>NC_133140.1:35406961-35732795 GCF_048418815.1 Hemitrygon akajei
AGCGCCAGTACCTCCTCCTCTTTAATAGTCATAGTTTCTATAACTTCCCTACTCGTTTCCCTTACCTTACACAATTCAATATCCTTCTCCTTAGTGAATACCAAAGAAAAGAAATTGTTCAAAATCTCCCCATCTCTTTCAGCTCCACACATAGCTGTCCACTCTGATTCTCTAAGGGACCAATTTTATCCCTCACTATCCTTTTGCTATTAATATAACTGTAGAAACCCATCAGATTAATTTTCACCTTACTTGCCAAAGCAACTTCATATCTTCTTTTAGCTTTTCTAATTTCTTTCTTAAGATTCTTCTTACATTCTTTATATTCCTCAAGCACCTCATTTACTCCATGCTGCCTATATTTATTGTAGATATCTCTCTTTTTCCTAACTGTTTCCAATATCCCTTGAAAACCATGGCTCCCTCAAACTTTTAACCTTTCCTTTCAACCTAACAAACATAAAGATTCTGTACCCTCAAAATATCACCTTTAAATGACCGCCATTTCTCTATTACATCCTTCCCATAAAACAAAATGTCCCAATCTACTCCTTCTAAATCCTTTCACATCTCCTCAAAGTTATCCTTTCTCCAATCAAAAATCTCAACCCTGGGTCCAGTCCTATCCTTCTCCATAATTATATTGAAACTAATGGAATTATGATCACTGGACCCGAAATGGTCCCCAATGCATACCTCCGTCACCTGACCTATTTCATTCCCTAACAAAAGATCCAACACTGCCCCTTCTCTAGTTGGTACCTCTATGTTTTGCTGCAAAAAACTATCCTGCATACATTTTACAAATTCTAAACCATCCATCCCTTTTACAGTATGGGCTTCCCAGTCTATGTGTGGAAAATTAAAATCTCCCACAATCACAACCTTGTGCTTACTACAAATATCTGCAATCTCCTTGCAAATTTGCTCCTCCAATTCTCGTTCCCCATTAGGTGGTCTATAATACACCCCTATAAGTGTTACTACACCTTTCCCATTCCTCAATTCCATCCAAATAGCCTCCCTAGACGAGCCCTCTAATCTATCCTGCCAGAGCACCGCTGTAATATTTTCTCTGACAATCAACACAACACCTCCCCCTCTTGTCCCTCCAATTCTATCACACCTGAAGCAACGACATCCAGGAATATTTAGTTGCCAATCACACCCCTCCTGCAACATATTTCCATGTGTCAATCCATGCTCTAAGCTCATCCACCTTTCTTACAATGCTCCTAGCATTAAAATAAATGCATTTAAGAAATTCTCCACCTCTTCCTCTCTGTTTATCTCTAACAGTACAAAGAACTTTACTGTCTTCTTTTTCTTCCTTCTCCCATACATCTGCTCCTACACTCTGGTTTCCCTCCCCCCTCATATCTAGTTTAAATCCACTGGAGCCTCTCTAGCAAACCTACCTGCAAGAATATTTGTCCCCCTCCAGTTCAGATGTAAACCGTCCCACCGGAACAGGTCCCACCTTCCCTGGAAAACTGCTCAATTATCTTTAAATCTGAAGCCCTCCCTCCTGCACCATGTCTCCAGCCATGTGTTGATCTGCACTATCTTACTATTTCTAAACCCACCTGCACGTGGCACTGGTAGCAATCCTGAGATTGCTATCCTGGAGGTCCTGTCCTTTAACTTGGTGCCTAGCTCCCTAAACTCACCTTTCAGGACCTCCTCACTCTTCCTACCCACGTCACTGGTCCCTACATGGACCACGACATCCGGCTGCTCACCCTCCCTCTTGAGAATACTGAGAACTCGGTCCGAGATATCGCGGACCCCGGCACCAGACGACAGACCATCCGGGATTCTTGATCTCTTCCACAGAACCTCCTATCTGTCCCCCTAACTATCGAATCCCCTATCACTACTGCTCTCCTCTTTTCCCTCCTTCCCTTCTGAGCTGAGGGTCCAGTCTCGGTGCCAGAGACACAACCACTAGAACTTGTCCCGGGAAGGTCGTCCCCACCAACAGTATCCAAAACAGTATACTTATTGTTGATGGGAACGGCCACAGGGGTGCTCTGCTCTTCCTGTCTACTCTTCTTCCCTCTCCTGACAGTCACCCAACTACCTGTCTCCTGACTCCTAGGGGTGACTATCTCCCTGAAACTCCTGTCTATTTCTGCCTCTGCCTCCCGAATGATCTGAAGTTCATCCAGCTCCAGCTCCAGTTCATTAACACGGTTTGTCAGGAGCTGCAGCTGGATGCACCTTTTGCAGGTGTAGTCATCAGGGACAGCTGTGCTCGCCCTGACTTCCCACATACTGCAAATGGAGCACTCAACTGCCCTAACTGCTGCCTCCATTACCTACTCCTAATCTAATTAGATTAATTAAAGGAGCTTACCCGGCCTTACCTCACCTGGAGTGAAGTTCGTACTCAGCCTCTGCTCGCTTTTTAAATTCCCCCGCTAATCTCAGAGGCCGACTTTCACACACTTGCGCAGTCGTGCCCCGTTCAAACTTCGCCTCTGCCTGTTCTCACCGAGGCCTGATTGAGCCAAAGCCATCCCACTCTGCCTCAGTCCACTCCGACAATGGCAGCTACGACGATGGCCGCTGTATATGGCGGTCTTTCTTTTTAAACCATTGGTGCGCTACGTCATGCGCCTGCACAGTCTAGCCTCTTTTCCGCGATCAGTTAAAAAAAACAGCTTCTCTCCAAGCTTCTTTTACCTCTTCCCTCTCCGCTTCTTGCTGCAATTAAAAAAAAACCACCTCAGGTTCGCTAAGACCTCACGCTCTCCCAGCGACCTGGTTCCAAGAACTCTAAGGTGGACACCAGTCATGACAGTTCAACCCAGATGAAACAGAGATCGACCCTTCGCCCATCATTCCACCGTCCCCAATCCAGATCCTCCAGGCCCTACAGCACGAACCTGCTCCAGCTGACACATCCGACAACCACATGTACATGCCAGCAGCCGATGGGCTCACTCCTCATCCCTCTACAGCCATCCAAGTGCACGACAGACTTTGGATTTTCTGGTGACCCATCATGATCGCAGACGTAGGTGAGTTTATGGCTTCCTGCCCTCAATGTGCCGAGTCCAATTCCTCCAACCAGTGGCCCCTACCTTGATACCTGCGGACCCACATCACCATGGGTTTCAACATGGGTTTGCCACTTTCTGATCGGGCCACGGTGATCGTGACGGTGGTGGACCCACTTCATTGCCCTCCCCAAACTTCCATCAGGTACTGAGACGGCAGAGCTGATTCTCCAACATGGAGTTTTCCTCCATGGCTTCCCCCTCAGGACACTGTGGGCCCACAATTCGTCTCCCACTTCCGGCAAGGCTGCTGCTGGCTTCCCCGCACCTCAGTGAGACTGTCCTCGGGCCAGGGGTCAGTTAGAAAGAGCCAGTCAGTAAGTTGACAGGTTTGTGTGATGCTTCATTGCCGCTAACCATTCCACATGGAAGAAGCATCTGCTCTGGGCTGAGCTGTCCCACAACCTACACACCTCCTCTTCCGCAGGTCTGTCACCATTTGAACTGCTTCATTGTTTCCCAATAGTGGAGGTCCTGGTTTTCCTCTGTCATAATACTTGGAGGAGGGCACGGAGGGCAATTCTAGTTGCCAACCCTGCCTACTGCCATCAGACCAACTGCCAGTGGTGTCCAGGCAGACTAGTACAGTCTGGGGACCATGCCTGACTGTCAATCTGGGCACCAATTCGGCGAGCTCTCACCCGGTTCATCAGGATTACCCATCGCATCGACCTAGTCACTTCCCATCTCTAGCTGGCACCATCCCTCAGGATCATACCTAACTTCCACATGTCCTGCCTCAAGCCCGCTGTCCACGGACCACTCAGCCCACCTGAGCCTGTACCTCCAGGACCCAGGATGATGGAAGGCAGTCCAGGGCACATGTCTCAGCGGTTGATTGATTCACACCATCCTGGATGGGGCGTGAAGTACCTGGTTAACTAGAAAGGCTACGGACTGGAGGAGAGGTCTTAGGTGCTGTCCATTTTCATCATGAATCCACTGAGGAGTTCCGTCAGATATGTCCACAGGGTTTGGAGGGGGTGTGGGGGTGTCCTGTCAGGCCTGCACAGATAGGCACCTCACAGTCTCCACCCAGCTAACAGGAATCACCTGCCAGTCACCTGCAGCCCATTTAAACCCAGCTCTCATCCATAATCCTTGTTCACTCATTGAACCAACCAGCTTCAACCAGTTGCTTCTAGCCTTCAGGTACCTTGTTATGTTTGGTATATGTTCTCTCTTGTTTTATGGCCCCTCTTGGCTTGTTATTGCTGGTAAACAAGCCCCTCCCCCATTCTCTACTCTGACCTTTTACTTCTTCTCACCTGCCTAATACTGCTCCCTAGGTCCCCCCCTCCTTCCCCTTCTCCTATATCCGGAGAACAACCTCTGGCTATTAGAGTCATGTTGGTTGGTTGGTATCCATCTGTCTCAAGGGACAATGGGTGATGGAGATCATCATCAGAAGCCTGGGCAGAAGGTATGCTAGCCTTTATAACAAGAGGAATTGAGTATAGGAGTAAAGAGGTCCTTCTGCAGCTGTACAGGGCCCTGGTGAGACCCCACCTGGAGTATTGTGTGCAGCTTTGATCTCCAAATTTGAGGAAGGACATTCTTGCTATTGAGGGAGTGCAGCATAGGTTCACAAGGTTAATTCCCCGAATGGCGGGACTGTCATATGTTGAAAGATCGGAGCGACTGGGCTTGTATACACTGGAATTTAGAAGGATGAGAGGGGATCTGATTGAAACATATAAGATTATTAAAGGATTGGACATGCTGGAGGCAGGAAGCATGTTCCCGCTGATGGGTGAGTCCAGAACTAGAGGCCACAGTTTAAGAATAAGGGGTAGGCCATTTAGAACAGAGATGCGGAAAAACTTTCTCACCTAGAGAGTGGTGGATATGTGGAATGCTCTGCCCCAGAAGGCAGTGGAGGCCAAGTCTCTGGATGCATTCAAGAGAGAGTTAGATAGAGCTCATAGATAGCGGGGTCAAGAGATATGAGGAGAGGGCAGGAACGGGGTACTGATTGTGTATGATCAGCCATGATCACAGTGAATGGTGGTGCTGGCTAGAAGGGCTGAATGGCCTACTCCTGCACCTACTGTCTATTGTAAGGAGATCCTGAGATGCCCAGTTGTCAGGACCCCCCTCTCGGCCTCACCGGTGTAGTCCAAAGGAAAGCTTATGAAGCAATACGTTTGGCACCAGCTTGGCTGCAGGAGTTGTTGGAAGGATGTTCAGTGACGTCCAGCCGCCTTAAGGACTCCACTCCGGATTTGCTGTCTGAGTTTTCTCCCGTAGCGTTCATCTCTCCCAAGACTGCCCTCAAGGCAGTGCGGCTATTTAACCAGTAGCTGGGGATCTGGTTCACGAGCGCCAGGGCGCGTCTGCACGCTGGTGGGCCTGTGCTATGTGTGCAGGGGCCAGACCTCCTCCCCATCCTCTGTAGTTCAGCCTGAGTCTAAAAGGAGTTCAGTTTCCATGTGTAGCTAGCGAGGAGGCACTAATGAGGCTTGCTGGCGGAGAGGCTACGTACTGGCAGGGAGAGACTTACACATTCAGTTCTCCTTTTTGCAAGACTGCTAGCCTGCTGCGGAAGCTGAAAATGAGAGCGACAAGCGCTACCCACTGCACTACAACACTGGACTCATCACAACTACTATTTTGGCACTGTCAGTGTCACAATGCATGGAAAAGGCCCTACAGAGTTGTCCACGCCAACTGTACTTCCTAACGAGCTAGTCCCAGGTCCCTGCACTTGGCCCACAGCCCTCAACCTCTCCTATCCATGTACTTAGGACATTTTGGCTTCTCAACCCTATTAGTCCGGATACTTTGAACTTATATGTTAATCTGGTGGTTGGGTTGAAAAGTTTTTGAAAAGCATTCGGTGAACATCCAGAATTCTCAAAACAACAGATCTCACTCTGTCCCTGACCCATTAATCACACACTCCTTCTAGCATGCCAAAATTTGAAAATGCAGCCTTGAGACCTCGCTGCAGAGCACACAAAACTCAAGACACACTGAGCAACTCTCCCTCGATGACAGCCCGAGCTCCTGAAGCACAAACAGAGCTGGGTTGGAGGGCCAGATCCGTTGCCCTCACCGACCCCTCAGGATTCGGTGGAACAGCTTGTATTGTGGCCCAGGGATTTCCGAGGCAAAATAATAGTTCAGAAAGGTTCATGAAAGATCATCTTATTTTCATGCATTTCATTGATAACGATGCCTTTAATAATGGATTTCAGATGATTGTGATCATCATGCATCCCTCAAATTATAATTGTAACACCTGTAAAGTAGATTTTCAGAATTCTTAGCACAGTCCCTGTAACATTGAAGGTGGATCTCAGCCAGGCAGCAGTAATGTAATGGCTGTGTAAATATATTATGCTTGGACAACTACTTTGGTTGCCACATTTTCCTGGAAAGTTGTATTTGTTCTTTCCCCACCCCCAAGAGAAGAGGATGGATAAAAATGTGATAATAGGAAACATCCTGAGCTTGTAGGCCATTCATGAAGCTCAACTGTAGAGTGTTAAAAACAAATGATACTGAAAAAAAATCTGCATAATAAATCCCTTCTAATGAACCATAAAGAGCATTTCTTACTTGAAGATATTTTACCATCTTAAAAGCTTTTTTACTATTACTTGGAACTGGATCAACAAAATGGAATTAAATGCCACAGTTAATCTTTGCATTCAAAAGCTCCTGTTCTGCCTGAATGACCTTTGGCCTAAAAGAATCTGGGTGGAATCCCCAGCACTTCATGTTGCTTAGAAAAATAGAGGGCTATAGGTGAGCCTAGTAATTTCTGAGGTAGGGACATGTTTGGCACAGTTTTGTGGGCCGAAGTACCTGTATTGTGCTGTGGGTTTTCTATGTTTCTATAGTCAATTCTCCCATTGACGAAATTAGGACAAAGTAAAGCTTAGTATGCTAAATTAACAGAACTATTTCTTTTCCTGACAACTGATTGGCTGAACAAAGCAAACATGCATGAAGACCGTCGACTTTGATTTTATTGATTCATTGACACAGTGGCGTACTTTGACTAATTTATGGTCAAATTAATTTAGTTAAATTTTAACTGAACATGACATATTAAACTACGAACTCAACGGTCATAATCACTGAACATTGGTTTTAAGGTAAATTTCACAGTGAATAAACACAATAAATCATAATCCCAATGCTTCTTATAAAAGGAATATTTCATTATCCAACTTATATAAAATATTAAAGACATGGTATTCTAAACCTTGCCAAGTGTTTTCAGTTACATTGGCCTCATTCGCCGCCTCAGAACCCATGAAAGTGAGAACATGTTGGGACGGCAGATCCAGAACAGGAGACAGGGTGAATGGGTAATGGAGCTAGTTAGTGAGTGACCATGTTTCTTCATCTGCGTTATCTGTCTCTAAGAACAGAACAATGGGATATTCCCAGCAGGTCAGGCTGAACTGGAAGAGCAAAGAACTGAGCTAACATTTCAGGTGAGTGACTAACAGCAGGAATGGGCAGTTAGAGAAAGCAAGTTTGCCTGGAGAATTTGATATTGAACACTGACGTATAAACACAACCTCCAGAAGGACCAAGCCAGGGCTTGGAGGCGTGCATGCCTCAATGACCCGGTGTTGGCTGGAGGCAGGGTTTTGGTAGAATCACCTACGCCAAAGAGGTCAGGGGCCAGACTAAAAGTGTTCCACTGGTCCCCCTGGGTCCGGGGGTTCAGCTCAGAGTTAACAGCCCTGACTGGTAAAGCAAAATTGTTCCAGAAACAACCAGTGGCGAATCCTTCTACATTTGAGTTTGACAGTATTCTTGAGTCTTGCTTGACTGATGGTAGTGAAAACCGAGAGGAAGCTGCAGCTGACAAGATGAAGGAAGCCTGGTGGTATGAACATTGAATTCTCCAACTTCCTGTCATTCCCTCCCCTATCCCAGGTCCCTCGCTGTCCCTCTCCCCTTTCAACTTTCTGCTTCTTTATCTCTACAGTTCTTTCATGCTTATCCCCTCGCCCTCCCCCCTTTATCTTTCCTCTGATTGGTTTTCCACCTGGCGCCTCTAGGCCCTACCCCCTCCCCTATCTCTATTACTGGGCTTCGGCCCTCTCTTCCCCCCCCCCCCCCCCCATACCTGATGAAGGGTCTCGGCCCGAAACATTGGTTACTCTTTTCTCACGGATTCTGCCTGACCTGCAGAGTTCTTCCAGTGTTGTGTACATACGAAGGAAGCCCTGTACTCCGTCAGAGTTGGAGAACCTTCATTGCTGCCCTAAACACCAGCGGTGTAACAGGCAGTGAGTAAATAAGTAGACAGACACAAGAGATTGTGCGGAAGACAACACAGACAAAATGCTGGAGGAACTCAGAAGGTTGGACAGCGTCCATGTGAGGAACAGGCGGTCAATGTTCCAGGCTGAGACCCGGCATCACGACTGGAGAGCAAGGGGGAAGAATCCGGGATAAGAAGGTGGGAAGAAGTACGATAGGTGAAACCAGGTGAGGGGGGCAGATGGGCGGGTGATAGAGGGGTTTGAAGTAAGAAGCTGGGAGGTGATAGGTGGGTGAGGTAAAGGGTTGAAGAAGGGTAAATTGGATGGAAGAGGACAGTGGGTCTCGGGAGAAAGGGAAGGAGGAGGGCCTCCTGAGGAAAGTGATGGGCCGGTGAGGAGAAAGGGAAGGAGGAGGGCCTCCTGAGGAAAGTGATGGGCCGGTGAGGAGAAAGGGAAGGAGGAGGGCCTCCTGAGGAAAGTGATGGGCCGGTGAGGAGAAAGGGAAGGAGGAGGGCCTCCTGAGGAAAGTGATGGGCCGGTGAGGAGAAAGGGAAGGAGGAGGGCCTCCTGAGGAAAGTGATGGGCCGGTGAGGAGAAAGGGAAGGAGGAGGGCCTCCTGAGGAAAGTGATGGGCCTCGGGAGAAAGGGAAGGAGGAGGGCCTCCTGAGGAAAGTGATGGGCCGGTGAGGAGAAAGGGAAGGAGGAGGGCCTCCTGAGGAAAGTGATGGGCCTCGGGAGAAAGGGAAGGAGGAGGGCCTCCTGAGGAAAGTGATGGGCCGGTGAGGAGAAAGGGAAGGAGGAGGGCCTCCTGAGGAAAGTGATGGGCCGGTGAGGAGAAAGGGAAGGAGGAGGGCCTCCTGAGGAAAGTGATGGGCCGGTGAGGAGAAAGGGAAGGAGGAGGGCCTCCTGAGGAAAGTGATGGGCCGGTGAGGAGAAAGGGAAGGAGGAGGGCCTCCTGAGGAAAGTGATGGGCCGGTGAGGAGAAAGGGAAGGAGGAGGGCCTCCTGAGGAAAGTGATGGGCCGGTGAGGAGAAAGGGAAGGAGGAGGGCCTCCTGAGGAAAGTGATGGGCCGGTGAGGAGAAAGGGAAGGAGGAGGGCCTCCTGAGGAAAGTGATGGGCCGGTGAGGAGAAAGGGAAGGAGGAGGGCCTCCTGAGGAAAGTGATGGGCCGGTGAGGAGAAAGGAAGGGGGTCATTGCAGAGCCAGAATGGGGAACAGAAAAAGAGAGAAGGGGGAGAGGGAGAAATTTCCAGTTAGAGAAATCATACCATCAGATTGGAGGCCACCCAGATGGAAAAGATTGCTCCTCCAACCTGAGTGTGGTCTTGTCATGGACTGACATGTCAGAATGGGAATTGGAAGTCAAATCGAAACGGGCGGCCTCCAGAGAATCCCACCTTTTGCTCCTTATTGCGGTTCTTTTCAAGGGGTAAGTAAGAGGAGCTCCTCGTAAGGTGGAGGTAGAGGTTCGTCCACCATACTACGACAGCACACCATCTCCCCCTCCCTTGTCTGTGGGTTTGATGCTGAGTTTGGGGCTGATGCAGAGATAGTGGAGGGCAGTGAATTTTTGAAGTGTCCTGGTGAAAGATGCTCCGTTGTTCCTCAAGCTCACAATGGTTCAGGGGGCACAGACAGATAAAATGAGAATGGGAGTGGGCTTCTCATTGAACTCATTCCATTGCTTACTCCACATGCAAAGGTAAAATAGATGGAGTTACCTCCACTTTACCACAAAGCACTTCACTGGGAACCTCAAAGAAGTTCCTGAAAAGAACACGACAACTCTGGCCCTTTTCCAAGCTGCATGTAAGTAATTCAATTTTTTCATATTTCTTCAACAATTCAAGATTCAAAGTGTATTTGTAACCAAAGTATGTATGCAGTGTACAACCCTGAGATTCGTCTTCCCACACACGGCCACGAAACAAAGAGAACCATGGAACCTGTTAAAAAAAACATCAAACACCCAACGCTCAAACCGCAAACTGCTCCAACTGCTACCATCCGGGAAACGGTACTGCTTCAGAAAAGCCAGGACCAGCAGGCTCCAGGACAGCTTCTTCCACCAGGCCAACAGACTGATTAACTCACACTGTCACAACTGTATTTCGATGTTATATTGACTGTTCTATTGTATATCTTACTGTACATACTATTTATTACAAATTACTATCAATCGCACATTGCATATTTAGACGGAGACATAACACAAAGATTTTTACTCCTCATGTATGTGAAGGATGTAAAAATTAAAGTCAATACAATTCAATTTAAAAAGAACGAATCGCACAACAGGTGAAAAACACAGAATATAAATCATCAAACCGCAGAGTCATCGAAATGTTCGGTTCAGTTCCGTTCAATTTAGTGCTGTGTTGTTTATTGTCCGCAGGCTGACGAACCAGACCAGCCTGTTCAAAATCGCACAAGACATCCCAGGGCTGAAATGGTTGCCACAAGAAGACACAGGTTTAAGGTGCTGGGGAGTAGGTACAGAGGAGATCTCAGGGGTAAGTTTTTTACTCAGAGAGTGGTGAGTGCGTGGAATGGGCTGCCAACAACGGTGGTGGAGGCCGATAAGATAGGGTCTTTTAAGAGACTTTTGGATAGGTACATGGAGCTTAAAGGGGGTTATGGATGACCCTAGGTAATTTCTAAGGTAAGGACATGTTCGGCACAACTTTGTGGGCCGAAGGGCCTGTATTGTGCTGTAGGTTTTCTATGTTTCTAAGATAGCGACAAGAAAGGAGTAGCAAGAAACTCGTCTTTACTTGAACTACAGAGACCTAATTCACTGTCCACGTTGACTAAACCTTGCCCAGGACCCAAAAGTCCAATATCATCCTCCGGCAGGATCAAGCAAGAGGGAAAGAGAGAGAGCGCGACTGGTCAAACACAAGCATCTTCCTCCAGCAGGGTCGAGTGGGAGGGAAAGAGGGAGAGAGACTGGTCAAACACAAGCACCTATCTCCTGCATTAGTGAGCAAGAGAGAGAGAACGAGAGACCAGTCAAACACAAGCACCTTCCTCCGGGAGCGGCAAATGAGAGTGGGAGAGAGAGAGAGAGAGACTGGTCGAGTCCAAGCTCCTTCCTCCGGCAGGATTGAGAGCGAGAGGGAGACAGAGAGAGACAGAGAGAGAGAGCGGGAGACAGAGAGAGGGAGAGAGAGAGCGAGAGAGAGAAAGAGAGACTGACCAGTCAAGCACAAGCACCTTCTCCGGCAGGATCGAGCGAGGGAGAAACCAGTCAACTGCAGGCAGACGGCACTGAACACCCGCTCGCCTTCCACTCTCATCCTCGTTGATATCAATCTTACTTGATGCTTTAATTGGCAAGATGTGCAAGAAATGCAGTCAATCACGGGCTCACGCCTCATCTCCAATACTCCTTAGCCTCCAGGCCACTCACTCCACTCGAAACCTCACCGTACTCCCTCAGAGACAACAAAGTGCCAGATCTCACAAAAGGCCTGAAGACACGCCGTCAAAATGCAAGTCACACGTTCCAATAGTAGCAGAATCATATTTGAAGAAAGAAGGTGGCAAAGGAAGTCGTTTCAACAACTGTGTCGTGGCCTTTGGGTGCATTGTTCACTGGCCCCGCTCTCTTCAGAATTCTATCAACTCCCTTCAGGATAAATTTAGATAGACTTTGAATACAAAAGACCCAAATGTGATACTTCTTTCTGAATTGACAGACGGTGTTTTTGAGCAAACCATTCTAGTGCAAAAAAAAACCTACAGCAAAGTAACTCAGAGACAGAGACACTTCCAACCGATGAATGCAAGTTTCAGTTTGTCTGAGCTCTGGAACTACAAATCTAGAACAAATGTTAAAGATCTGGGGAAGTACTTAAATGAAAACAACTCAATTCAGGATAACTCCTAACATTTCTAATTCCAGATCACAACACAATGTCAATTAAAGTTACCCTTTTTCCAAATGCTCAGAAAATGAAGACAATATGGACAGTGCAGTCAGTTTCCTGCCAGCTCTCCAAGATGGCTCACACCATACAGTCAAACTCCCCCACTGAGGCTAATGTTTCCTGCTAATTGTTTACAATCTCATAAGTTAAAACAGGCATCAGTGATGACTTGCTTCCACTCTGCTTCTCTGGACTCTGTGTCATGGTCCGGTCCGTATTGTCCATATTCCGGTTCATGGTCCGGTCCGTGGATTCTGTACTCCGGTTATTCTGTTTATCCCTTGTTCAGCTGGGTGCCTTAATTGAGGCACCTGATTCTCGTTTCCGGCTGGCAACATAAATAGCTCTGGGGACCAGTGATTCCTTGCTTGACTGTACATCAGAAACGGACTCCAAGAAGCTTGGCATCAGTAACCTTGTCAGAAACTCACTCCCAGAAGCTCGGCATCAGAAACTTAACAGAAACTTACTCCAAGAAGCTCGGCAACAGAAACTCACTCCCAGAAGCTCGGCATCAGTAACCTTGTCAGAAATTCACTCCAAGAAGCTCGGCATCAGAAACTCAACAGAAACTCACTCCCAGAAGCTCGGCATCAGAAACTTAACAGAAACTTACTCCAAGAAGCTCGGCAACAGAAACTTACTCCCAGTGGCTCGGTATCAGAAACTCAACAGAAACTTACTCCAAGAAGCTCGGCAACAGAAACTCAACAGAAACTCACTCCCAGAAGCTCGGCATCAGAAACTCACTCCCAGAAGCTCGGCATCAGAAACTCACTCCCAGAAGCAGTCCCAGCTCCGAGCCCCAGAGCCAAGCCAAGCCAGGTCTAAGCGAGGTCCGAGTTCTAGTCTAGAGCCAAGTATAGACCCAGGTGCCGAGTCCCTGCCAAGAACCGAGTTCCAAGTCATAACCCAAGTTGCCTGTCAAGTTCTAGTCCCAAGTCGAAGTCCAGGTTTTCTGGTTTGTCTCTCTACGTCTTCGTTCATGTTGTCATTTGGTCCTTGCTCCTTGGCTTCCCTAATAAACATAGTCCAGTTCCTAGTACTTCAGTGTCTGTTTCTTGTGTTTGGGTCTGCTACCAATGCCACCTTATGACACTCTGAGTTAACCCTTGAGCAGGTTTTACCAACCACAAACAGGAGCTGGCTATTGGTTCCATGTGCCTGTTTCAATGAGATCATTGTTGATCTTTCACCCCAATGCCACCTTCCTGAACTAACCTCTGTGCCTCAATATCTAAGGTCTACAGTCTTCAATATCAGTGATTGAAACTCAATGGCCTTCTTTTCCAAAGACTCGCCCCCTCGGAAAAAGAAATTTCTTCTCCATTAGATCATAAGCTATAGGAGCAGAATTAGGCCATTTGGTCAATCAAGTCTGCTCCACCATCCCATCAGGCTGGTCCATTTTTCCTCTCAACCCCAATCCCCTGCCTTCTCCCTGTATTCCTTCATGCCCTGACCAATCAAGAATCTATCAATGTCTGTCATAAATATACATAAAGTCTTGGCCTTTGCAGCTGCCTGTGACAATGAATTCCACAGATTCACTGCTCTCTACCTAAAGAAATTTCTCCTCATCTCCATTCTAAAAGGACTCCCCTTTATTCTTAGATTCTCCCATCGGAAACATCCCCTCCACATCCACTCTATCAAAGCCTTTCATCAGTTGATCGGTTTCAATGGGGCAGCCCTTAATCTTCTGCATTTCAGTGAATACAGGCCCAGAGCCATCCAATGCCCTTCATATGTCAAGATGTTCAATCCTGGAATCATTTTTGTGAACCTCCTTTGAACCCCCTCCAGTTTCAGCACATCCTTTCAAAGATAGTTGCCCAAAACTGCTCACAATACTCCAAGTGAGGCCTCACCAATGCCTTATAAAGTCTCAACATTGCATTCTTGCTTTTATATTGCAGTCTTCTTCAAATGAATGCGAACATCGTATTTGCCTTCCTCACCACAGACCCAACCTGCAGTTTAACCATTAGCGATTCTTGTACAAGGACTCCCAAATCCCTTTTCACCAGAGATTTTTTAATCTTTTCTCCATTTAGAAAATAGTCAACCCGTTTATTTCTTCTACCAAAGTGCATGACCATGTACTTCCTGACACTACATTCCATCTGCCACTTCTTTGCCCATTCTCCTTCTGTAGCCTGTCTATTTCCTCAAAGCTACCTGCCCCTCCACCTATCTTTGTATCATCCATAAACTTTGCAACAAAGCCATCATTTCCATCATCCCAGTCATTGACATATAACATAAAAAGATCCGGTCCCAACACAGACCCCTGAGGAACACCATTAGTCATCGGCAACCAACCAGAAAAGCTCCCTTTGTTTCCACTCTTTGCCTCCAGCCAATCAGCCATTGCTTTTTCCATGCTAGTTTCTTTCTTGAAATACCATGGGCTTGTAGTGGTGTGCCACGGAGTCGGTGAGCTGCAGTTACAAAAGAGATTTATTCAAATTTCGCGGCCTCGCTTTAAAGCCTTCCTGATCCCGCCCTCCCTGGGCGGGAATGCTGTAGGGGGCACGTATTCACAGTCCCGTCCCGCGCGCGGGCTTTTCCCCTTGCTGGTGAAGCAGACTTGGCGCCCTCTTTGGGACCTGCCTCTATGCCGGCGTGCGCCACTTTGTGAGCCGGTTCGAGTGCGCTGGGAAGTGGGTCGCCACAGGCTCATAGTTTGTTAAACAGCCTCCTGTTTGGTACCTTGTCAAAGGCCTTCTGAAAATCCAAGTACACAACATCAATCAATTCTCCTTTGTCTATCCTGCTTGTTATTTCTTTAAAGAATTGCAACAGATTTGTCAGGTAAGATTTTCCCTTGAGGAAACCATGCTGACTATGACCTGTTTTATCATGTGCCTCCAAGCACCCCAAAACCACATCCTTAACAAATGACTCCAACATTTTCTCAGCAGCTGAAGTCAGACTAACTGGCCTATAATTCACTTTCTTCTGCCTCTCTCCCTTCTTGAAGTGTGGAGTGATATTTGCCCTTTTCCAGTTTTCTGGAACCATTCCAGAATCTACTGATTCTTGAAAGATCATTACTAATGCCTCCACAATCTCTTCAGCCACCTCTTTCAGAACCCTGGGGTGTACACCGTCAGGTGCAGGTGACACAGTATCTACCATCAGACCTTTCAGTTTCCCAGGAACCTTCTCCCTAGTAATGGCAACATCATACACTTCTGACCGCTGACACTCTCGAACTTCCACCATACTGTGAGTGTCTTCCACAGTGAAGACTGATGCAAAATACTTACACAATTCATCTGCCATTTCCTTGTCCTCCATTACTACCTCTCCAGCATTGTTTTACAGCGGTCCAATATCCACTTTCACCCCTCTTTTACACTTGACGTATTGGAAGAAACTTTTGATATCCTCTTTAAGATTATTGGCTAGCTTACTCTTCTATTCCATCTTTTCCTTCATGACTTTTTTAGTTTCCTTCTGTTGGTTTTTAAAGGCTTCCAATTTCTCTAACTTCCCACTAATTTTTGCTCTATTGTATGCCCTCCCTTTGGCTTTGATTTCTCGTTAGCCATGGTTGTGTCATCTTGTCTTTGTTCTTCCTCTTTTCTCATTTGGCCTAATGCCAATCCTTCCTTTTAAGACTGATTCTAGGTTTTAAACACCCCAGTTGGTTAAATGTTAAATCTGCATTTACTTTGGCAAGCCTGTCAAAACAGGGGCTTGAGGGAAGGGACCCTTAGGAAATGGTTGGGTGTGACTGTGTTGACACAAGAATTACATGTGATGATTTGACCATGGTTCAGTAATTTACAATGGAGTAAAATTGACAAACTGCTCTGTAAAATAGTGAAGTATCACACATAAAATGCTGGAGGAAGTCAACAGGCCAGGCAGCATCTATGGAAAAAGAGTACAGTTGATGCTTCGGGCCAAGATCCTTCAGCAGGACTGGAGAGAAAAAGACGAGCAGTAGATTTAAAAGGTCAGGGAGGGGAAAGAGAAGCACAAGGTGATAGGTGACACCGAGAGGGGGAGGAATGAAGTAAAGAGTTGGGAAGTTGATTGGTGATAGAGATACAAGGCTGGAGAAGGTGGGGGCAGCCTGATAAGTGGGAATAGAAAGCCATGGAAGAAAGAAAAGGAGGAGAGCACCAAAGGGAGGTGGTAGGAGATAAGGTGAGAGAAGAGAAAGGGGTTGGGGAATGGTGAGGGAGAGGACAAGGGTGGTGGTGGGGGCCACCACCGGAAGTTTGAGAAATCGATGTTCATGCACTCAGGTTAGAGCCTCCCCGGAAGGAATATAAGGTGTTGTTTTCCCATCCTGAGTGTGGCCTCATCACAACAGTAGAGGAGGCCATGGACTGACACGTCGGAATGGGAATGGGAAGTGGAATTAAAAGGGGTGGCCACTGGGAGATCCCACTTCTTCTGGTGGATAGAGCCCAGGTGCTCGGTGAAGTGGTCTCCCAATCTACATCGGGTCTCACCGATGTACAGGAGGCCACACCGGGAGCACCGGACACAGTATACGACACCGACAGACTCACAGGTGAAGTGTCGCCTCACCTGGAAGGACTGTTTGGGGTCCTGAATGGTAGGGAGGGAGGAGGCATATGGGCAGGTGTAGCACTTGACCCGCTTGCAAGGATAAGTGCCAGGAGGGAGATCAGTGGGGCGGGATGAATGGCCAAGGGAGTCGTGTAGGGAGTGATCCCTGCGGAAAGCAGAAAGTGGGAGGAAGGGAAGATCTACTTGATAGTGGGACCCCTCTGGAGATGGTGGAAATTCCAGAGAATTATGTGCTGGACATGGAAGCTGAAGGGGTGGTAGGTGAGGACAAGAGGAACCTTACCCCTGGTAGGGTGGTGGGAGGATGGGGTGAGAAATGAAAGAGATGCGGTTGAGCACAGATGGTGAGGAAAGTGAAGCCCCTTTCTTTGGAAAGGAAGACATCTCCTTCATTCGAGAATGAAAAGCCTCATCCTGAGAGCAGATGCAGTGGAGACGGAGGAATTGAGAGAAGAGGTTTGTTTTTACAAGCAACAGGGTGGAAAGAGGTGAAAGCTGTGAGAGTCCATGGTTTATAATAGACATCAGTAGATAAGCTGTCTCCAGAGATAGAGACAGTGAGATCGAGAAAGAGGAGGGAGGTGGACCAGGTAAATTTGAGGGCAGGGTGGAAGTTGGAGGGAAAGTGGATGAAGTCAATGAGTTCATCCTGGATGCAGGAAGCAGTACCAATGCAGTCATTGATGTTGCATAGGAAAAGTACGGGATGGTCACCAGTGCAGGCTTGGAACATAGACGACAAACAAGCAGGCGTAGCTGGACCCATGCGAGTGCCCATGGCTACACCTTTTGTTTGAAGGAAGAGGGAGGAGCCAAAGGAGAAATTATTTCGAGTGAGGACAAGTTCTGCTAGGTGGAAGAGAGTGGTGGTGGAGAGCAACTGGTTAGGTCTGGTGTCCAGAAAGAAACCAGGAGCTTTGAGGCTTTCCTGGTGGGGGTTGGAGGTGTACAGGGACTGAACATCCATAGTGAAAATAAGATGATGGGGGCCAGGGAACTTGAAATCGTTTTCCTTCTCTCACCTTATCCCCTTGCTTGTCTATCACCTCCCTCTGGTGCTCCTCCTCCCTTTTCTTTCTTCCCTGGCCTTCTGTCCTCTCCTATCAGACCCCCGCTTCCCCAGTCCTGTATCACGTTCACCTATCAACTTCCCAGTTACTTACTTCACCCCTCTCCCTCCTGGTTTCACCTGTTTCTCTCTCTCCCCCGCCCCACCGTTTAAATCTACTCTCTACCTCTTTTGCTCCAGTCCTGGTGAAGGGTCTCGGCCTGAAACTTCGATTGTACTTTTCTCCATAGATGCTGCCTGGCCTGCTGAGTTCCTCCAGCATTTTGTGTGTCCAGCACCTGCAGATTCTTTCTTGTTTGTGAAGTAGTGAGGTATAACCATTTTCACAATCTGTGACATTCCTGACGTGCTCACAAACATGCAAGAATTGAGGGCAATTTCAGGTACAAATGAAGCAGAGAAGTGGATAACGCAATCATCTACTTGCAGGGGTGTTGCTGGAGATCCAGCTCACCGGTGCTTTGGAAGAGCGTTGAGATCACACTCCTATTTGAACTCCACATTAAACCGCAGTCATATAACGTCAGAACCCGAACCCGCAAGGGCCAAGAACACTCAGTAGGCAGCTGGCAAAATCGCAGTGTTGAAAGATGGAGTTTCACTACTGAAATTTGATATTCAGTTATCAATATCAGTTACTTTCCAGGAACTTTCTACCTCTGATGCTCCAACGAAGAAACTATGAAGTGATGTTATTGCATCATATATATTTGTAATGCTACAGTTCAGCACCTGCACGTTATCTGAAGTGTAAATACAATAGGCTCACAGAAAACTAGTGTTTTATCTGGTCTCGGCATGCGTCATAGGTGTTGCGTTATTTCCAGACTACCTTTCTTCTGCAGAAAGACTTCCCCCCTCCAGCATCCGGACAAGAGAAACCACATCCGCCACTGCGAGGTTGTTAGACTAAATGTTGCTAGGGCTGCTGTTTCTTTCAGTGTCAGTATAATCTCAAAATGAGATCTTAAGTTTAAACTAGAGTTGCGGGGTTAAGGGAGCCAATGCGCCAGAACGAATATGGGGTGGTTGTGGGGAAAGGAGTTGTTAAGCCCACGTACAAAGTCAGGAGTCAAAAGGTCGAGCACTGGGGGACTAATGCTCCGAGCTGCATATATTTCAATGAAAAGAGTATTGTAGGAAAGGCGGATGAGCTTAGGGTGTGGATCAGCACGTGGAATTTTTGAGATTGTAGCCGTTAGTGAGACTTATTTGCAGGAGGGGCAGGACTGGCAGCTCAATGTTTCAGGGTTCTGTTGTTTTAGGCGTGGCAGAGCAGGAGGGGTTAAGGGGATGGGTTGCAATTATTAATCAGAGAAAACGTCACAGCAGTGCTCAGTCAGGAGAGCTCCTGAATCAGAATCAGAATCAGGTTTATTATCACCAGCATGTGACGTGAAATTTGTTAATGTAGCAGCAGCAGCAGTTCAATGCAATATATAATCTAGCAGAGAGAGAAAAGAAAATAAGTAAATCAATTTTGTATATTGAATAGATTAAAAATGTACAAAAACAGAAATACTGTATATTAAAAAAAAAGTGAGGTTGTGTCCAGTATTTCAATGTCCATTTAGGAATCGGATGGCAGAGGGGAAGAAGCTGTTCCTGAATCACTGAGTGTGTGCCTTCACGCTTCTGTACCTCCTACCTGGTGGTAACAGTGAGAAAAGGGCATGCCCTGGGTGCTGGAGGTCCTTGATAATGGACGCTTCCTTTCTGAGACACCGCTCCCTAAAGATGTCCTAGGTACTTTGTAGGGTAGCACCCAGGATGGAGCTGACTAGATTTACAACCTTCTGCAGCTTCTTTCGGTCCTGTGCAGTAGCCCCTCCATACCAGACAGTGATGCAGCCTGTCAGAATGCTCTCCACGGTACAACTATAGAAGTCTGGTGATGCTTTATGGGTAGAATTGAGGAATAACAAAGCTATGACCACAGTAATGGAATTATATTATAGACCATCCATAAATCCACAGGATTTCGAGGAGCAAATTTGTAGAGATCACAGACTGTTGTGATAGTAGGTGATGTTAACTTTCCACATATTGACTGGGACTCCCATATTGTAAAAGGAGTAGATGGGAAAGAAATGGTCAAATATGTTCTAGAAAGTTTCCTTACATAGAAATCCCAACTAGAGAGAGTTGAGTCAGAGCGGGTGACAGACATTTGCATCTAGTGATCATAATGACTTTAGTTTCAATATAATTATGAAAAAAGATGGACTTGGTCTTCAAGTTGAGATTCTAACTTGGAGAAAGGCCAGTTTTGATGGCATCAGAAATGATCTGGCAAGTGGGGACTGGGAGAAGTTATTTCCTGGCAAAGGTGTACTTGGTAAGTGGGAGGCCTTCAAAAATGAAATTTTGAGAGTAAAGAGTTTGTATGTTGCAGTCAGAATAAAAGACAAAGATAGCAGGTTTAGGGAACCTTAGTATTTGAAAGGTATTGAGGCTTTGGTTAAGAAAATGGTGCATAGCAGGTATAGGCAGGCAGGAACAAATGAGTACAAGAAATGGAAGAAACCACTGAAGAAAGAAATCAGGAGGGCTAGAAGAAGGCGGTATGAGGTTCCTCTAGCAAACAAGGTGAAGGGGAATCCTAAGGGCTTCTACCAATTTGTTCAGAGCAAAATGATAGCAAAGGACAAAATTGTTCTTCTGGAAGATCAGAGTGGTAATCTATGCATACAGCTCAAAGAGAGGGGGGAGATCTTAAATGGATATTTTGCATCTGTAATTATACAAACTTCAAAAGTTCGAAGTACATTTAATACTGAAGTATGTATTCTTTATACAACCTTAAGATTAGTCTTCTTATAGGCAGCCACAAAACAAAGAAACCCAATAGAACAAAAAACAAACCATCGAACACTCAATGTGCAGAGACAAAAAAAACAAATTGCGCAAACAATAAAAGTAATCAAATAGCTTTCAAAATTGAAGTTCATGAAAGTGAGTTAGTTGCAGGCCGCAGCCTCAGTTCAGCGCAGGGTTGACTAAACCTCACCGAGCAGTGAGCTGTACACTGGCCTGACACCCTGGCCTTTTCAATCTGGCCCCAGTGCTTAAATCACCCAAACCTTGGGTCTTTCCTCGCTCTCTTGACCGGGCTCCGCCTTGACTCTGCCTCACCTCTGCTCACCTAGCCTCAGTTCTGCTGCATTGAATTTCCCCCAAGTCCACTCCAGCAATAACCAAACATTGGCTTATCCCCTGGACCCCACCTGAACCTGCTTCGCCGCAATGCGAGGCAATGCAGCAGTGCGGTCATGGACCCTATCCAGAGTACAGAGCAGGAGTGTTTGCCGTCTTGAGCCAAATTAAATCCCCAGGGTCTGGCAATATGTTCTGTCGGTCCCTATCGGAGGCTAGTGCAGAATCTGCAGGGGCCCTAGCAGAGATACCTTAATAATCCTTAGCCATGGGTGAAGTTCTGGAAGATTGTATGATAGCTAATGTTGTTCCATTGTTTAAGGAAGACTCTAAGAATAAGCCAGGAAATTATAGGCCAGTGACCCTGACATCAGTAGTGGGTAAGTTATTGGAAATTATTCTAAGGGACTGGATATACAGTCGGCCCTCCTTATCCGCAGGGGACTGGTTCCGGGACCCCCCGCGGATACCAAAAAACGCGGATGCTTAAGTCCCTTATTTAACTTGTCTCAGTGCGGTGATCTTTTGAACCCAGAGGAACCCCGGACCTTATTTAAACTGGATCAGTGTGGAGGACTTTAGGACCCAGAGGAACCCCGGACCTTATTTAAACTGGATCAGTGCAGAGGACTTTAGGACCCAGAGGAACCCCGGACCTTATTTAAACTGGATCAGTGCGGAGGACTTTAGGACCCGGCAACCTCTGAATCCGCAGTGCTTCTGTTCACGAAGATAATCACGATTACGATTGAAAATAAAATGGAAGTAATAAAGTGATCGGAAAGAGGTGAAACACCATCGGTCATTGGAAAAGCGTTAGACTAAAGTTGGTCAACAATCGGCACAATTTTAATTAAGCATTTGAAAGGCCCTACCCCAATGAAAGCTACAATTATTACTAAGCAACACAGTGGTTTAATTATTGGAGTACATATGTTTCTTAAATGTTTTATATGCATAGAAAGGTAAAATATGTACTATATACTAAGCAAACATTTTACTAACTGAGGCTGCATAATACCAGATGTACCTGTTCCAACTTCAAATCCAACTTAAAGACGGACTCAGGAACGGAACTCATTCATAACCCGGGGACTGCCTGTACTTTTAAATCATCTCTAGATTACTTATAATACCTAATACAATGTGAATGCTATGTAAATAGTTGTTATACAGTATTGTTTAGGGAATAATGACAAGAAAAAACAGTCTGTACAAACAATGAGTGCTGAAGAGAGAACTTCCGGGTTTTCCCGATCCACGGTTGATTGAATCTGCGCATGCGGAACCCGCGGATAAGGAGGGCCGACTGTACAGTTATTTGGATAGGCAGGGACTTATTAAGGATAGTCAACATGGCTTCATGGGTGTACATCATCACGTCTAAGCAATCTGAAAGAGTTTTGCGAGGAAGTTACCAGGAAAATTGATGAAGGCAAAACAGTGAATGTTGTCTACTTGAACTTTAGCAAGGCCTTTGACAAGGTCCCGCATGGGAGCTTGGTCAAGAAGGTCCAGTTGCTCAGCATTCAAGATGAGGTAGTAAATTGAATGAGACATTGGCTTCATGGGAGAAGCCAGAGAGTGGTAGTAGATGGTTGCCTCTCTGACTGGAGGCCTGTGACGAGTGGAGTGCCAAAGGAATCAGTGCTGTGCTCACTGTTGTTCATCATCTATATCAACAATCTCGATAGTAATGTGATACACCGGATCAGCAAATGTGTGGATGACCCCAAGATTGGGTGTAGTGGACAGTGAGGAAGATTATCAAAGCTTGCAGCAGGATTGGGTCCAGATGGAAAAATAGCCTGAAAAATGGCAGATGGAATTTAATGCAGGCAAGTGTGAGGTGTTCCACTTTGGGAGGACCAACCAGGATAGGTCTTACATAGTGAGCGATAGGGCACCAAAGAGTGTGGTAGAACAAAGGGATCTGGGAATACAGATCCATAATTCCTAGGAAGTGGCGTCACAGGTGGGTAGGGCGGGAAAAAAGGCTTTTGGCACATTGGCCTTCATAAGTTAATGTACCAAGCGAAGGAGCTGGGATGTGGAAGACTGCAGAGAAATTTTACAAGTATGTTGTTAGCACGGGAGGACAGAGTTATAGGGAAAGGTTGAGTAGGTTAAGACTTTAATCTCTAGAATGTAGAAGACTGAGGGGAGGTTGGATAAAGATATTCAAAATTATGAGGGGTATAGATAAGGTAAGTGCAAGCAGGCGTTTTCCATTGAGGTTGGGTGAGACTAGAACTATAGTTTATAGGTTAAGGGTGAAAGGTGAAATATTTAAGGGGAACATGAGGGGGAACTTCTTCACTCAGAGGGTGGTGAGAGTGTAGAACGAGCTGCCAGCGGAAGTGATGGATATGGGGTCGACTTCAACATTTGAGAGAAATTTGGATAGGTAAATGGATGGGAAGGATATGGAGGGCTAGGGTCTGGGTGTAGTTCAATGGGGCTAGGCAGATCAATAGTTCAGTACAGACTGGATAGACTAAAGGGCCTGTTTCTGTGTGTAGTGTTCTATGACTCTATGACCAAATCCGCTTTGGTATGTCAGCAAGTTGGCTCTGCATTTTACTGTGATGTCAGTTCAAAGAACTTAAATATCCAAAGAATGACCCACCTACCATCTCTGTATGGTATCAATTTTCTCACACAGAATGCCGATGTGAAAAATGCAGCTTAATTCCCATTTTTTAAAATCTCTTTATGACTGAGGACATAGATGAATTAGGTGCTTGCCATATGCCAACATTCACAATTAATATTGTTGCCAGAATCTGCCAAAATAGTTACTGACAAGAGACAGCAGTATAAAGCTTTGTCCATTGTGTGGTTCCATGTGGAACTAATTGTATTTTGTGCTTTACACATTTTTATTATTAATGTAATGAGACTGAGTAGTTGGTTTTTGAATCAAAATCCAATTCTCCTTTCACTGCTTTGCAAACGGCCATCCTCAACATTGTTCAGTTTATATTTGACACTGTGATGTGGTGGAGTTTGTATCATTTACACAATACCATTTAATTGCAGTCATACGAACTGTTCCCAGATCAACGATCATGTAATTCACATAGCTCATCAAAAAATGCTGTTTCACAACCTAGATATATATAAGTTTATCAAGTAACTCGACCAGAGTAAAAAAAAATGACTTAATTTCAGAGTAGGAAAAGTAGACATGGCCTAGATTTATGAGAGTATTTGATGGTCAAGCATTGGAAAATATTCAGACATTGTTCAGGTTAAAGATGTCACATTGATTACACAGGAAACACCAAACTGAATAGCTGGGACATAACCAACAGACTTCTAAAAAAACATTGTATATTGCCACTATATGGGGAAAAAGTAGAATAATTGCAAATTTATATCTTAGAAACAAAAATAAAGTAAATGAAAGAGTAAGAAGTCTGGTCAATTTGTTGTGCATGTGGTCCGTTACACAATAACATCATTAATAAAAATGCAAGAGACTGGAGCTCAGTTAACAAGGCTTTTCACTTACGGAACCCGAACTGAACACAGATATACAGATCAATACGCACCCAATAGCACATGCTCAATAACGTGTTACTACAACATAAAATAGTCCCATATTATAGAGTAGGTTGTCTGGTGAACTCCTCCCCTTTTATTTAAAAAGTGTATCATCTGTTTTTTTTACGCTAAACAAATATTGTATGTGTACCCTTAATATACAAATGCCCACCCACAGTTAATAACTTAATATGAAACTATAACAAAGTAATGCAATAATAATAATAATAATAACTCGAGTCTTTGGGGGGGGTCTTCTCGGCCTGTCTGGGTAACGTCTGCCCTGTAACGTTTGCTTTGGGGAAAAGTCTCCACAGGTGGGTCCTCTGCACTGATGACAGGCTCATCTGTGCGCGAAGCTGACATGGTCACATCAGAAGTGTTATGTCCGGGGAGTCCGGGCAAGGTATTGAGTTTTTCGCCTGAGCATCCAGGAGTTGATAAACACGACGTCTCCATCCATTCTCTCCCACCTGTACTCTATACATCAGTGGCCCGTCAATGGCGGAAATTATACCGGCTGCCAATTTTCAGTACAGTAATCCCGTGCAAGAACTGGCTGTCCCACATTGAAGCTCTGTGTGGACTTGGCATTCAAGTGTTTGAAATGTCTGTTCTCTACATCACGACATACATTTGGTTCGGGACCTCAGGTTCTTGTTCAGAAACATCATCGCCGGAGTCTGGTTAGTGGTTGCATGTACTGCATTACGATAGGCAAGGAGGGAGTTGTCCATCTTGTGTTGCAGTGGTCAATCACACAGATCTTAAACTGGTCATGCCCAAATTTTACAAAAATGTGAATTTCCCAACACAAAAAAATAACGTACTAGACCAAGTCTACACACATATTCCAGGAGCATTAAAAGCAACCCCATCTGTACACCTAGGACAATCAGACTATATCTCCCTCACACTGAGCCCAGCTTACAGACCACAGATCTGCACAGTAAAGCTAACCATCAAGACAGTACATGTGTGGTCTGAAGAAACCACCTCAATGCTACAGGACAGTTTTGACAACACAGATTGGGGCTTGTTCGCAAAGGGAGCAAACCTGGAGGAATATGCTGGTTCAGTCCTAGGATATATTAAGTTTTACACAGAAAATGTAATAACACAAAAGACAATTAAAGGTGTTTCCCAATCAAAAGCCACGGATCAACAGCAACGTGAGGGCACTACTCAGAGAGTGCAATGCAGCCTTCAGGTCAGGAGACAAACAAGCCTACAGCGAAGCACGGGGGTATCTCCGCAGGGGCATCAGGGATGCAAAGCGCAAATACAAATTGCACATTGAAAATCAGTTTGACAACAACAACCCCCACAGTATGTGGAAAAGCATCAAGGCGCTGACAGACTACAAAACCAATCATCTGCTGCCAGATGATGGCGCCACACTGCCTGATGTCCTAAACTGGTTCTCTGCCCGCTTTGATACTCAGAGGGAGGAGGCTGCTCCACTCATCAGCCCACCTGACGATGAGTCCACACTGACGATGAGTCCACACTGCTCCTTAAGCAACATCCGGTGAGATCCACCCTGAGGAAGGTGAATGCGAGGAAGGCAGCTGGCCCGGCCGGGTACTGAAATCATGTGCCGACCAGCTTGCTGAGGTGTTTACAAGTATATTTAACCTCTCTCTGCAACAAGCTGCTGTTTCAACATGCCTTAAAACCTCCACCATCATCCCAGTGCCCAAAGAATCAGCTGTGAAGTGCCTGAATGACTATCACCCTGTAGCGCTGACAGCCATAGCCATGAAGTGCTTTGAGAGACTTGTGCTCTCACACATTAAGGCTACAATCCCACCTGATCTGGACAAACACCAGTTTGCCTACTGGGCAAACCGCCCCACAGAGGATGCAATCACAACAGCCCTGCATATTGCTCTGACTCACTTAGAGGAACCGAACACTTTTGTGAGGATGTTATTTGTGGACTTTAGTTCTGCATTTAACACAGTCATCCCCCATAAACTGGTCAGCAAACTGAACACTCTTGGCCTTGGTTCCTCCCTGTGCTCATGAGTCATGGACTTTCTCACAGACCGACCACAGCAAGTCAGAGTTGGTAAGCACACCTCTACCATCCTCATCTTAAAAACAGGCACCCCGCAGGGCTGTGTGCTGAGACCTATGCTCTACACACTCTTCACACATAACTGCACCCTCATCTACACCTTCAACTCCATAATTAAATTTTCGGATGATACCACAGTGGTTGGCCTGATCTCGGACGAGGATGAAACAGCCTACAGGCTCGAGATGGATCATCTGACTGAGTGGTGTAAGGACAATGACCTGGTCCTTAACACTTCTAAAACAAAAGAGATGATTATTGACTTCAGGAGATCAAAGGACAGAGTACACACCCTCTCCATATACATGGAGAGGTAGTGGAAAGTGTGGAAACCCTAAAGTTCCTTAGAGTTATGTCATCAAAACAGCTGACATGGACCACCAGCACCTCGCTGATTGTAAAAAAGGCACAACAAAGACTCTTCTTCCTCAGAAAGCTGAAATAGGCCAAACTCCCACAAAAGCTGTTGCTTAATTTATACAGACGCACAACTGAAACCAACCTGACCAACAGAACCACAGTGTGGTGTGCTAGCTGCACAGCCACTGAGCGACAGGACCTGCATCGCGTGGTGAAGGCGGCCCAGCAAATTGTCAGGATGGAGCTCCCAGGACTGGACACCATCTATTCCAGCAGACTCGGGATGAAAGCAATCAGCTTAACCAGAGACACCACACACCCCAGCCACTCCCTGTTTGACCTGCTGTCGTCCAGCGAAAGGTTCAGGACACTAAAAGCCAGAACAAATAGACTGAGGAACAGCTTCTACCCCAGAGCTGTGGCTTCCATCACACCACTCCCACAGAACAATGACTGAAACTGTGAGCACACACAAGGACTCAAATACTTGCACTAACGGCACTTTGTGCATTACTGTGACATTCTGGTGCTGCTGCGACTTATTTTCTGCCACTTATCTATTTAATCCTGTTTTTCTATTACTGTCTGGTTTTTATCTACCACTTTGATTGATTGCCTGAGAGGAAGCTAAACAGAGTTTCATTGTACCTATGTATAATGATTATAAAGATCATTCAATTCAATTTTCACTGTCCATTGCCTTGAGAACTTTCTTGAATGTCTGTACAAATTTTTCTGACAAGCCATTTGTGGATGGATGGTAAGGAGCCGATGTAAAATGTGTGATTCCATTGCTCTTCACAAAACTTTGGAATTCTTCAGAGACAAATTATCATCCATTGTCTGTGCAGATTTGCTGTGGTATGCCATTTCTGGCGATCATGGCCCTCAGCACTGTAATGGCCTTTTCCGATGTGATTGTCTTCATATTGATGACCTCTGGCCATTTGGAATGTGCATCAACAGCGATTAAAAAGATAGAGTCCATGAATTGTCCAGCAAAGTCGATGTGCACTCGTTGCCATGGTGATGAGGGCCACTCCCATGGATGGAGAGGGGCTTGCGGTGGTGTGTTCTGGATTTTTGCCATCCAGCGCAGTTCTTGGTCACGTCCTCAATTTTTTTTAATCAATTCCTGGCCACCACACATAGACACAGGCAAGACCTTTCATCTTCACAGTACCCAGGTGCCCCTCGGACAGTTCTTCCAGCATCTGGTGCGTAGCTTGGGAAGAATCACAACTTGTGAGCCACACATTTGTGTTCCTTCCTCACTGAGAAGGCTAGAAACAGTGTGTTACCAGGGCTAGCCATCCCTTTACCGTGATGCCATACACTTTTGACAATGTAGGGTCTTTGTATGTTTCTGTTTCAATGTGGCTGTTTGTTACTGGTAATTGTTCAACTATTGTCGTGTGAAAGATCTCTGCTGAGTAAATTTGCATAGTTACCTTGGAAGTGGGCAGTGGTAAATGTGACAAACCATCTGCGTTGCTGTGTTGCTTGGTCCCCTTGTGTTCAATGTCATACCTGTGACCTCCTAAGAAAAGGGACCATCGCTGCAGCCTTTGTGCTGTCATCATTGGAATGCCTTTTCTTGGGTTGAAGATTGACATGAGAGGCTGATGAAACTTTTGACCATACAGGTAGTGACTGAATTTCTTGACTCCCCACACAAGGCTCTGTCAATCTGTGCATAGTTGCGTTCAGCTGAAGTTAGCGTTCTTGAGGCAAAGGCTATTGGTCTTTCTGAGCCAACTGGAAACTTGTGTGATAACACAGCTCCTATCCCATGGGGCAAGGTATCACAAGCCAGTCGAATTGGTAAGGAGGGGTCAAAGTGCGCGAGCACCCTGTCTGAAGTTATGAGTCTTTTAGTTTCCCGAAATGCTTTCTCACAGCTCTCAGTCCACTTCCATTATGTCCCTATCTGTAATAGTGCATCTAGTGGGTGTAGGACTGTGGATAGGTTAGGCAAGAACTTGTGGTAATAGTTCTCTAATTCAAGATATGCTCTCAGCTGAGACACATTTTCAGGTGGTGGTGCCTTAAGCACCGCTTCTATCTTGTCTTGAGACATGTGTAAGCCACCCTTGTTGATCACATGCCCACAGTATGAGATTTCCCTTTTGAAAAACTCACATTTCTGTCGACTAGCTCTGAGTCTATATTCTCATAACCCGGTGAGCACTTGTTCAGGGTTAGAAAGATGTTCATCGTCATCTTTGCCGGTGACAGTGATGTCATCCAGGTAACACTGAGTCCCTGGAGTCCCCTGCAGGCCCTGGCCCCTTGCCCTTTGCCAGATTGCAGGCGCTGATGCTATCCCAAACACCAACCTGTTGTACTGGTAAAGTCCTTTGCGTGTATTTATTGTCAGGTATTTCTTAGATACTTTCTCGATTTCCATTTGGAGGTTAGCCTAGGTCAAATCAATTTTTGTGAAATGTTCCCCGACTGACAGGGAAGCAAAAATGTCCTCAATCTCAATCTCAATCTTTTCTTTCATGCCCTGAAGTGTTCCTATTCCTTTCATGAACACTTTCTCAGAGTCAGTAACTTGTGACAGTCTCTCAGATGTAGCCTCGCTGCCTTCCTTTGCTGACACAACTAGTGTCTTGATGGTGTGCCAATCCAACTGGATTTTCCTGAGCCATTCACGTCCCAGAAACGGTGGTCCTCCATTTTTCAGTACATGGAGGATCAGCTGCTGTGTTTTACCTCTTGTGGGTCACTGTCTCTTTAATTTTGCCTTTGGGATGCACTTTCTGTCCGGTGTAAGTCTTTAGCAGTAGTTTAGTTTGTTTCAGAGGTACGTGCAAAAACAGTCGTTTGTAGTCGCGTACACAGATCACTGTTAAGGCTGAACCTGTATCCAACTCCATTTTCAGTCTCACGCCTGCCATTTGTGGAGTGATCCATATTACTCTTTGATCATCTGTCTCTTTCACGCTGTGAAGTGGCAGACAAGACAATTCACTTTTGTCTGAGTCATTTTCATCAGAACTGCTTTCTTTCATTTTGTATTCTCATTGTTGTATTTTCCTTTCTGGAGTTTCTTGTTTCTCTGTATTTTTTTCTTTTCCTGCTGTTTACTAGCTTTGCATACTGTGTTAGTGTGGCCCTGTCTGCGAGTTACAGCATTCTTTATCTGTAAACCAACAACCATCAGGGTCATGTGACCTGTTCCCACAATGGTAACATTTCTTTCCTTCATTTCTGCTCAGTGACATTTTATTCGTAGCATATTCCAGAGATTTTTGTTGTATCTCTGAAGCACCTCATGTGGCTGTTTCTAATGATATTCAGATGTTTAGCACTTTCTTGAATGTAAGGTCTTTTTCACACAGGAGCTTCTTCTGTGTGGTTTCACAGTGTATGCCACACACTAACCTATCCCTCAATGCATCTGATAAACCAGCTCCAAATTGACAATGTTCTGATTATTTGCATAATTTGGCACAATATTTGGAAATGCTTTAATCTTTGCTCTGATTCCGTATATGGAATTTAAATCTTTTAGCAATGACCAATGGTTTGGGGTTTAAATGCTGTTGGAAAGTGTCTACTATATGCTTGAATGATTTTTCAGCTGGCTTTTCAGGGGTTAACAAACTCCGTAGCAGCCCATATGTTTTCGCGCCCATTACACTGCCTTTCTTGCCTTCATTCACATCATTAGCATCACAATATAACTCTATTCTTTCAGTCTTCAATGCCTCTATTAAATGCTGTAATGGTTCCAATTAACACCATTCTTGTGTTAATTTATCCTTGTTATGTTGATTTGGCCTTGGTCCCTTGTTTTCTTTTTGACTCACGTGACCTTTTTCCCCCGCTAGCGTCGTGAGCGTACTCTGGTAGAGGTGTGTGTCGCTCCTTTTATTTCTCTCCCTTCAGAGGCAGGCCGACCCTCAGCCTTGGGCCTCAGCGCCGGCTGTGGTCTTGCCTGGACGCGCCATGGCTCTGACTGTGTCTTTCGGTCTCCCGACGTTCCCAACTCCGGCTGAACTCCCGCTTCCTTTCAGACTCGTGGCCTCACTCTGCCTCTTCCGAGTGCCCTTATCAATTAAAGCACAGCGTTCCGATACAACGCAGGTTCATTAACCCTGTCGCCAATTTGTTGTGTATGTGGCCCTTTACACAACAATATCATTAATAAAAACGCTAGACACTGAAGCTACGTTAGCGGGATTATTTACTAACTAAAACCGAACTGAACACACCAATACGTGCCCAATAGCGCATGTTCAATAACGTGTTACTACGACATAAAATAGTCCCACATTATACCATAGGTTATATGGTACATCAATAAAAAACAGATATGGCAATACACTCAGTGGCCATTTACTAGGTACACCCGCTTGTTAATCCAAATATATACTCAGCCTAGCATGTGGAAGCAACTCAATGCATTAAGGTTCAGCTGTTGTTCAGAACAATCAATAGAATGGGGAAGAAATGTGACCTAAATAACTTCGACCGTGGAATGATTGTTGGAACCAGATAGGGTGGTTTGAGTATCTCAGAAACTGTTGATCTCCTGGGATTTTCACATAGAATTCACAAAGTATGGTACAAAAAAAATACCCAGTAAGTGGCAGTTCTATGGGTGAAAATGCCTTGTTAATGAGAGAGGTCAGAGGAGAACGGCCAGACAGGTTCAAGCCGATAGGAAGGTGACTGTAGCTCAAATAACTAAGTGGTGTGCAGAAGAGCATCTCTGAACACATATTGAACCTTGGAGTGGATGGCCTACAGCAGCAGAAGACCATGAATGTACAATAGATAATAGACAGTAGGTGCAGGAGTAGGCCATTCGACCCTTCTAGCCAGCACCGCCATTCACTGTGATCATGGCTGATCATACACAATCAGTACCCTGTTCCTGCCCTCTCCCCATATCCCTTGACCCCGCTATCTATTAGAGCTCTATCTAACTCTCTCTTGAATGCATCCAGAGACTTGGCCTCCACTACCTTCTGGGGCAGAGCATTCCACATATCCACCACTCTCTGGGTGAAAAAGTTTTTCCGCATCTCTGTTCTAAATGGCCTACCCCTTATTCTTAAACTATGGCCTCTAGTTCTGGACTCACCCATCAGCGGGAACATGCTTCCTGCCTCCAGTGTGTCCAATCCCTTAATAATCTTATATGTTTCAATCAGATCCCCTCTCATCCTTCTAAATTCCATGCATATAGCAATTCCATATGCATAATAAATTCCATATGCACAATAAATTCCAGCATAAATTGCATTCATGCTGCTACTTTTAATGGAACACACTTCTATGAATTGAAAATGGACACTAGTGGCTAATGATCAGTAGCAAGGGTAAACTCTCTCTTATGCAAGTACTGGTTGAAATGTTTTACACCCTAAACCAGACTCAAATCTTCTCTGTCAAACTGTGCGTGATTTTTCTCTGCAGTGGTAAGGAAATTTGATGCAAAGGCTACGGGGAGTTAATTTCCATCACTCATAACATGTGACATGACAGCACTCGTATATGTATGTGGATCGTACAATGTGAGTACAGTGTCTAACGTTACCATTACCTTTGCCTTTTGGAATGCCACCTCACACTGCTTTATCCATTGCTATTTCTTAATCTGTAGTAATATATTCAAGGGGTAGAGCACTGTAGCCAGGTTTGGCAGAAACCTGCTATAGTAATTGGCAATCCTAAAAATGACTACAACTGTGACACATCCTTTGGCCTTGGGGCATCCACCACGGCTTGAATTTTCTCAGCACTCTTGTGTAATCCTTGTGTGCCAATGATGCTTTATTTAAGGAAGTCACACTTGTCTTATCCTAACCTTCTAATCTTTTTAACACTGTCTTAAGGTTTTGGAGATGTTCCTTGTCATTCTCATTGATAACAATGATGTCATCTGGCCAACACTATGTGCCTGGGCGGCATTGTAACACTTGGTCAATAGCTTTCTGCCAGAGTGCAGATACTGATGTTACTACAAAAATAAGCCTATTATAGTGATTAAGGCCTTTGTGAGTGTTTATGGTGAGAAACACTTTGGATTCTTCTTCCATCTCCATCTACAGGTAGGCCTTAACTAAGTCCACAGAAAGGTTTGCAAAGATGGCCTCTATCCTGGGCAGAAGGTATCGACCTACTTTTAGAACTTGGTTGATGGTGATCACTAACATCACCACAAATCCTGACAGACCCACCCTTTTTGGTTACTGGGACCATGGGCTTCACTCAAACTTTGAAAGATTCCTCTCAGCCTCCATGCGATAAAGTAGCATCACTGATACTACTTTATCAAAGATGATATAAAGAGCCAGACAGGCTTGGTAAAACTCAGGTGTGGCATTTTCATTTAGCACCTTTTTCCCTTTGATATGTCTGAGTTTTCCAGTGCCATCCTTGAATACTTCTGTGGCACGCAAATAGTGGATGGATCTCCAATCAAGTTGTAGTTGTCTCAGCCAATCACAGCCCCACAATGCTGGCCCTCCTGTTTTTGCATCAATGTGGCCTGTCGGTTATCGTATTTCACTGTTATGAATGTCACAGGAGTTATCTTTTCTCCTGTGTAAGTTCTTAGTTGGATAGCTGCAGGCTTCAGTGTCAGTATCTTTGAAATGCCATTTAAACTCATTTTGTGATATGACTGAAACAGCTGAGCTAGTGTCTAATTCCATTTTAATTAATTTGCCATTCACTTCTCGTGTATGCCATTTTGCTTCTCTTGTTACTTTTCACTTTGTAAATCTCAGGATTACCCAGTCCTGAGTCACCCTCGTCATTATCGTAATTTTCATCAACAGCATGCAGAGTAGTGCTCTCTTTGAAGCTGCAACTTGACTTTTTATCTTTTTCTCTTCCCTGTGCAGTCCATTTATTTTTGTCTGCCTGACATGCACTTTGTATGTGCCCTACTTTGTTGAATTTTCTAAAAGTTTTACCTTTAAACTGGCATTGGTTTGGTGTATGTGAGCCCCTGCCAACGCAGTAACATAATTAGATTGGCCAGGCTGGTTTCTGTTTGGATGTTGCAATTTTGTTCATGCTCATTTTAATTTCTGACTGCTACTCAGTTGCATCTCTATCTGCTGTTTCCATTGATAAAGTGATTTCAATTGCTTTTTTAAATGTGAGTTGTGCTTCAGTTAGGAGCCATTTTTTGAATGCTTTCTTGTAAGATTGCACAAGCTAAGCAATCTCTCAGTGCATCAAAAATCCCATCACTGAACTGACAATGCTCAGACAATTTCTTCATTTCAGCCATGTAAGTTTTGATTCTAAATCTTGCTGCATTTTGTTCGTGATATCAGTTAGGCTTACTTTGCCTGTTTTGGTTGGAGCTGTTAAAGCTCTGAGCAAACTGTATGCTTTGCCTCCAATTGCACTCAGCAAAACTGGGATGCAATTTTCATCAGCTATTCCTTTTGCTTCAAAATACTCCTTAATTTGTTCAGTATACGTACATCATCCAGTTATCTGTTGTGCAACAGAATGCATCAGTCCTTCCGATGTAACCAATCATTTCTGCTTCACTTATTTATTATTATCGCCTAGTACTCACTGTTTATGAACCCGTGTTAACTAACATTATTTGTTAATTTCATCCATTTTCTGCCTTTTTTTAAAACTCAAATGGCTCTCTCTCCCCTTCAAAGAAAAATGTGCTGGCTTCAACTGGTAGGTAGTCATCTCAGGTTCATTTTAAACTTTGTTGCCACTGTTAAAGTTTTGTAGCTCCAGAAACTAATTGAAAGAAAAACACAGGAGCCAGAATATGTTCTGTCTACTTAACATATGACTATCGTGTCCAAACTGACCCATAAGCCTGTCGTGCCTGTACTGATGCTTCACCCGATTGTGTCCGTCCACTCCCTTCAGCCGATCGTACAAAACTATGGGTAACCCAAGGTAATTTCTAAAGTAAGTACATGTTCGGCACAGCATTGTGGGCTGAAGGGCCTGTATTGTGCTGTAGGATTTCTATGTTTCTTACACGGTAGGGATTTCGGACACTGGTCTCTGCCGATATTGTCTCGTTAAAGCTGTTGCGTGTTATAGCCATAGCTTCAATAAATCTTTTATCACTATTGTCTCTCCTCCAAGGGTTTCACTCTGAGATTTTCAAGTTAGTAGGGTAAAGATACTCACTACTAATTCCACTCTTAACAGTTCATGTCTTCAGCTTCTAATCATTGTTACGTTTCTCTCCTTGTCTGTCCCATGTCAGCTACGCCCTGCCCTCGTATTGTGCTTTTTCCAAATTCTCCTTTTTCTTTAAAATCAGTAAACTTCATTTTCATCCCTCCTTCATACAACTTTGGGTTTATTTAACTTGGGTTACATTTTCTTTTCTCTTCTTTTAGCGAGGCACTCATATATGATGTGGCGGCGTACTATCGTATATCATTCACATACTTCTACATATAACCCATAATGAGTTATGCAACCAAACAATGCTTCATCAAACAGCATATTTACAATATTATTCAAACATTACTGAAATGGTAAATACAGTCCGCAGCTCATCACTAACAACAAGGTGAACGAGCGTGAGGCCTGGTGCCTTCAATTTTAACACGACAAAGGAGATGGCTATTGACTTCAGGAGAACTCACATAAATCTCATCTCTCTTTACATCGGTGGCACAGCAGTGGAAATTGTAAATAGTTTCCAACTCCTGGGAGCAAACACCTCACACTACCTCTCACGATCCCAGAGCACATCCTACGCAGTCAGGAAAGCTCACCTACACCTCTGCTTTCTGAGGAGGCTGAAGAGAGCTGGACTATATACATCTATACTCACATCCTTCTGCAGATGCACAGTAGAGAGCATCCTAACAGGCTGCATCACTGCCTGGGACAGAAACTGCACTGTGGCGGACAGGAAGGCTCTACAACGGGGAGTCAAAACTGCCCAACACATCACCGGCATACATACCAAAAGGTGCCAAAAATGGGACAGTAACTTCACGAAAGATCCCACCTGCCGTGCTCGTAGACAGTTTGTCCCACTCCAGTCAGAGAAGCATCCACACGAGGACCGCCAGACTTGATCACAACTACCTTCCCCAAGCAGTAAGCCTGATCAACACTTCCAACCACTAACACATCCCCACTATTTTATCATATCCTGTCAGTCACCTTTTGTGGACACACCTGTGCCTAAAATCATTTTATGGCTATACAGTACAATTGATCTATGTATATAAGCTATCTTATGTATTTATATTTATTGTGTTTTTAATTATTCTGTTCTTTATCCTATTATGTTTTTCTGTGCTGTATCAGATCCAGAGTAACAATAATGTTGTTCTCCTTCACACTTATGCATTGGAAATGACATTAAACAATCTCGCTAAGTTTCACTTGACTCAGGAGCAATATCTTTCAGGAACAGACAGCATTCCCAAGAAAAACAGAAATTAAGCATATTTAATCAACTTGTCAGAATATTTAATAAATCTGTGAATGCACAAGTTTTACAAGATGAGGGCCAAAGTATTCATAGTGTGGCTTCACTGTAGCGATGAGGTTTTGCTCGCTGGTTCCAAAACCGAATGATTGAAGGGAAGGAGCTGATCTTGAATGTCTGTGCCCACGTTTCTATACATCCTGCCCTGTGGTAGCAGCCAAAAAATGGCACGGCCTGAGTGGTGGGGCTCTTTGAAGGGGTGCTTCCTGTAGATACTACCGGTGGTGGTGGGGGGGATTGGGGGATGACTAAATTCAGCCTCGGTTGTAGTAGAATGACCAACCCTCCGGCTGATGGATTCCAATAAGAATGGAAACTGGGCTGGAGTTTTAGCTGTTGCTATAATGGGCCCGCCGAAAGTTAACTGCACCAGATCTGAACTTGGCAGTAGTACGAGAGAAAGCGGGAGAGAGCTGGGAGGAAGGTGGTAGGAGGCGGCAGCAGATGGTCTCAATCAGTTTGATTAAAGTGCTGGCGACTTCTCTGATCTTGAGCTCCGTGATGTTTTAAACATGCAGGGTCGCACGGAGAAAAGCAGTCAAACGTGAAAGCAATGGGATCCGGGATGTGGGTTTTCATTGTAAAAGGACTTCTTGCTAATCGGTATTTGTATCGTCAGTCTGAGGTAGTTTATATTTTAATCCATAAACGATGCACAAAGGGCTCAGTTTAAACATTGAAGCAGCGGGACTTCAGGACTTGAAGTACTGCGGCTGATTATGGTACAAAAAGTCGAATTAACCACCTTTTTTGCCATTTTCCTCAAACGCGGGCTTGCTCATTAGTAGTGACCCGGTTTACAACCGCTCCTCGACCGAGTAGAAACTGAAGCACCTTCTATGGTTTGCGGCGAAATGCCACGGTGCGTGTCCCGAGTGCACACACTCAAAATGTAAGAAGTCCTGGCTTTCCCGGGCTGCGAGGGCTCGGTGTACCCCTCCAGATCAAAGTGCAAGTTCTTACTGTCGGTCCAACGTGAAAAAGCAGCCTAATCTTCCTTTAAATTGTCTTTCACAGAAACTCGAAATCAGTGTCCCAAACGTACTGGTGACTTGCCGGCTCGCAGCGCTTAACAAGGGCTCCCAGCTGAACAGTCAAACTCAGGTTCCTTTTTTTTATATAGTGAACTTGATTACCAAACTGGCGAATTAAAAGAAACTGCAACTATTTAATCTCGTGCAAATTTTCATAATCCCTCCTCCCTTTGTGACTACTCGCGCTTTTCGAATCGTATATAAATACCGTGTCTGACTCAGCCGGCTCTTGGACCAGCTGTAAGTGTTCCTCTACCAGAGCCAATGGAGGGTTATCCCGCATCCTCCTTAGCTTATGCGTGTGTCATCAGCGTAGTAGGCACTATTGCTTTTCTGAGACTGGTCATGGCTGAAATACAACTGACTCATCGCCTGGTCATTTACGCGATACTCCTCGTCGTCCTGGAAAGGATCTGTTGCATTTTTCTGGCGGGCTTTTCAGGAATTCTGATCTTCACTGCTGCATGTTTCCTTGTCATTCAAGCACTGTCCTCGCCTAAATTACCTGTGCAAGGGAAAGCTGTATTCATTACAGGTAAGCCCCAGAATCAGGTTATCACTGGCATGTTGTGAAACTTGTTTTGTGGTAGTGCAAGAGATTAAATCTATACATTATAATAAGAGATGTGTATATTAGAAACAAGTAGTATATAAACAAAAATAGGGAGGAGGTGTTCTTGGGTTGGTTCATTGAACTTCAGAAATCTGGTGGCCTAAAACTAGAATGTGTGTCTTCAGGCTCTGACCTGCTACTACAAACTGAACAAATGTAGTGATTTCAGATTTTCTTTGTCCTTGATGGATTTTTTTATATATATAAATGCAGTCTGAAATAGGGTTTCTAAAACAATTATTTAAAACAGTGAAAGTAATGGGCTGTGAGCAACGGAATGTGAATTCAAGCTGAGAATGGATGGTTTTACCACTTTGAGTTTGTGTCAGACACCTGGGGCTCTGGAATAATAAAATGTCTTGCGTGTAAAATAGTTCTGTGCCTTTGCCCCATAGTGACAACAAATGAACTATGTTTGGAACAGCTCTCAGAATGCTATATGCTAAGTTGTAGAAAGCAAGAATATCTTGCAAACACAGTGTGTTGGAACTCTCACAGTAATCTCACCCAGACACTGCTTCATACTATGTTTAAAACAATTTCAGATTTTCTTTGTGAAACAAAAACAGCTCGAGTGTTTATTTGCTGCTTTTAAAACATAACTCACTTTGCAGATTTGATCTCAACTGCATTAAAGTAAATCTTGGTCTCTGTTCTGGTAAGCAGTGGGAGAGATTGTGATTTGCTGCTTCAACAGAAACTGTAATGAAATAGTGAATGCAGTTTAGTTTGTGCTGAGTGCCTTTGCAATTTGAATATTTTGCAAAGAATTGAGTGAAATGGATGATGAGTTTGCCCTAATCAGTGGGAAAGCAGATCCTAACACCCACTCATCTTTTCAGCACTAGACTGGACTAGACATCACTGTCCACTTTCACAGCCTCCTGATCCATTCATTCCCATCAATACCAGCAGGAGGAATTGGCAATGATCTACCAGGTCCATAAGGGCCACCCGCACGGAACCATGTTCTTCATTGGAATCTGTATGTTTATATTCCTTTTAATATTCCAGCTTTAGTTTATTGGATATTCCATGGATGAAGACCAAGCACTGTGTAAAAGCTGAACTTGAAAGGCATTTCTGTAGAGTAAAAGGTTATTTTTACTTTTTTTCATCCTTCAACCATGTATTTGCCATGTTTTGTTTCAATGAACAAATATTACTGAAAGTTGAGCAAAATTTCTGCAGTCAGAATCAGTGAGAAGCCTATTCAGGTCCTTGAACCCGATCCAATTAAGAGCTCATTCCCAAAGTTCTATCATTTTGTTGTGATAAGTTCATAGAACTTGATCTTTATTGTTGACTGCCTAGTGTTCCAGATATCTATGTTTATTGCATGGTTTGAGAAATGCTTCCTGATATCATTTCCAATTGGCTTGCCATTAATTTCCCTTATAATCACAATTTAATCATCATAAACACCTCAATTGGATCACTCTAGCTGTTCAATGTAGAGAGTCTGGAATGCTCCTAGATGTCCAACCAAGCATTAATCCAACACTGAATAAAATGTGTTGACATTTGGAATGTTTGGAACTGTGTATGAAGGAATAATCTATTTGTACGTGGCACCTGTTAATAAAATGAGATATTCCAAGTTTCCTCGCAAGGGATGAATTAAGTACAAGTTAACACCAAGTTGAAAGAAGAATGATCAAGCTGGCATTTAGAATGCTTTGGCTCAGATTCTGATTTAATTAGCACAGGTTAACGCACAATGAAATGTGTCATTTGCACTAGCAACCAACGCCTAAGGATGAGCTGGGGCCGCAAGTGTCTCCACACATTCCAGCACCAATGTAGCATGCCCACAGTGCTAATGCTATGCTGCTGATTAAAGAATGTGCGGATTTCTGTAACAGAGATTAATTAGACTGTGTAGGGAGAACGTGTGGAAGCCTAGTGCTTGCTTATGCAGCTGAAGGTAAACCTTCTGGTGGAGGGTGATGGTACTGCAAATTTATAGAAATTTACTTTGCAGACTAACCAGAACTGCACCAAATAAAATCAGTCTGTTTCTAGTCTGCAGTGGAGACATTGTGGTTACCATTTCAAAGAAACTTTAAAACTTGTCAAGTTGAGTTGTGTAGCTTTGAAATTTGAATATTTCATATTGAAATGAATGAAATTGTTGTTGTTTCCCTGAACAGAGGGAGATAAATATTGGCTCCCACCCATCTTTCAGTATAAGATATGACTGTTTTCACTGACCCCTCTTCCATTAATGCCACCAGGGGAAATTGGCATTTATCTGCCAGCTCACTGGGGGCCAACAATACTGAATTGTCCACTTTCCTATTGCAACTTTGTGTTGGTGTTTCCTAATATTCCAGCTCCAATTTATTGTTTCACAGATCAACACTATTCACTCAGTGAGGGCTGAGCTTAAGTGGTAGTTTCTGGATGGAAAAGGGATTTTTCATCCATTCTTTCCCACTAGTATTTAAACAAAATATTAGACTTTGGCAAAATTTCTGTACTTGGAACCAGCACTAGTTATAAGCTCCGCCACAAAATGGAGTCTCATGTGAGGTGTGAGAAGGCTCTTCTGGCCCTTTGAGTTAGTTCCAAATCAACACAAATCTGTACCTCCACAATGTTCTGTTGTTTGGCAGTAAAGCATTCATTTAGTCATAGCTAGATAGCAGGGAAACAGGCCGTCAGGCCAACTTGTCTGTGCCAACCAAGATGCCAAACTGAGCTGCCCCTCCTCTTGCCTCTGTTTGGCCCATATCCCTCTAAACCAGGTGTTCCCAATCTCTTTCATGCCACGGACCAATACCATTAAGCAAGGGACCTGTGGACCACAGGCTGGGAACCCCTGCAAAATCTTTCTTATCCATGTAACTATTCCTCTATTTTTCTGGCACCTTTCTATGTACTTGCCACCCTCAATTGGAGGAGGAAAAGGGGCTGCAAGAGTGATTGCCTCTTGGATTCCTTTGAAAAAAATTCCCCTCTTTCAATCTATGCTCTCTAGTTTTGGATGCCCCCCCCACCCTGGTAAGAAAAACTCTTCGCCTATTCGCCCTATCAATGTCCCACATGATTTTACAAATCTGTAAGGATTCTTCTCAGCCTCCACACTCCAGCAGGGTGAATACCAGCTCCTACCCTATCCAGCCTCACTTCATAACCAAGTCCGTCAGTCCTAGTAACATCCTCAAATCTTTTTAGCACCCTCTGCTGTTTAATGACATTCTTTAACCTATCTTTCATTGTTAGGTATCTCGAATGGCACGTTCTGGATTTCTAATCCCCATTGTATGGGGGTGGGAAATGCTTCCTGATATAACTTCTGATTGGCCTGCATCAAATTTCATTCTGGATTTCACCACCCAGGAAATGCAGCAAAATCTTAATTGTCAGTTGGCTCACTTTAATTTTCTTTTATTCAATGAAATCCAACCTTTGTCCATGAAGGCCATCCTTGTAATGAAACCTTTTTGTCCTTTACCTATTTCAGCTGGTGTCCTTATTGCATTGAAAGTAAATGCACCCAGTTTGGGGTGTCCAGGAACAGTACTCCACATCTCTAACCAGAGCTTTAGCCTAATACACCCGTGACCTTGCTGCAGTCACAATGGGGGCCATTCATAGAAGATGTTGGAAATACTCAGTAGGCGCAATTTAATGACCTCTCATTGATCTCAGTATGTCCAGCCTCGTTGTCCAAATCATTAATACAGATCATAAGTAAATGAACCCTCACCACTGATCACTGCCTTGCATCTATTTGCACTTTGTCAGCCTCTTGGTATTCTGCCAGTTAATGAGTCCTTTACCCATGCTGGCATGTTGCTCTCAGTAACTGTACACAGGACACACAAGGTTGGGCAGCAGTTAGTGCTGCTGGCTCGGTTTCAACCACCCAGGCTGATTCTGGCTCTGACTCTGTCTTTGTGGATTTGCACACTTTCCTGTGGGGTTCCTCTTGTGCTTCACTTTCCTCCTGTCTCCCAAAGTCATGCCGGTTGGTCGGTTTAAAATGCTGCTAAGTGTTCCTGGGTGTAATTGGATAGTATTAGAATCAGACTGGAGAGTTGAAGGATGTGGGAGAGAGCAGATTACTAGAAATATAAGAATGGGACATGCCTAGAGTCAGCAGAACTTAATGGGCCAAATGGCCTCTGTTGACAGAACTGCAAATAAGCCCGAGTATTGCATGCAGCATTGTACTGAATGTCACCTCCACTTGCTCACCATCATCCAGTCTGCTAATTACTGCATCAAAACCTTTCAAATCTTGCCAGACTTTTTAGTTTGCACTGTGATCAGCCAAAGAGCCGGTATCTGTACTGTTCTATGACACTGACATTTTCTTTCTTGGAATCGGAGGTCAAAGGTTGAGAACTATCTGATTCTGCTTGAAACTATGATGTGGGAAGAGTTGACATGATCTATTTTCAACTGGCATTTTAAAGGTCCGTTCTGATTTGGTTCAACATGTTAGCAACTGGATTTATGGAATGCCTACTGTCCATTGGCATGAGAATGGATATTTGATGGAGCTATTCAGTACAACATTAGAAGGATAGAAATACCTTTGGCATAAAGATTTATTCTATATGTATATATAAAAAATAATATAACATGAAGAATTAAATAACCATGACGTTATTGAAGCCCACCTTCTCTACATCAGCTCTATGATGTCGAGTTCCAGTTACAATGAAAAGTGGTGTGTGTGTGTGTGGTCATGGGCTGTTAATGTGATTTGATTAATGTTAGTAGTCTAATGTTAGATCAAAATACAAGCAAAGGACATTTAACCTATTAGAACACTCAATATCACAATACTGCTTTCAATAGCAATGATTCTCAAAGTTCAAAATAAGTTTATTAAAGTACATACAGGTCATCGTATACTACCCTGAGATTCAGTTTTGGCAGACATTCACAGTAGGTACAAGGAAATAAATGGAATTGATAGGGGGAAAAAGTATTCTACAAAAAGCAACATCGAAAATTTAACCCTATTCATAAATATTAACTGATGAAGGAAGGTGATTGCTGGGAAGATTTGTCACCTCTGGTGTAAAGCTTTGTGTAAAGCTCCCAGAGGGCACCCATTTCAATTCTACTTCCATTCCCATGTCAGTCCATGGCTGTCTCTGCTGTTACCATGGGGCCACACTCGGGTTGGAGGAGCCACACCTTGTATTCTATCTGGGTAGCCTCCAACCTGATGACATGAACATTGATTTCTTGAACTTTCAGTAATTCTCTCCTCCCCGCCCCCCCCCCCCCACGTAGCCCCATTCCTGTTTTTCACCCCCCCTCCACCTCATCTCCTTACCTCATCACCACCCTCTGGTACACCTCCTTCACTTTCTTCCATGGTCTTCTGCCCTCTCCTATCAGATTCCCCCCTTCTCCAGCCCTTTATCTTTTCCACCTATCAGCTTCCCAGCTCTTTACTCCACCCCTCCCCAGTTTCATCTGTCACCTTGTTCCTCCCCCTCACCCACCTACTTGCTCTAACTTCTGATCTTTTTCTCCAGCCCTGATGGGGGGTCTCTGCTCAAAACGTTGACTGTTTACTCTTCCCCATAGATGCTACCTGATAGATGCCTGCTGAGTTCCTCCAGCATTTTGTGTGTGGTGTTCCCAGTATTGATTGAGCTGGCAGATTCCTGCACTAGAACCTAGCACGCCAATGGTAGGGGGAGAGACTATTTCTGCAAGTGCATTTGTCAATAGCTGGACAAAAATGCAGCTGGTAATTCCAACAAGAGTGATATCTGAAATTTTCTCTTGACCAAATCCATTTAAAAATTGTGTCTGTGTGTGTGGCCAGCCACCCCCACTCCTTGTGTTCATTTTAAACAATTACATTTCTAAATTAGTAGTTCATGCCATTATGAAAGGAAATGCCGTTGTCTGTGTTTGTGAATTAATGCAGTTTTTGTACAACTGTGGAATGAGTAAAGTAAATGCAAATATTTAAGTATTTCCGTGCTTCCCACCTTTATAAACTTCTGACTTCTCTACATTTATCATTAGAGATACGGTGCAGTAACAGGCCCTTTTGGCCCAATGAGAGCGTGCAGTCCAATTACACCTAATTACCCTACTAGCCTGCACCCCTTTGGGATCTGGGAGGAAACCAGAGCACCCAGAGGAAACCCACGTGCTCATGAGAGAACATACAACCTCCTTACAGGCAGCAGCGGGAATTGAAACCGGGTCACTGGCACACACTTCATAGTGAGAGTGTGTTCCTAGTGGTGTGGAAAGCTTTCCAGGTTTTCTCAGAATAAGAAAAAGAATCTGAAGACACTTCAGGTCAGCAAGCATCAGTACAAAAGAAACATTTAGCACTTCAAGTCCTAGACGTCACACCAAAGTCAGTGGAACTTTTATTTCAATGTTACTAAAATTCTGATTTATGAAAGATGTTGATTTGGAAACCTTGCAACATTTCAATTTTTCATGTATATATATATATATATATATATAAAAAATTAAAACTACATTTTGTGGAGATGAATTTCATATAGAAATAACATTTTTTTCCTTTTAATATAATGTATTAATGTAACACGAGCTTAATTTCAGGCTGAGAATTTTGGCAAACTACAATGCAATTGATATTTCTTTATTCTAATAAATTAAGTACTTTAAAGTGTTTTTAAAAGGTTTTTTTTTAAAGTGCTTTGGAGGGTTGAACCGCTGAGCTTAATTGAGGCAAATAAAATATAGACTCGACTGTCTTTGAAGCTGAGCAGATCCATTTCTATATAATGTAACAAGCATTTGGAAATGTAATTTACACTACAAAAAACAAGTTGGCAGAATTTCTACACAACCGCAATGTGTGCGACTGGTTGGGAGAATCTTCTTTCATTCCTGAAATATTTAAAGTGCAGTCCTATGTAGTGTCGCTGGTCCTTCTCAACAGCTGTCTGGGCCGTTTACTGAAACAAAGTTGTGTAATCTCAGTCGAGCTCCAAATGGGCAGGAATACGTAGTACAAAGCTGCCCCATAATTTTGCACTAATGGACAGAAAATTGGCAGTTTCTCAAGGAGGCCACAATGAGCAAGAAATTTAAAAAAAAAATATTCGCATGTAGGAGTACTGTTGTTCCAGCTTTCTTTGGATGCTGGAAGTGGAGATTACCAGTAGTCACATTGTGTGTACAACATCAAAAGAGAAAATGCTGTAGTCCCCAACCTACAGGCCCACTGCTCATGGGAACTAAATTCTATAGACCACTTTCATGAGAAGACTTAATTTAAATTTAATCCAGTAAGGAAAAAGCAACTGCTCCTGTCTCCTTGGCCATCACTGCCCTACACAGCCAATAATGCTTCCGGCACGATATTTCTTCCATGGTCGATGATGGCTGTGAAGCTGGCTTGAGGTGTAGTGGCGAAAGTGCCTGTCTTTGAGGCGAATGGGGTTGAGTTCGAATCTGGTCGGCTCATTGCACGCTTTCCATCTGTCATGAACATGAGAAAGTCTGCAGATGCCGGAAATCCACGCAACGCACACAAAATGCTGGAGGAACTCAGCAGGCTGAAGTGTCGACTGTACTCTTTTCCATAGGTGCTGCCTGGCCTGCTGAGTTCCTCTAGCATTTTGTGTGAGCTGCATGCTTTCCATCTGTGCTGGCTTGAGGTTTGAGCTAGCAACTCAGCCTAGTTTTATTTTTTAAAAAGGGAATAAACAGTCAATGTTTTGGGCTGAGATGCTTCGTCAGGACTGGATAGATGTTCCCTGATTTGAGCTCCTCCAGCATTGTGCGTGCTCTGGATTACCAGCGCCTACAGAATCTCTTGTGCTTTGCATCTCCTAAAAAGTTTCGCTTCTCCCACATCTATTGTCAGCTGCTTGACTTTTGGCCACCACTGTCACTTTTTTCCAGCTTACTTTCTCCGGATGGAATCAGAATTCTTGGATTTTCGTTTTCCTTTTGTCCTTCACCTTCACCATTTTGTTCCATCTCTCAAGTATTTAGATAAGCTGCTTTTGATGGGGGAAGGTGAAAATGGAACGAAAACAAAGAATGCAGTTAGTGGCAGGCAATATTTGTGGAGAGGGTTACCTGATGACATCTCATCAGAGTTGGTAATGTGTTTGGTGTCTGCCTTGTTCTGCTGGAAGGGAGAGCAATGTGAATATAATGGCTGCAAGTTTTGATGCCTTTTTTTCTAATCTGCTGATTCAGAATGTTTCCTTGCAAAACTTGATGAAATTTAAACAGCTGTTGTACATTTGAGTTTACAATCATGACACTTTGCTGAATTTATCTTTGGGTGACTTCATTCTTTTCAAAAGAAGCAGAAATTGAATTCAGCCATTTCCAACTCTAGGAGTGAGCCAAAAACAACACCAAAACAATATATCAGTATGTATTTATGATCCAGCATTCCATAAAATGAGTTCCTGGTAGCCATCATGACTTGGAATACCATTCCATAGCTGTCCGGTGAGTAGAACTGAAAACCCATCAGCCTCCTTGCAGAAGTAACGTGCCAACCTAACCTCTAATGCAACCAAAAATATTGCAACTGTGACGTTTTGGTAGCTATCAACAATGTTGGTCAAGAGCGGCTGATTTCCATACACTGCCCCAAATTTATGAATCCATTTAAACAATCTTGCTCCGATGCAGAAGGGAACTTGTTGCTGGGCTTGTCCTGTGAGTATTTAATATTTGAGTGTTTTTAAGCTTTCTGTTTAAATTCATGATGGTTTATATGCATAAATGTGTGAATTGCATGATCATCACCCTATCACATGACTAGTGCACACCTCGCTTAAAGTAAACACAAACTAAGGTGCTCATCTCCTTACTTTCTCTTAATACTTTGACATTGCAAGACATAACAGTAGGGATGAGGATGGCGTTGGAAAACTCAGACATATGAAGGGTAAAATAATGTTAAATGAAAATGCTGTGCTCAAATTTTACAGGGCCCATCCGGTTCCTTATGCAAACTGTGATTAAAGTATCCAGTGAGCTGGATCACATGGAGGCTGATGCAATTGTTTCAAAGGTTGAGTGGAGCATTCGGGCAATACCTGTGGTGTCAGTAGCCAGGAAGAATGGGGCTGCCAGGATCAGTGATTTTAAGATCACCAGCGCTGAAACTATATCAATACCCTCTGCCCAGGATAGAGGATATCTTTGCAAACATTTCTGGAGGAAAACTCCAGCAATGTGTACTTGGATGAGGCCTACCTACAGCTGGAGATGGAAGAAGAGACCAAAGTGTTTCTCCCATGAACACACACGAAGGGCTTTATCGCTATAATAGGCTTTTTAGGTGTGGCATCTGCACCTGCACTTTGGCAGAAAGCTATGGCTCAGGTGTTGCATGCCCGTCCAGGCATTCAGTGTTGTCATCATTTGTTACTGGTATGGATGACAAGGAACGTCTCCAAAATATCAAGACAGTGTTAAAAAGATCAGAAGATTATGGGCTCAGAACACAATGTGAGAAGTGTAATTTTTTTTATAAACCAAACATCCCTTGCTATGGTTACACTATTGAAACAAGGATTACACAAGTGTGCTGAAAAAATTTGAGCAGTAGTGGATACCCCAAGGCCAAAGGATGTGTCACAGTTGTGGTCTTTTTAAGATTTGTCAATTACTGTAACAGGTTCCTGCCAAACCTATTCCTGCCCCCTTGAACTTGTTACTGCAGAGCAGGAAGAAATTGTGATGGGCAAAAGAGTGTGAGGTGGCTTTCCCAAAGGTAAAGGAAATGGATACATCAGACACCGTACTCGTACATTATGTGATCCCTCACCTTGTGGTATTGGTGTGGTCACGTCACATGTTATGAGTGACGGGAGTGAATTCCGCATAGCCTTTGGGAAGGGTTTCACTGCTAAGGTAATGGTCTTTCTATAGCAGCAGTGCTTGGGTTATGTTGAGAGGTAACGGGTGCTTTAGAACGTGAGCTGTCCAATGACGGGAGGGTGTTTCTGACACCAGGGTGATCTGGGTCTTTTGTTCGGTGGAAGATGGAGAGAGAAGATACCGGAGTGGAGCCATGATTTGACGAAGGCCGGGGAGATCGAAGGAGGATCGGTGAAGGGGGAACCGTGAGCGCCAACTTGTGCACGTTAGACTGTTTCATTAAAATGGGCCTTTTTGCTTTTTCTTCACTAACCCTGTAGTCAAAATAAGAATTATAAAGCTAAATTTAATTGTATGCAGTGTACTGGCTGTTATTTCATGGTACTGATTTGTAACGGGGAACAAACCACGCAGCATCCACACGAACGGGGGTTTCGGGGTGGACTCGCATCTCAATCTCATCCATTTGGCAGGGTCGGAGATCGTCTTCCCTGGACTTACATAGCCGACAGAACCTGAGCTGCACTGACTCCCTTACTGCTGCAGAGAAAACTCATGCACAGTTTGACAGAGAAGCCTTGAGTCTGGTTTGGGGTGTAAAGCATTTTAACCGGTACTTATGAAAGAGTTTACCCCTGTTACTGACCATAAGACCATAAGATAAAGGAGCAGAATTGAGCCATTTGACCCATCGAGACTGCTCAACATTTTGTCATGGCTGATCCAATTTTCCTCTTGACCTCAATCTCCTGCCTTCTTCCCATATCCTTTTATGCTCTGACTAATCAACCTCTGCCTTAAATATACATAGAGCCTTGGCCTCCACAGCTGCCTGTGGCAAAGAATTCCCCAGATTCACCACCCTCTGGCTGAAGAAATTCCTCCTTGTCTCCATTCTAAAAGGACACCTGTCTATTCTGAGGCTGTTCTCTGGTCTCAGGCTTTCCCACAATATGAACCATCCTCTCCACACCCACTCTATCAAGGTCTTTCACCATTCGATAAGTTTCAACTGGGTCACCTGTCATTCTTAATTCTAGTGAATCCAGGCCCAGAGCCATCAAACACGCTTAGTATGACATTCCATCCAATCCTGAATCATTCTTGTGAGCCTCCTTTGAACCCTCTCCAGTTTCAGCACATCCTTTCTAAGATGAGCTAAGGTCATCAACTGCTAGTGTCCATTTTCAATCCATAGAAGGAGTTCCATTAACAGCAACAGCACAAATGCAGAGATGGGCTGTTTCTTGGAGGACACAATCACAAGATTGAATTCGAGGATGACCGGTTATGGAAATGCTGACGGATTATCCCATTTACCTTTGCTAAAGGAAATCTAGAAAAATTGACAAAAAAATACACTCCTCTTGATTAATTCTCCCTTTCACAAATGAAAGTCCCTATTGCAGCAGGGATGATCCAAAGACAAGCCTGAAAAGACCCCATTTTGCCTCAGATCTACATGGCTACCCAAAATGCGGACATGTGTAGCAGAAACTCCAGTTCTACCATTTTTACCAGCACACACCACAACCAACAGCTCACCAGCTGTACTGTTCCTGGGTCGTCCCTTGTGCCAGGACTTGGATCTCCTCAAACGCAATCTCAGTAGCCGACACAAAGTGAAGGTTTCTCAACCGGAGGTTCGATGTTTTACTTGTGGACAAGAATTCTTAGCAAGGGATTGCAGATGTGATCAGAAGTGGGTACTCAAAGATAAAGGACAGAATTGGACTCTCCTGCAGTGGAAATGATGTCTGATATCATTTGGCAACACATCGTTCAGTTGAGGAGAGCGGAGTGAATTTTTTAAAGAAAGGTGGCCAGAGCTGCCATAACCACATCCAGCAGTCTCCGTCAACTCCTGCAACCTCCACAGAGGAAACCCCAGAACTTGAGATTGTTTCTCAGCCACAAGTCTCACCTGCCAAGCAGAGTGATCCCCCTGTCAGGAAAGTTGTTATCCCACCAGAGTAAGAAAGCCTCCTCAGTGATTAAATCCCTAGGCCTGAATGGGGCAGTTTAAAATTTAGTCTGTAGATAGCAGTTGTATTATATAGTGTATTGTGTATATAGTTGAGATGCATTCTCTATTGAGTTGGGGCTTGGAGCTAAGTGGAGCGGAGTGTTGTGTATTTATTTCAAAAGTATTTGAGTAATTGTGTGCGTGTATGGGGAGATGAGGCATTCTTGGTCATTTGAATAATTCATTATGGGTTGTATGTATAAATGTATTAATTACATGTGTCCTTACACTACCACATGATTAACACATGGCTCACTTAATGTAAACATAAACTAAACCTTGCATCTCAGCTCTTTTCCTTTGAATTAATTTAATGTTCTTAAGTTACAAAACATAACATTATGTTCATAAGTTAGCATCTGCTTGGCAAACAAGTTCATCTTTTATAATGTATTCCTCCACTTCTGCTCTCTCGAGTACCCTGGCATTTTTCTATTTAATGGGAAGTGATTGTCAGTCAACAAAACCCTGCACTCGAGTTCGTTCTTCTAAGGTCTGCCACTCCTCCTCTCCCTTCTTATTTAAGACCCTCTCTTTGACCAACCTGATCTCTTCAAAATTCTCTATAATTTGATATAAAACATCACACCATGTACTGAAGAAAAATGTTAACAAAGAAAATTGACTTTTAAAGAGATTGTATAATGTTCATGTTATCTTAACTGGCCTTTCTGTGCACGTAGTGAATGTGGTGACAAGCCATCAAAGTTCTAGGATGGTAATTAGTAAAGACCTATCTCACGGGCACAACCTACAAATAGAAGGGCATCCCTTTAACAGGGGTAAGGAGGAAGCGGAGGTTGAAGCTGCTGTTTAGTAACTCCGAAACATTAAATTAGTTCAAAAGAAAATATGCGAGTCTGGGAATACTGGTCTAGTTCGAGCTTACTTTAAGTGAGGTGCCTATATAATGCTTGCAATTAACATTTTTACATTTAAACCTTTATTTAAACTAAAAGGATATTTAATCAACCAGTTATGTGCATGTATATGTAAATATATACAAGACTACCCAAATAACAAATATTAAATACACATAGGTTCTTGATAAGAACGTAAAAAGGTTATGGAGAGAAGACGGGAAAATGGGGTTGAGAGGAGAATCAGCCATTATCAAATGGCAGAGAGGACTCAGATGAATGGCTTTATTTGGCTGTTATTTCTCATGGTTTTGCCTACCAGCTTGTATTCTTTCTTCCGCTTCTCACTCCCCCACCACACTTTATTCTAACTTCTTCCCCTTCCTTCCAGTCCCGATGAAGGATCTCGGCCCAATTTTTGGTTTATCTCCTTCTACCGATGTTGCTTGACCTTCTGAGTTCCTGCAGCATTTTGTGTGGTGCAATAGATTCCTGACCCTTGCTACTTGAGCTGTCCTCAGCGATGATAACTGATCAAGGCTGTTATTCACTCCTACAACTGGCAGAGGAACGTGGTGCAGAATTCCTGTCTTGTGGTTTTGCGTACATTCTGAGCCAAGATTAGATTTTGCTGCGACCCTACCTAGAGCCTGTGTGATTGCTTGCGTTCACTTTGCATGCCTGTCCATGAAGAACAGATGCTTTAACAAGGTCAGCTGACGACATGTACTAACAATTAATCCCATCACCTTGTGGGCTGTGTGGCGTAGATGATTGATGTGCGGTCCCATTGGTCAATCAGTGGAGTTTACAACTCAGCTGTTACCACTCATTACTCCAGCCTTGGGCTCCGAAATTGAGTCATGACCATCTTGCTTAGCCATTTAGTTCAACACCACTGAAAAATACTTGGCTCTCATTCTCCCCTACGTTGACGTCAGCTGTGAAACTCAGCTGGAGCTTCTGAACAAGGGAGGACAGAAGATGATGTAGAAAAACATACAATTCAAAACTTTTTGGGTTTTGCCCACTCTGAGCTTTTGTGCCAAGCGTACATCTCTACACTTCGGGTAGTGAGGGGATCTGGGATTAAATAAGTTGTCGACAAATATCTATCCTTAACCTGGCCCCTAAAAGCAGGCAATCTGAAATCCTGTGCATGTCCGTTAGGCATAATGAATGTGTGGCAAAGTTATTTCTGTGGCAGGCAGCAAGGTAGAGTGCACTGTGACAACAAGTTGCTCCTTCTGGAGAAGCTGTTTAAAGGGGGACCAACAGCTAGATAACAAGAGAACTTTTCAACATGCCCTTGGGGTTGGGGACAGACATTTGAGGATAGAAGGCCTGAATTTAGAATTTGCCTCGATGTAAATTCAGCGCACTTGCTACCAAGGAGCCATGTGAAAGCTTGCCCAGAAATGTCATGACTTGTACTTTAACATGACATGAAAAGCATTTACCCTTGAATATTCTTAGTCAGTTGCTTGTTGCTTCCTGAAACGCTGAGCAGAGGGAGTGAGTGCCTCTTGCCTAGTACAATGCAGGAGACTATCCATCTCCACGGGTCCATGAGCTTCCAGTCGAATCAGTCCCATGGGTCCTGTTCTCTGTTCCCTCTCCTCCTGTCTCCCCTGTAGCCCCACAGTTTACCCTTGCTTGCATTTCCACCCTTTGCTTCTTTTGCCACTTGCTGAGGTAATTTACACTAGACAATTACCGGTAACCTACCAGCTCATCTTGTAACTGGGAGGAAAAGTCCTACAGATGAGGAGAATCCAGACTCCATGCAGACAGGCCAATGTCGGGATCAGTTCTAGGAGTTTGGAGCCATCAGTTAGCCAGCAGTGTTAGCTGCTACACCACCAGGCTGCTTCCTGTAGCTGTCTGAGAGACAGCCAACACCCACAGGCCTTGCCCTGAGTGGAAAAGCAAAGAAGCACTGAAAATCTGTTAAAGGTTTTTCCTATGACTGACTGACAGAATTCATTGAGGACTTTGCCTCTACCAATTTAATCATGCAATTGGCTTATTACTGCCACATGTACTGAAATGGTGAAAAGCTCATCTTGTATATTGTTCATTCTGATCATATCATTACTGTGTATTGAAGTAGAAAAATGTAAAATAATATCAATGAAAAGTAGTGTTGGAGGTACGGAGATGGTGCTGTGCAGGTAAACAATGAGGTGCGAGGTAGATTGAGTAGAGTCCAAGTTGGTCTACTGGGGAGTTATTTAATAGTTTTTTAACAAGGAGGTTCTCAAATGTTTGAGTAGTGTTTGTAACCTTGTGTCTGTTGTAGTAAAGTTCACGCAGCAACTTTTCAATGGCGAAAATGTCCTCCTAGCTTGTTCTTGTTTCATTTCACCTGAGCATGGACCTGCAGCAGTTAAACCATTGCAGGGCAGGCTTCATGTTCAGAGGTTCAAAAGGAATGGGGGTGGGTGGGGAAGCTCATAGCTAATCAGTAATAGTATCACAGCTGCAAAAGGAGGGTGTTGTGGTGGGATGAGCTGTGGAAGTCAGAAACAGGAAGGGACTAGAATAATCCTCTATATTGGAGTATTCTGTGGACCCCACCCCCCAATCCACACCTCATTTGCAACAGGCAGAGAATGTGATCAAGAGGCAGATTTTGGGAAGGTGCAAAGATAACAGGCTGGTGTTGTAGGGAATTTCAATTTCCTTAATATTGGTTGGCGCCTCCTTAATGCAAAAGGTTTGAATAGGCTGGAATTTGTTGGGTGTCCAGGAAGGATTTCTAACTCCATACAGAGGGAGACTGACTACAAGAGGCCATATTGGATTTGGTGAACCAGGTCCGTTGTCAGATCTCCCAGTTGGCGAGCATTTTGAACAGTGACCCCCCCCCCCCCAACTCCCTGACCTTTGCCCTTGGAGAGGACTGGGAACAGATGAAATGGGAAAGTATTTAATTGGGGGAGGAGGCACTGTGATGTGGCTTGGCAGGACCTGAGGAGCATAAAGTAGGAGCAGATGCACTTGGAGAAAATGCACAACAGAAATGTGAAGGTTTAGGGAGCACTTACTGGGAGTTCTGCCTAGGTTTGTCCCATTGAGGCAGGAACCAGGTTGACAAGAGATGTGGGACATCTAGTCAAGAGGAAGAAAGAAGCCTGATTGAAGTTTAAGAAGCAAGGATCAGACAGGGGTTTAGAGATTTACCAGGTAGCCAGGAAGGAGCTTATGGATTTGGGAGTGCTAGAAAGGAGTACGAGAAGGGCTTGGTGAGTAGGATTAAGAAAAACCCCAAAGTGTTCTCAATATGTGAAGAACAGAAGAATAACCAGAGTGAGGGTAGGACTGATCAGAGATGGTACAGGAAACAATGTGTCTGGAATTAGAGGAGGTAGGGGAGGTTCTTAAAGAATACTTTGTTTCAATATTCACCAGCAAGTGGGACCTTGGTGATTGAAGACAGCATAAAACAGGCTTGGCCATCTTGATGTTAAAGAGCATGTACTAAAGTTCTGCACAACTTTGGGATAGATAAGTCCATGAAGCCAGAGAGGATTTTCCCCAGGCTATTATGGGAAGCAAAGGAAGAGATTGCAACACCCTGGTGATGTTTGCATCCTCACTGGCCACAGGATTAGTACCAGATGGTTGGAAGATTGCAAATGTTATACTTTTGTCCAAGAAAGGGAGTAGGGATAACTCTGGGGAATGTAGACCAGTGAGTCTTTCTTCAGTGGTTGTCAAATTCTTGGAGAAGATTCTTAGATGGGATTTAAGTATTTGGAGGAACATTAACCAGCATGGCTTTGTGAGGGGTAGATCAAGCCTCTCAAGCCTGATTGACGAGGATGTGATAAAGCACTGATGAAGGTAGGGCAGTGGATGTGGTGTATAGGGATTTTAGTAAGGCATTTGATAAAGTTCCCCATGATGGGATTCTTAAAATCAGGAGGAATGGGATTGAGGGAAACATGACTTGGTGGATACAGAACTGGCTTCTGCATGAAAGGCAATAGATGGAGGGTATTCTGCCTGTAGGCTGGTCAGCGGTACTCTGCAGAGATGTGTCCTAGAACTCCTGTTTGTGTTTTTTGTTTTAAATAAATGACTTGGATGGGGAAGTGGAAAGGCGAGTTGGTAATTTTGCAGATGGCACAGAAGTTGGTGGTGTTGTGGACAATGCAAAGCTTGCCATGGGTTACAACAGGACATTGACCTGATAGAGCTGGGTTGACAAGTGACAGATAGCATTTAGCCCAGGAAAGTATAACATGATTCCTGTTTGGAAGGTCAAATTTGAAGGCAGAATATGGGGTTAATGGCAGGATCCTTGGCAGTGTGGAGGAACAGAGGGATGTTGGGGTTCACATCCAGATCCCTCAAAGTTGTCACGCAAGCTGATGGGGTTGTTAAGGAGAATGGCGTTGGGCTGCATTAATTAGGGGATTCCGTTCAAGAGCTGTGAGGTAATGTATTCACCAGATAGAAGGACCTGGCAATTGTGGGGATGACTTAAACACTTGAGCATACAGACATTAAGAAAAAGGATATGCTGGAGCTTTCACTGGGTCCTGACTAGATATACCCCAAGCTTCTTTAGGTATCGGGAGTGGGTGAAGATTGCTGAGCCTCTTGCGATGAGCTTTGCATCATCAATAGGGACGGGAGAATACCATATTTTTGGAGGGTTACAGATTTGTTCCTTTGTTCAAGAAAGGGAATGGAGATAACCCAGGAAATTATGGACCAGTGACTCTTATTTCAGTGGTGGGCAAGTTGTTGGAGAAGATCATGAGAGGCAAGATTTATGAGCATTTGGAGAGACTTAATCTGATGAGGGATAGATAGCATGGCTTTGTCGAGGGAAGGTCGTGCCTTGCAAGTCTGATTGAATTCTTTGAGGATGTAACAAAACACATTGATGAAGATAGAACAGTGGATGTAGTGTATATGGATTTCAGTAAGGCATTTGATAAGGTTCCCCATGAAAGGCTCATTCAGAAAGTAAGGAGGCATGGAATCCAAAGCAACCTTGCTTTGGGGATCCAGAATTTGCTTTCCCACAGAAGGCAAAAGGAGATGGTAGATGGTTCATATTCTGCATAAAGGTCGATGACAAGTAATGTTCTACTGTCTGGGACCCCTCCTCTTTGTGATTTTTATAAATGACATGGATGAAGAAGTAGAAGGGTAGCATAAAAGTTGGGAGTGTTGTGGATAGTCTGGAGGGTTGTCAGAGATTACAGCAGGGCATCGATAGGATGTAGACTGGGCTGAGAAGTCGCAGATGGAGTTCAACCCAACCCAGATAAGTGACAAATGGTTCATTTTGGTAGGTCAAATTTGAAGACGTAATATTAGTGCTAAGACTCTTAGCAGTGTGAAGGATCAGAGAAATCTTGGGGTCTGTGTCCATAGGACATTCAAAGCTGCTGCACGGGTTGACTGTGTTAAGAAGGCGTACAGTATATTTACTTTCATCAACCATGAGATTGAGTTCAAGAACCGTGAGGTAATGTTACAGCTATATAGGACCCTGGTCAGACCCCACTTGGAGTACTGTGTTCAGTTCTGGTCACCTCACTACAAGGTAAGGCATGTTCAGCACAGCTTTGTGGGCTGAAGGGCCTGTATTGTGCTGTAGGTTTTCTATGTTTCTATAAAACTCTGGTCAGATCACACCTTGTGTTCAGTTCTGGCTGCCTCCTAAGAAGGATGTAGAAGCTTCAGACATGGCATAGGAGGAGATTTACAAGGATGCTGCCTGGTATAGAGGGCACGTCTTGTGGAGATAGGCTGAGTGAACTAAGGCTTTTCTCTTTGGAGAGTAGGAAGATGAGAGGTAATTTGATATAGGTGTACAACAGAACTGGTGTAGATAATGGATAGTTAGAAACTTTTTCCCGAGATGGAAATGGATAATACAGTTTTAAGGTGATTGGGGGAAGTGTAGGGGATGTCAGAGGCAAGTTCTTTACACAGCACTGCATGGAACACCTTCCAGGGATGGTGATGGAGACAGACGCTGTACATTAATAAACTTGGACAGGTGCATGGATAACAGAAAATTGAGGGTTGTGTAGGAGGTAAGGGTGAGATTGATCTTGGAGCAGGTTATTGTGGGCCGGGGGACCTGTCCTGTACTGCAATCTTCTGTTCTTCCTACTCATTTCTTTCCAAACTGGAACTGGTAGCTTCCACGTGTAGAGTAACCTGAGTTGGGAGCAATGTAAGTTCGACCATCAGACATCTCAACAGGCTGTCAGTTTCATTTTGGGTTCTTGTATCAATTTTAAGATTATTCTTCAATGTGGAGAGAACATGGTTATTTGGAGGATATGCTGTTATTTGTGTTTACATGATTATGTGCAATTTTTCTTTGAATCAGTGCCATGCTATCACTTTTTCCAAGCCTGGGTTGTTTTATGTCCCCCGCAGAACTTCTGAAGTGTAGTAACTGTCAAAATTTAGGAATGAAGGCCATTTTAATGGGGCTTATCAAAAAATGGAGTCATCAGAGGATCTAAACAAATACACCATGGCTGTTAACATAAGAACATAAGAGATAGGAGCAGGAGTAGGCCAATCGGCCCCTCAAGCCTGCTCCGCCATTCAACAAGATCATGGCTGATCCAATCTTAACTCTAGTTTTCACCGAATCCCACAAGGCAACAGTGCCAACCAACAGGGCACCATGCTGCCCATTTTATTTTATTATTCATCCCGCCCAAACCCATGTGATCACCCGGAAAAAAAAACTGAGTTGCCAATTGAGGAGAAAAAAATCTGGAAAATTCCTCTCCGACCCATCCAGGCTATCGAAAACTGGTCCAGGAGATCACATGGCTGATCTAAACCTAGCCTCATGTCCACTTACCTGCTCACTCACCGTATCCCCTAATGCCATTTTTATCCAGGAAAATGTCTATCTCCGTTTTGAATTTATTGAGTGTAGTAGCTTCCACAGCTCTCTGGGGCAGTAAATTCCACAGCCCCACTATCCTCTGAGTGAAGAAATTTCTCCGCATCTCAGTCCTGGAACAGCATCCCCTTATTTTAAGATTATGCCCCCTAGTCCTAGTTTCACCCATCATTGGGAACATTCTCCCCGCATCCACCCGATCAAACCCCTGCACAATCTTATATGTTTCAATAAGACGCCTCTCATTCTTCAGAACTCCAATGAGTAGAGTCCCAATCTACTCAACCTCTCATCATACGTCAACCCACCCATCCCTGGAATTAACCTAGTGAACCTTCTCTGCACTGCCTTGAGAGCCAGTATGTCCTTTCTTAAATATGGACACCAGAACTGCACGCAGTACTCCAGGTGTGGTCTCACCAATACCCGGTACAACTGCAGTAAGACCTCCCTGTTCTTATACTCCATCCCCCTAGCAATAAAAGCCTGCATTCCATTGGCCTTCTTGACCACCTGCTGCACTTGCATACTAACTTTTTGTGTTTCCTGCACCAGGACCCCCAGATCCCTTTGCACAGAAGCACTTTCCAGTTTCTCTCCATTTAGATAATAACTTGCTCTATTATTTTTCCTGCCAAAGTGCAAGACCTCACACTTGTCAGTATTATATTTCATCTGCCAAATGTCTGCCCAATCACTCAGCCTATCTATGTCCCCCTGCAGGGTTTCAATGTCCTCCGCATTCATTACGCTCCCTCCCATCTTTGTGTCATCAGCAAACTTCGATACGTTGCACTTAGTCCCTTTCTCCAAATCGTTAATATAGATTGTAAAGAGTTGGGGTCCCAACACCGACCCCTGCGGAACACCACTAGTCACCAACTGCCAGTCTGAGAATAAACCATTTATCCCAACTCTCTGTTTTCTGTTAGAAAGCCAATCCTCCACCCATGCCAGAATATTATCCCCAATCCCATGATTTTTTACTTTAAGTAATAATCTTTGGTGTGGCACCTTGTCAAATGCCTTTTGGAAGTCCAAATACACCACATCCACTGGTTCCCCTTTATCTACCCTATATGTTATGTCCTCAAAGAACTCCAACAAATTTGTCAAACATGACTTCCCTTTTGTAAAGCCATGCTGACTTTGTCCTATTAAACTATGTTTATCCAAATGCCCTGTTACTGTTTCCTTAATTATTGATTCCAACATTTTGCCAACCACAGATGTTAGGCTAACTGGCCTATAATTCCCAGCCTTCTGTCTATTGCCCTTTTTAAATAAAGGAGTTGCATTAGCATTTTTCCAATCTGCCGGAAAAATGTTAAGGACTTTATAAAGACAGTGTCACCACAAAATCCCAACTAGAAACCTTGGATGAACAAGAGATCCATAATCTGCTGAGGCCTGGATCAGTGGCATTCTTCACACCCGACGACCAAGTAAAGTACAAGAGGTTTAGGAGTGACATCTGGCAAACCGTGTGCGCTAAGTGACAATTCTGGACCAAACTTGAGTCTCAGAAGGATGCTCAGCAGCTGTGGAAGGTCTTGAATACTACAGCTCCCACAAACTAAAATAGTTTCACGTGTCACAATAAGCTTTTGCTTTCAGGTGAGCTCAATTCATTCTATGCTCAGTTTGACTGACAAAACGTGGCACCTTCAGTCCCTGTGATTTTGGTTTCTCAAGCGGATGCAAGAACATCCTTCAGAAAGGTGAACCTACAGAAAGGATCTGGCCCAGGTGGGGTACCCGGGCAAGTACTGAAGACCTGTGCTACTCAACTGGCTGGAGTGTTCACCGATATCTTTAACCTCTCGCCTCAGCAGACTGAGGTACCCACCCACATTCTCCAGAACTACTGCTCTGCATTCAACACTATCATCCCCCTCAAAATGAATCAATAAACTCCAAGGCTTGTGGTAAACATCATACTTTGTACAACTGAATTCTCGATTTCCTTGCTGATCCCAGTTAGTTCGGATTGGCAACATCTCCTCCACAATCACCATCAGCGCTGGTGCTTCAGGCCGTGTGCTTAGCCCCCTGCTCTATTTACTTTATACTGGTGACTGTGAGGCTAAGCACAGCTCCAGTGCTACATTTAAGTTTGCTGATGACAGCCCTGTTGAAGGCAGAATCGAGAATGGTGACAAATCAGCATATAGGAAGGAAATTGTAAATCTGGCTGAGTGGTGCTACAACAGCCACCCCTCGCTCAATCTCAGCAAGAGTAGAGAGCTGATTGTTGACTGCAAGAGGAGCAAGCCAGAGGTCCATGAGCCAGTCCACGGGATCAGAGGTGGAGAGAGTCAGCAACTTTAAATTCCTTCACCTTATCATTTCTGAGGTTCTGTCCTGGGTCCAGTATGCAATGCTATTACAAAGAAGACACTACTTAGAAGTTTGTGCAGATTCAGCAGACTATTAAAGTTTTGATAAACTTCTATAGATGCGCAGTGAAGAATATTCTGGCTGGTTACAGCAAGGCCTACTATGGGAACACAATGCTCTTGAATGGAAAAACCTACAAAAAGTAATGGATACAGCCCAGTCTATCATAAGTAAAGCCCTCCCCACCAGTGAGAACATTTACAAGGAGCACTGTCGCAAGAAAGCAGTCTCCATCATTAGGACCCCCACCATACCGACCACGTCCTCTTGCTGCTGCCATTAGAAAGAAGGTATGGGAGCCTCAAGACCCACACCACCAGGTCCAGGGAAATTGTTGCCCCAGAACCATCAAGCTCTTGAACCAGAGGGGATAACATCACTCATTCCAACAATGAACTGGTTCCATAATCTTTGGAAATGTGAGGAAATCTGCAGATGCTGGAAATTCAAGCAACACACAAAATGCTAGTGGAATGCAGCAGGCCAGGCAGCATCTATAGGGAGAAGTACAGTCAACATTTTGGGCCAAGACCCTTCGTCCTGACATCTACTGTACTTCTCCCTATAGATGCTGCCTGGCCTGCTGCGTTCCACCAGCATTTTGTGTGTTCCACAATCTTTCTACAACTTATCAGTATTTATCAATTAATTATATTTTCTTATTTGCACAATTTGACTTTTGCACATTGGTTGTTTGTTCAGCTTTTCACTGATTCTATTCTTTGTATCTACTGTGGATGCCTGCAAGAAAATAGATTTCAGGATAGTGTATATTTACATTATGTACTTTGATTTTTTTTCTTTTTAAAGAATTATTTGAACATTGATTAGGATCTTATAGATACAATCTGCCACAGCTGCTTTTCAGCTTTAATCTTGCAGTCTTTGGGCTCATTTTCAAGTCCCACAGAAACCAAAATATCAACTAAAGATGGTTGAGTCACAACTAGCAGAAAGCTTTATTCATTTATCTTTAATTTTATAGACAAGCACTAAGTGCTGTTTGGCCTAGTTTTTTTCAAAAAGATTTGATCGATAGGTCCCGGGGATATTGCAGCTTTGAGAATGCACACAAAATGCTGGAGGAACTCAACTGGTCAGGCAGCATCTATCAGGAAAATCGAAATTTCAGACTGAGACCCTTCATCAGGACTGGAAAGAAAGGGAACAGAACCCAGAATAAGATGATGGGTGGCTCCAGGGGGATGTGATGGGTGGAAGAGGTGAAAGCTGAAGAGGAATTTGACAGGATGGTTTCTCTAATTTCCATCCCAGCCATTCTCCCCCCCGCCTCCTGTTTTCCTTCACTTTGCCTACTCTTACTCCTCCCTTTTCCCCCTACCTGACCTCCATGACCCACCCCTCACCTGGACTCCCAAATCACCTGCCAGTTTGTACTCCTCCTTCCCTCACCTTATTCTGACTTCTGCCACATCCTTTCCAGAACTAATGAATGAGTTTGGCCTAATGTCAACTGTTCCCTTTGTGGGTGCTATCTGATGTACTGGGGGCCTCCAGTGTTCAAGCAAGTTTACATTTAAGTGTTCTGTTTCTGTCGTTACTGTATCATCACAACAAGCATAAGGTTGTACTACTAGTGAGTCATTTTCCCCTAGGCCTCGCTCCACCAGCCTGTGCTGAAAGGAACCAGATTTGGCCTCCATCTGAACATGAATCATTTGGAAAAGTCCGTTCAATTTCCCCATTCCCACCCACTGTCGGGCAAGACGTTTAAACTTTGAATTCTAGCATGAAGAGTCTGTATGAATATTAAGATTAAACACCTCCTTAAATTCTTTGCAAGTAGGAACTCCCAGAAACTGACTGTTTGTCCTCCTCCCCACCCAGGCTGAATTTAAAATAGTGACTGTGGAGGCATTAGTAATGATATCTCAGGAATCAGCAAGGTCTGGAGAACTGGAAAATTGCAAATGCCACCCTTCCCATAAGAGGGGAAAAAGGAAATATAGGCCAGTTAGCCTGACTTCGGTGGTTGGAAAGATGTTGGCATCAATGGATGAGGTTTCAGGGTCCTTGAAGCCACGTGGTAAAATAGGCCAATGTCAGCATGGTTTTCCAAAGGGGGAATCTTGCCTAACAAATCTGTTGGAATTCACTGAGGAAATAACAGCAAGATAGACAAAGGAGAGTCAGTGGATCTTTGAATTTTTAGAAGGCCTTGGACGAGGTGTGCCACATGAGGTTGCTTAACAACATGAGGGCCCATAGTATTACAGGAAAGGTAGGAGCATGGATAGAGGATTGGCTGACTGGCAGGAGGTAGAGCAGAAATAAAGGGGGCCTTTAGTGGTTGTCTGATGGTAAGTAGTGGTATACTGCAGAGGCTGATGTTAGAACTGCTTCTTTTTGCAGTATACGTCAATGGTTTGGATGATGAAATTGATGTCTTGATGGCCAAGTCTGCAGACGATATGAAGATGGATGGAGAGGCAGAGAGTGTTGAAGGAGCAGCGTGTTTGCAGAAGGACCTGGACAGATTGGCAGAGTGGCAGATGGACTATAGTGTCTATGGTCAGCATTTTGATGGAAGGAATAAAGGTGTAGACTATTTTCTAAATTGGCAGGAAAATTAAATGGGTACAAAGGGACTTGGGAGTCTTCAGGCAGGATTCCCTATAAGTTGCATGCTGAATTGGTGGTAAGGAAGGCAAATACTAAGTTGGTATTCATTTTGAAAGGACTAGAGTATAAAACCGAGGATGTAAGACTGAGGCTTTAAGACATTGATCAGACTGCACTTGAAGTATTGTGAGCAGTATTGGGCCTCTTGTCCAAGAAAAGATGTGCTAGCATTGGAGGAGTCCAGAGGAGGCTTACGAGAATTATCCCAGGAATGAAAGGGTTAACATGAGGCATGTTTGGCTCTGGGCCTGTACTCGCTGGAGTTTAGAAGAATAAGATGGGTGGGGGGGGGGGAGGAAGAGATTTTATTGAAACCTATCAAATATTGAAGGGCCTAGGTAGAGTAGATAGTAAGTTTCCTATAGTGGTGGAGTCTAGGACCAGAAATGAGGGATGTCCATTTAGAACAGAGATGAGGAAAATTTTTAGCTACTGGGTGGTGAACCTTGGGGATTTATTGCTGCAGATGGCTGTGCAGGCCAAGTCATTGGGTATATTTAAGGTGAAGTTTGTAGTCCTTGATTAATCAGGGTGTCAAAGGTTACATGAAGGCCAGAGAATGGGGTTGAGACATGATATAATGGTGGAGTAGACTCAATGGGCTGAATGGCCTAATCTTGCTCCTATGTCTTGTGGTCTTGCAGTTCCTGCTGGTGAAAAGTTGTGACCAGCTGATTATTACAAAAATAACTCTCCAAGCACCTTATTCTGGCGTGTACAAGATGAATGTTACAACCAGTTTCAGTCAACTCACTTTTTAGGATATGAGTTGTAGAACGGGAACTGCAGGAAGATACTGGAAAGGTTGCAGAGAGGAGTTTCAGCTGCAAGGTTAGAATGGAAAAGATGGCCCTGTTCTGCCGGGATCAAAGGAAGTTGAGAAGTGATTTGACCATTGTGGGAGATGATAGTGGTTCAGTTGAGGCAAATAGAAATTATTATGGTTGGCAGATCTGGTTTGTGGATTCTGAGCAGTGGATTTAAAGTTTTGGGTGAAAAGGTTCCAGTGAGTTGTGTGGAGGTCACTTGGTGGTCTGGAATTCAAAGCCTGATGGCTGAATATTGGACGCCTGTTGTGGAGTTGGAGAGAGGGAGGAAGGAAAAGGTCTTGATTTGCTATTGATGCTGTGTTCTGGAAAATTATGGGCATGCTATGTGTGGTGACATCAGCACATCCCTAAATTGTTTTGGTTGTTATTGCAAGTGATGCATTTTACTGGTTCAATGTGTGTGATAAGTAAATCTGATTTAGAACTTGCTTCTAAGGATGGAGGGAATTGTCAGTTGGAACTGGAAGGAACTGCACAGCACAAGTTGGGGTGACTCAGCTGCAAACCTGACTGCACTCCTCAGCTGAGTACGATTCTGAGCGTGGAATGAGTGTTGCTGACTGTTAGATATTGGGATGGGGTTGGGGGCAGGGCCCATGGATAAATTTAAAAACTTGGAAAGTTGACTCTGCCCATGTTCCAAATGCTGAAATCTAAACGTGCTGGAAATGCACTGCACGCTGCTGGAAATGTAGTGCCTGTAGCTGAAAGGATATCGGTCCCCTTGTGCCTATGAAAGTGTTAATCCCAGTTTTGGGTTGTGAATCCTCACTTCATCCAAAAAAAGCCATGTCTAGGATATAGTTAAATGTTATGGTTTGCTACTCTGAGATCACTAATTCAATTTAAATTGCAAATAAGATATGGCTTTTGTCACGGAACAAAGAGGTGGACTTGGAGTATGGAATAGATAACTGGATATTTAGAGATAAAACAGGCCCTTCAGCCCCCACGAGCCGGCACTGCTCATTACACCCACGTGATCAATTAACCTGCTAACCCGTATGCCTTGAGAATGTACGAGAAAAAAACAAGCACAGGAAACCCACATAGTCAAGGGGAGAGCATACAAGCTCCTTGTGGTGAACTATGTATACCTGTCTGGACACGCCCCTCTGCTGACTGCGCCTGTGGCTCCTCCCACAGACCCCTGTATAAAGGCGGTTGGAGGCACTGCTCCCCCCTCAGTCTCCAGGATGTTGTGTGGTGGGCTCTTGCTGCTAATCGTGGTCTCTTGCAACTAATAAAAGCCTATCGTTCGCCTCCCGTCTCCGAGAGTTATTGATGGTGCATCACTCCTTACAGACAGTGTTGGGAATTGAACCTGTACTGTAATAGCATTAAGCCAACCATGCTGCCTCCCCACCCCAAGATATAAAATTAAAGTAGTGAACATTGAAAGTGTAGTCGGACTGCTGAAATTTAATAAATAAAGTGATCCTGGCTCATTCCAAAGTTTAAATAATTGTGGGCTGTTTAATAGATGGATGATAGGAGGTTACCTCGGGACATTGGGAATGCACTGCAGCTGAAGAGGAACATACTTGTAAACGAAACAGACCATATCCGACATTTTTAATCTATAAACTTGAACTCCTAAGAGCAATGAAGAGTGTAATTGCCATTGTTTGCCACGCAGTGAATCCTTGTTCTGTTTAATGTCATACTGAATATGTGTTGTGTGATTATTTTTCTCTCTCACCTGATTTATAGGAATAGTACTTCTTGTCATGAGAACATGCCAGTGTTTCAGTGTGATAATTATACCATTTGCACGATACATTCTCTCCTGTTAATTTGTGGACGTTGGTATTAATAGATCGCATAAGCAAAGAGCATTTATATTGTAGTCTGGCATTGTGCCTGTGTATGAATTTTCATCTGGTTCCAAACATTGTGATGTAATTATCTTTTAAATTTCTACTTGTTCAAGTACCTTCCCCTTGTACTTCACACTTGGCTTTGGTGAGTTGCCACTCAGAGCGCGTGAGCTGAAGTGACACGACTTTGCATTGTGGAAGTTGCAGAAAGTGACGGTTAAAGGCAAGTGTAGTCAAACCCAGACAAGGGAGACTGCCCGAGCCAACCTTACTGCTGAGAATGGCTTATGGTAGTGTGTAATCAACCTAGAAACACACGGATTCCCTTTGCTCAGCAGTGGGTGCCGGAGACAGACAAGATGGGAATGATAAAGGGTGTGAAATACACTCGCCACCTATGTCAGCTTGGTTGACTTTTAACATCTCTCGTGAGAGGTGAGTGATCTTGCAAGTGAGGAAATCAAATATGAACGATCTGTAACTGTTAAGCCATTTCTGTATTTAAAAAATAGCAGCTTTCTGTTCAGACTTGTGTACAGTGTGGGTGACAGGTGCCATGCTGTTCTCCTGCACAGGTCAAAAAGTGTGTGTGCCCTCTGTACCCCTCCCATCCACATACCTATCCAAACTTCTCTGATTCTCTAACCCTGCATCCACCGCTTCCACTCGTTCAACACTCCTCCCTCTGAGTGAAGACGATTCTCTCTGTTTCACTTAAACATTTCACCTTTCAACCTTGACCCATAACCTCTAGTTGAATTCTCACCCAACCTCAGTGGTAGAAGCCTGCTTGCATTTACCCTAGCTATACAAATAATGAAGGCTGTAACCTGGTGTAAATTTTAAGTGTAACAAGCCTTCATTCTGCTTTATTAGGACACTTAATTGTTTTTTTTCATCCTTTTCTTAAGATGGCATATGGTTTCTGTTCAGAATAATGATCCAATCAGCACACACTTGTATCTGGCTCGAGTTCAGATCTTTCACAAGTGTAGTTTGTAGCTACATACAATGTATCTTTCAATTTGAGTGCTGCTTGAGAGAGAAGTACTGTATCAAATTGACAACACCTCCAGTAACTACACATAGAACTATTGTACCTGTAGCTCTGATTCTGGTAAAGTTGCATGTCAGGGTGGTGCTGAATATCTGACATGACTAACTAGGATTGATTGTTTATACACTCACTTCATTTTGCATTAAGTGCCCATCAATTGCATTTGATAAGGTTCCACACAGAAGGCTTATTCAGAAAGTCAGAAGGCATGGAATACAGGGGCTTTCGGCCAGGTGGATTCAGAATTGGCTTGCCTGCAGAAAGCAGAGGGTCGTGGTGGAGGGAGTACATTCGGATGGGAGGGTTGTGACTAGTGGTGTCCCACAAAGACCGTTTCTGGGACCTCTACTTTTAGTGATTTTTTTTAAATTAATGACCTCGATGTGGGGGTAGAAGGGTGGGTTGGCAAGTTTGCAGACAACGCAAAGGTTGGTGGTGTTGTGGATAGTGTAGAGGATTGTCGAAGATTGCAGAGAGACATTGGTAGGATGCAGAAGTGGGCTGAGATGTGGCAGATGGAGTTCAACCCGGAAAAGTGTGAGGTGGTACACTTTGGAAGGACAATCTCCAAGGCAGAGTACAAAGTAAATGGCAGGATACTTGGGAGTGTGGAGGAGCAGAGGGAGCTGGGGGTACATGTCCACAGATCCCTGAAAGTTGCCTCACAGGTAGATAGGGTAGTTAAGAAAGCTTATGGGATGTTAGCTTTCATAAGTCAAGGGACAGAGTTTAAGAGTCGTGATGGAATGATGCAGCTCTATAAAACTCTGGTTAGGCCACACTTGGAGTATTGTGTCCAGTTCTGGTTGCCTCACTAGGAAGGATGTGAAAGCATTGGAAAGGGTACAGAGGAGATTTACCAGGATGCCGCCTGGCTTAGAGAGTATGGATTGTGATCAGAGATTAAGGGAGCTAGGGCTTTACTCTTTGGAGAGGAGGAGGATGAGAGGAGACATGATAGAGGTGTACAAGATATTAAGAGGAATAGATAGTGGACAGCCAGTGCCTCTTCCCCAGGGCACCACTGCTCAGTACAAGAGGACATGGCTTTAAGGTAAGGGGAGGGAAGTTCAAGGGGGATATTAGAGGAAGGTTTTTCACTCGGAGTGTGGTTGGTGCGTGGAATGCACTGCCTGAGTCAGTGGTGGAGGCAGATACACTAGTGAAGTTTAAGAGACTACTAGACAGGTATATGGAGGAATTTAAAGTGGGGGATTATATGGGAGGCTGGGTTTAAGTGTCGGCACAACATTTTGGGCCGAAGGGCCTGTTCTATGTTCAATTGGGGATTTGAGGAAAATGCCTGGGGAAAAACTTGTATAGCTTGTAAAAGATCCACAAGGTGAGGAATTTTTTACCCCATTAAGTCAGCAGCAGTGCAGGAGCCTTCAGTTGGCTGAGGCCCCATGCGATAGTGCACTGTGCACACAGGCAATATCCCTGAGTAAGAAACTGCACATCATGATCATGTACGTTTGGCATCCCTGGGACTTGTCCATAAGTCGTTTAGCAGACCAAGACTCTTGTGCACAATGTGACTTCTCTGATCTCCTGTCATGGTGGAAGCTTTTGGAAAAACTTGCTTGTCAGAAGTCATTAATCCAGGGAGGATCTCTAGTCCTGGATTTTTCTAGTTCAGCTCTGGAGATTGGGCAAACTTGGATTTTGTCTGCATGACCTGACAAAAGTGTATACAACTGAAGTATAGATAAGGTAGACTTTTTTTCCCCTGGTGGGGAGGGGGGTGAACTATCAAATAAAACAGGCATAAGTTTAAACTGAGAGGGAGAAGAGATTTGAGGCAACTTTTAACGAGTACCTGAATGCACTGCCAGAGAAGTGGTGAAAGCAGATAGCAACATTTAGGACACGAAGCATTTAGCAAAGTGCACAAAAGGGTTAGGATGGACGATGGGATGTGCAGGAGATGGGATTAGTTCTGACTGGCACTGGCACTATAGGCTGAAGGGTTAGTGTCTGTGCTGTGTTGTTTATATAGGTTCAAGTTCTCTGACAAGCGGAGACCCTGCACGCTCCAGGAAAGGCCAGCTTCTAGTGCAACTGTAATTCCATTAGAAAGCACGCTTGCACTCAATGCAGTGGCCTTTATGTGGAGGCAAGCCACGTGCAGGAAGGCCCAGAACTGAACTCAGAGAAGCATATTGTACGCAGACCAAATCAAACTCAAATCTGGGGCTCAACACCATTTGTGCTGTGCAATTGAATTCTGGGATATGTGTGTAAAGTTGGTTGATGAATCATAGACCATTAGACATGGGAGCAGAATTAGGCCATTTGATCCATTGTCTGCTCCGCCATTCAATCATGGCTGATCTTTTTTTTTCCTCTCCTTCCCAGCCTTCTTGTAATCTTTGATGCAGTCCAATCATAAGCCTATCAATCTCTGCCTTAGTTACACTCAATGAATGGCCTAGTTTCCACAGCTGCCTGTGGTAACAAATTCACAAATTTCTGACAAGAAATTTCTCCACATCTCTGCTTTTAATGAATGCCCCTGTATCCTGAGGCCGTGACCTCATGTTCTGGACTCCCCCACCATGGGAAACGTCCTTTCCACATCTACTGTCAAGGCCTTTCAACATTTGAAAGGTTTCAATGGGATTCCCCCCCGCCCCCCCCCCCCCCATCCCATCCTTCTAAGTTCCAGTGAGTACGGACCCAGAGCCATCAAATGGTTTTTCTGATGATAACCCTTTCATTCCTGGAATCTCCTTCTGAACCATCTCCAATGCCAGCACATCTTTTCAAAGATGAGAAGCCCAAAACTGTTGACAATACTCAAGGTAAGGCCTCACCAGTGCCTTATAAAGCCTCAGTGTCATTTCCCTGCTCTTGTAGTCTAGACCTCTTGAAATGAATGCTAACATTGCATTTGCCTTCCTCACCACCAACTCAACCTGCAAGTTAACCTTTAGGGTGTTCTGTACAAGGACTCCCAAGTTCCTTTGCACTCACATATTTTTGGATTTTCTCCCCGTTTAGAAGAGAGTCTGCACATTTATTTCTACTACTGAAGTGGATGACCATGCATTTTCCAACATAGTATTTCATTTGCCACTTTCTTGCCCATTCTCCTAATCTAAGTCCTTCTGCAGCCAACTGTTTCATCAACTACCTGCCCCTTCACCAATCTTCATAATATCTTCAAACGGTAACAAAGCCGTCTACTTCATCTAAATCATTTATATACAGCATAAAAAGAAGTCCCAACATCGACCCCTGCAGAACACCATTAGTCGCTGGCAGCCAACCAGAAAAGGATCCTTTTATTTCCACTTGCTACCTCCTACCAATCAGCCAATGCTCTCAGCATGCCTAGAGTTGCACCTTGTCAAAGGCCTTCTGTGTCGTCGTACTCTTGAAATAGGAGTTTGCCTCTGAGGATCATTCCGTGTTGGTGGCTTGTATCCCATACCTTGATGTGCATTCTTGACTTTTCAAACTTTTGCAGATTGTAGCATAACAGAATCACTTGAGGGATTTTTTTGTTCATTATATGCTGGTTATATGTGGCTGCTTTTAAGGCTAGTGGTGTAATCCATTCTACTGTGAATGTCTGCATCAGTTAACCACACAACTTTTGGCTGAAGCCTGCATGGCTTGCTTGTTACTTCTATGGTTCTGATGTGTGCAAGAAACACGTCATTTTGTGGGACACCACTTACTCTCTGCAGCTTGTGTCATCTGCTTGTAGCCGTCTCGCTGTCATGCTGCATGTGAGCTGTACAGAAGCAGGTTTGTACTCTTCATAGCTCCTCTGCATGCAACTCCTTCATCAATCTTTCTATGGCTGCAAATCCAACCATTTCCTGTATCTACCCTTTATTCCTGCATTTATTTTAGATTCCCCTCTCCCCCCGCTCCTCCTTTTCTCTGGATCTTTTCCCCGACAATCTGTGTGCAGGTCATTCCCCTACTGTTGGTGCCTTGCTGCCATGCCTCAACATTTGATAGTTCCCAGTCCTTGCGCACAGTTCCGGCTGCTTCCCGGTCCGTCTGCCACCCAGGTTTACACAATACAAATAAAAAATACAAGTGGGTACCCCAACTCTGGCAATCCATGGACTTTGGGTTCTGCGATGTTTACACTCTCCCGGTTACCACCTTAATTCCTTCTGGTGTACCAGGGTCCTCCTGCATCAGACGTACAGTGGCTAATGGGCCGCTGTAAATTGACCCAAGTTGCATAGGTGAGGGTAGAGTATGGGGAGAGTTGATGGGAATTGGGCAAAGCCAAATGACATTAAATACCATTCTAAATGTGTGCTCGAGGGTCAGCATGGTCGCGTTAGACTGAAGGGCCCGATTCTGTCAGTCATACGAGCCTAAAGAATTCATAACCAACTTCAGCCAGAAATGCTGAACCCACGATAAACCTTGACTTGTTTATGATTCTCCAAGGCAAACCAATCTTTAACCAATTCCATTTGGTCCACAGCATAATCAGAAACAGCTGTGAGCACTAGATACAGTAGAGCACACTGTACACTTGAGACCGAACAAATGCAGCTCCGGGTACTGGAAACCTGTGCCGGATCTAGTCTGTCCTCCGAGTCCTGCTGGTCCAGTACTGCAACAGTGCTGACCTCTGCCTGAGCAGAAGATTGCCTGATTTCCTGTCTGGAATGAAAAACAGGATCAGTTAAACAATCTGCTCTCAATCACCAGTGGAGAGATGAAATGTATTTAAGATCAAGTTGTCTTGGCAAAGCCAAATTATGCATTGGCAAGTTGGTTAGAATTATTCATAGCCAACTTGCCAATGCCCAACTTGGCTCCAGAAATCATAATGAGTTTGGCCCAAGCAGGGACCAACCAACAAGCTAAATGCCAGAGGTGATGTGAGTGACTGGTCTTGCATCAAGACAGCATTTGATGGAATGTGGCATCAAGGAACCACAATTCTGCTGAAGAGCCTCAAGGGGAAAAGGCTTCAATGACTGGAGTTGCACCTTGCTCAAACGTTTGGTGGTCAATAATCCCAGTGCTGGGCATCAGAGCAGGAATACCTCCGCTGTTTTATCAATGACCTTGTGCCATTGGCTCAGAATTCGGGGGGGGGGGGGGGTGCGGTATGCAGGGTGGATAATGATCACACAATGTCTTATTCTGTTTGTGAAAGCAAATGAGGCAGGTGCACGGCTATCTGCAATCAGCCTTGGACAATGTTGATGCACGGGCTGGTAAGAGCAAGTAACATTCATAGACAAACACAGCACATTTCAGGCCTTTGGCCAGCACGTTATGCCAACTCTTCAACTTACTGCAAGATCAATTTAACCCTTCCCTCCCTCTTGGCCCTGAATCTAAGAGACTCTTAAATGTTATTAATGTATCTGGCTCTATTGCCACCCGTTGCAGCCTGTTGCATATACCTACCACTCCCTGTATACTTAATAAAAACTATACTTTCCTCACACCTTAAAATGCCCCTCATATTAGCCATTTCCATCTGGGGCAGGGGGAAAGACTCTGGCTGTCAACTATGCCTCTTGTGTGCCTCTATTCAAACTCAAATGCCAAGTAAATGTCATTTATGAAAGAGCATTAAACCATCGATCCTGACATTGAAGAGCATTGCCATCATTGAGTCACCCATTATCAATCTACTGGGATTCACAATCGACTATTGATTAGTAAGGGTGCTGAAGGCTATGGGGATGGATGGAAAGTAAATAAGCCATGATCAAATGGTGGAGGCTGAATGGCCTAAAGATGCTCCTGGTCTTGTCTATATTTATGTTTTTAATTTTCATTGATTGCAAAGATGTCAGTTGCTCCAGTCTTTCCATAAGGATCAACTTTGCTAGCCATTTACAGTGCCTATTTACAGAGCCAGACAGGAAACCAGCAAAGATGGATGTGGGTGAATTTATGAGAAATCCGACTGGAGAGGCGCTAGGGACGGCTACCAAATCAGACTTGGTAAATCTGGCAAAGGGGTTAGGCCTCGCAGAGGTGAGGTCATCAATGAAAAAGCAGGAAGTGCGAGGGGTCATAAATCAGTATTACATTGAAAAGGAGGTGTTTGCAGCGGAGGATTTGGAAAATATCCCCGAAAAGAGATTAGCGAGTGGGACAGATCAGGTAGAGTTGGAGAAAGTAAGGTTGGACCATGATCTTAAAGTAAAGCAGCTAGAAGCAGCTGCAAAGGAAAAGGAACGGGCTGAGGAACGAGCTGCAAAGGAAAAGGCTGAGGAACGAGCTGAAAAGGAAAGGGAGCAGGTGTTCAAACTAAAGGAATTTGAGATGAAACGGGGTCATGAGCTTCAGCTAAAGCAGTTAGAAGCAGAAGCAGAAGAGAAAGAGAAACAAAGGAGCCATGAATTGGAGCTGGACGAGACGGTCATCCTTTTGGAGCAGATAGACTTGGTTCGGGAAAGAAAGGGTTAACCTTGGGGAGTGCGAGTTCCCAGAGGGTTGTGCTGAGGGGAGTGATCAGAGTTAATGTGGAGTTTACGAATGGGGAGATAACTGTTGTTGTGGGGGAGAACGGTAAATCTGTAGTTCCCAACTCGAATGAAAAAAGGTTAAGATGCATATCATATTATTACTGAGTTAAGTATTGTATGTAATGAGTTTTTGCTACAACAAGTGTATGGGACATTGGAAAAAATGTTGAATTTCCCCATGGGGATGAATAAAGTATCTATCTATCTATCTATCTATCTAAATCTAGATTGATGCCTGCGCATCGATTACAGGCTGATTTGGAATGTAAAGGTGCCCCACACGCTATTGTTATTCAAGAAAGCGCTGCGAGGAAACCAAGATTTAAATGCGGCCGGAGAAAAAGGTTCGAACTGAAACACATCAACCTGTATGGTCTTGGAAAAAGGGTTAACTACCTGGGTGGCCTTAAAGACGTGGGTGGAAATTCCCCTGATAGACTAGGTTGGGGACGGGGAGTTAAGAGAATAACCCTTGTGGGAAGGAAAGGTGGGAGAGTACCTCGCCAAATTACTCACGTTCCCCACGGGGGGACTCACTGAGAAAAGGCGATGGGTAATAGAAAATGCCATTTTTAAACAGCAACGCCGGTTGTACGGATTCGCGCCAAAGCCTGTGAAAAATAAAGACAACCCCTTTGGAGACCTGCCGGTGAAATAACACGACCGAAACGATTAGTATTTGTATAAACTTTTGTAGATGCACCTAAGCTAAGATCACACCTCCTTAGTTTTGTTGCTGAAGAAAATAAATAAATAAGGTGGTTATTGAACTGAAGTTTGATGCTACCAGACTTTAGTATGGCACGTGAGGTTAAGATATTAAAGAAAGGGGCACTGTACTTGTTACCTGTTTAGATACTGACTTGAATGTATCACGGTAGTACTCTGTGAAGAGAAAAGCTTGTGTAGTATGTAGATTAAAAAAAAGTCCTATACAACTCTGTACCAACCTGTTTTTAACCGCTGGTAAAAAACCTGCTATGGGGGGAGGTGTTACGGCCTCAGCCCCCTCCTTTGGGAGAATCGCAAGAGAGAGAGAGCCTTACGGTCTGGAATGTGGATTGGCCGCTCAGCAAGACAAAGCCTTGGACACAGCCATTGTCTTGGGAGGCACCTTTTGTGGAATAAGGACGTGGGCTACCTGCAGACCTTCAGGACCATGTGAGATAGGTAAAGGGGGAAAGATCGCCTCACCCCCCCCACCCTGATTGACATCTACAACCCTGCCAGTCCAGATAAAAAGGTGGGCTGCCGAGGCGGGGCCTCAGACGCACCAAGGAGACACACGAAGAAGACACGATAGCGCTTCCCGTCGGAGCGGGACGCCATTCTGAAGGAAGCCACGTGCATTAGATTCCGGATCGGGAGTCTGTGGCTGGAATCACGGACAATCGCATTGAACTAACAACCGGGAAGCCTGCTCTTCTGATTCTACGGCGGCGCTCCGTAGGGACCTGGGCAGGTGAAGCTGTTTAATGACATCTCTCTCTCTCTCTTTCTAACAAAAGTGCACCAACGTGACACCACAACCGACGGCAGCTGGTGGAACTGCAGCGATCTAAAAGACTTTTAGATATCCAGCAAACGATATATATCTACATTACCCCTAGACAACGATAGAGCTTATTTCTGATTGATTATTACTATACCTGTGCTTTAGATTGAGTTGTGACGACGTATATGATCTGAATGTTTTGTATTAACCATACGTTTGTGCCCCTTTTTAAATAAAAACGTTTGAAAATAGTAGCATCAGGCTTCGGTGGATCCATCTATCTTTGCTGGAAAATTACCCGGTTACTGGGGAACATAACAAAGAGCATTAAACCATCGATCCTGACATTGAAGAGCATTGCCATCATTGAGTCACCCATTATCAATCTACTGGGGTTCACAATCGACTATTGATTAGTAAGGGTGCTGAAGGCTATGGGGATGGATGGAAAGTAAATAAGCCATGATCAAATGGTGGAGGCTGAATGGCCTAAAGATGCTCCTGGTCTTGTCTATATTTATGTTTTTAATTTTCATTGATTGCAAAGATGTCAGTTGCTCCAGTCTTTCCATAAGGATCAACTTTGCTAGCCATTTACAGTGCCTATAAAAAGTATTCACCCCTTGGAAGTTTTCAAGTTTTCATGTTTTATAATATTGAATCATTGTGGATTTAATTTGGCTTTTTTGACACTGATCAACAGAAAGACTCTTTTGTGTCAAAGTGAAAATAGATCTCTGCAAGTGATCTAAATTAATTGCAAATATAAAATGTCCGGGGGGGGGGGGGGGGTGAATACATTTTAAAGGCACAGTACATTTACAAATGTACATTTACAGAGGAGTGTTGGGGCAACATGCAACAAAATCAACAACATTCAACAATTATAACTATAAAAGTTTCAGGTTTAAAGTACAAATATAAAATAAAATGTGCTTGAACACACAAGTACCAACATGTATCAGAGCAAAAGAAAACATCAATGAATATGTATTCATCCGATGTGGTATTAACTATTTTTAAAAGCCATGGATTGAGGTTGTCCACCTAAGTGTAACACTTAGTTTCCTATCCATTATACATGGATACCTCAGCAGCCTTTCACTGGCAATTTTGCTGTCTGGCCAGGATGTTTGCTGGCTCAGAGTGAGTGAGATCTGTTCCTGTGAGTGAGGAACAGAAGGATGTGGTGGGGAGAGGGGGTACATGGCGCCTGGATCCGTTGGCTTGTAGCTTCAGTAGAAGTCCAGAGGTAACCTCTGCCATCTTCCATTGAGAGAAGTCAATGTGGAAGGTCTGGGTGAAAGAGAAATTGGGTCATTCGGGTATTTTTGGGCAGGTGGGAATTTAAAGGGACAAAGGCCAGACAGTAAAAGCCTATTGGTTGTACATGTGATTCCACCAAGTACAGTAACTTGTTCCCTAATCTCCTTGAGCAGGGAGATGGAAGGCATCCAGTTTAATTACGTTAAGAATTGTGTGAGAAGTAAAAATCATTTAATGTACTTGTGTTAAAATATCTCTAGCTTGGGCTAAAGGTCCCAGTGCTAAGTAGTTGAAAGCAATTTTACTCTGAATAAATTGTATGTGCAAACTTTGCTCATTGTCTCTCACCTTCAGGAAATGTGATTGGACACAGCTGGCTGAGTTGTCCTCATGAGCACAGAGCCAGTTCCACATCCCGGATCATACAAGATATTATTCCTTCCTTGGTCCACATGTCCAGGAGGCACTCAGGAGCACAATTAATCTTCGGGCATTAATATGGGAAGACCAGCAAAAAAAAATCTCTTGCTAAGTAATTGCTGTCCCTCATCCTCGCCCCTATCAGTGGCCTCCACCTCTTGACACTTTCTCATTCCAGTCACTTTTGCCTGTTTTTTTTTTGTTTCCTTTTCTTGGTCAATCAACTTTCACTTTGTCCATCCACATGCTGTGATCCAAAGCTACTTGCCACTCGTTTCCACTCAGGCCATCCCTTCCAACAATAAGCAAACGGACAGTAAAACTTGTCACAAAGTTTGCTGCCTACTGACAATGACCATGTCATTCCAGTTTGCCCTTCGGGAGGCACTGATTTCTAGTCACTCTAAAAATGCTTTCAGCATCTTGATTGGCAGTGTTTAACTGTTTGGGCAGTTACAACTCACTGTAACAGTGAATGTCTAATCAGGTTAAATAGACTGCCTCTCTCTGGTAGAACGATAGCTATGACAGCTGCTACAAATTCTGCTGGGATCCCGCACTGTCTTCTGTCAGCAAAATATTTTCTCTCTACAATGTGTCCCATCACTATTCTTGGATGTAGCAAATATACAAAATAGAAGAGTCCTAAATATTTTTTATAAAACAGCATAGAAATATGACCCCCAAACTAAAACTCTTGACATAATCTGGCAAAAATTGCCAAACAAACCGGAAGACAAATGCTAGAAGACATGGATAGCTGCTTATTGTTACAATGCAAGCAGCTTGCTGATTGCTCTTAATGTGACTCTTCAGGATGTGACTCAGGTTTTGGAAAGTCCATTGCTCAACATCTTGACTCGCTGGGCCTTCAGGTTTTTGCTACAGTACTGAACAAGGATGGGCAAGGAGCAAGAGAACTGCTTCAGTGCTGCTCGGAGCGACTTACCTTAATCCAGATGGATCTCACTAAACCTGAAGACATTGACAAAGCCTTGCAGATCACAAAGGACAAGCTTGGTGAGAAAGGTGAGTTCATTAATTAGTCCAAATGTTCTGCCACTTGCCCTGATTTGACCAATTATGTTCAATCAAAGTTTGATTTGAGAGAATAAAGCAGGCCAAATTTTTCCATTGGAAAAGAAGTGTATATCAGAAGGCTTCAGCAATCAGATCTGGAATAAAATTCATAAATCATGAATTTGGTGTCCAAGGTGCGTCGAGTGCAATACTGATATCTTGCTGTGAGAAGTATCTTTCAAGAATCACACTTGGAATGCTGTGAGCAGTTCTGGGCCCCTTGCCTAACAAAGGGTGTGCTCCTTGGTGTTTTGGGTGTTGCAAAGGATGTGTTGGCGTTTGAGGAGGTTCATGAAAATAATCCCAGGAATGAAAGGGTGAATGCATGAGGAGCATTTGGTGGCTCTGGGCCTGTACTCACCAGAGTTTAGAAGAATAATGAGATTGCCCCATAAAATATTGAAAATCCTGGTGTGAATATGGAGAGGATGTTTCTTATAATGGGTGAGTCTAGGACCAGAGGGCACATTCTCAGAATAAAGGATATTCCTTTGGAACAGAGATGAAGTATTTCTTGAGCCAGAGCTTAATGAATTTGTGAAATTCATTGCCCCTTACAACTATGGAGGCCAAGTCATTGCATATATTTAAAACGGAGGTTGATAGGTTGCCAAAGGTTTATGGGGAGAAGGCAGGATAATGGGGTAGAAAGGGATAATGAATTGGCTACAATGGAATTGGATATTTGATGGGCCAAATGGCCTAATCTGGTTCCTATGTCTTGTGGTCTTACTGTGTTTGCTGCTTGTCAGAGAAATTGAAACTTGTATGCTCCAATGCAGCTACATTTTTTTTAAACTGTGTGCTAAGTCTTCATACAAACAACCCCTGGCATTGAAAGCTAACAGCTAAATTTGTAGAATCTCCAACATTCAGGTTTGCATCCCTACAATACCCAAAACAGCCTGTGTAGAAACTCCACTTTGTCCAGGATCTGGAGAGGACATCAGAGATGACCGTGATATACTATTACTCAATGATTCATGCCTACCCTTTACATTATTGGGGTGCACTTTAACGACTGGAAACTTGCTGAGTTTATCACGGGAGACTAATATCTTTTTGTCCACTTTACAAGATAAATATTTTATTGGTCCCAAAGGAAATTAGTATCATAGTAGCATTACAAGTACACAGATGTACAAACATTAGAAGAGAAGCGAGAATAAAAAGTTAGCTCAACGGTCTAATAGGAGGGGTAATCACTTCCCCGGCTACAGGTTGACTCATTGGAGCCTCTTACCCAAGGCTAAGAATGACCTCAAATAGTGCTCCTTGGAGAGCACGGTTATCTTACTCTATTACTAAGTGCTCCTCTGTTCAGCCAAGGTGGCATGCAGAGGGTGAGAAACATTGTCCAGAATTGCCAGGATTTTCTGTAGGGTCTTTGTTCTACCACAGTCTCCAGTGTGTCCAATTTGACTCCCATAACAGAGCCAGTCTTTTTGATCAGTTTATTGAGCCTGGTGGCATCACCCATGTTGATGCCATTGGCCCAGCACCACCACACAGAAGATTGTACTGGTGACAACACACTAGTAGAACATGAGGGAGAGGCCTGCATACTTTGAAGGGCCTCAGTCTTGTCAGGAAGTAGAGGCGAATCCGGCCCTCCTTGTACACAGCCTCTGTGTTGGTGCTCCACCCAGGTTTGTCATTCTGGTGCACCCCCAGGTACTTGTAGGTCCTCAATACATTCATGTCCTCAGTATCCATAGTAACGGAGTAGAGCAGGCTTAGTCTTCCTAAAGTCCATCACCATCTCCTTTGTCTTACTGATGTTGAGCTGCAGATGATTCATCTTTGCACCATTTGACAGTCCTCCACCATCCTCTTGTATTCATTTTCCTGTCCTCCGTTTATACACCCAGGTGCTGTTTATAGCCATCTCTGACACAGCTCTGAAGTCACACATACCGTGGCCTGCCAGTCAGGTAGTTCATTATCCAGGATGCAGTGGAAATGCCAACCCACACTGAATGGAGCTTTTCCTCCAGCAATGAAGACTGTGAGGTATTGAAGACACTGAGAGATCAAAAACATGATCCTCACAGTGTTGCCCTGCTTAGATATAGGAGCAGAATTAGGCCATTTGGCCCATCAAGTGTGCTCTGCTATTTTATCATGGCTGATCAATTTTCCTCTCAGCCCCAATCCCTGTATCCCATCATGCCCTGACCAATCAAGAATCTATCAACCTCTGCTTTAAATATATATTAAGGCTTGGCCGCCACAACTGCCTGTGGCAAAGAATTTCACAGATTCAGTACTCTGGCTAAAGAAACTCCTCATTGCCGTTCCAAAAGGATGCTCTCTTCTGAGACCGTGTCCCCTGACTCTTAGACTCTCCCACCATAGGGAACATCTTCTCCACATCCACTCTATCTAGGCCCTTTCACCATTTGATCGGTTTCAATTAGGTCTCTTCTCATTCTTTATTTTAGTGAATGCAGGCCCAGAACCATCAAATGTTCTTCCTTTGACAAGCCATTCAATCTTGGAATCATTTTTGTGAATCTCCTTTGAACCCTCTCCAGTTTCAGCACATCCTTTCTAAAATAAGTGGCCCAAAACTGCTCGGTACTCCAAGTGAGGCCTCACCAGTGCTTTATAAAGTTTCAACATTGCATTCTTGCTTTTATATTCTAATCCTCTTGAAATGGATGCTAACAGCACATTTGTCTTCCTCACCACACTCAACCTGCAAACTAGCTTCTAGGGAAACCTGCACAAGGACTCCCAAATCCCTTTGCACCTCTTTTTTAAAAAAAAATATTTTCTAACCATTTAGAAAACAGTCAGCCTTTCATTTCTTCTACCAAGCTGCCTGACCACACACTTCCCAAGACTATATTCCATCTGCCACTTTGCCCATTCTCCTAATCTGTCCAAGTCCTTCTGTAGCCTCTCTACTTCCCAAAACTACCTGCCTCTCCCCCTATCCTTGTAACATCTGCAAACTTTGCAACAGAGCCATCAATTGCATCATCCAAATCATTGGCATGTAACATAAAAAGAATCAGTCCCAACACAGACCTCTATGGAACATTAGTCACTAGCTGTCAACCGGAAAGAGCTTCCTCGTTCCCATACTTCACCTCCTGCCAATCAGTAACTGCTTTATCCATGCTAGAATCTTTCCTCTAATAAAACTTGTTGCAAAAATAATGACATTCTTGGGGAAATGCTTTGCCTGAGATTATTGATGTTATCTCCAAACAAGTTTCAGAGGACGTTCAAGTGGTTATTCTAGATTCTGACCAAAGAGACATCTAATTTTCTTTCTTCCCTCAGGTTTATGGGGTTTGGTCAACAATGCTGGAAAGTGCTTCAATGTTAGTGATGCTGAACTCTCGGCTATGTCCAATTACAGAGACTGTATGCAAATCAACTTCTTTGGTGCCGTAGCCATCACTCAGGGCTTCCTTCCATTGATACGCAAAACAAAGGGAAGAATTGTGAATGTTTCCAGTCCAGTGGGTAAGTTGGAACGAGAATAAAATTTGCATGTAATCAATTCCTGCAACTGTCTGTGAGGAGTTTGTACTCCAGAAACCATGTGGGTTTCCTCCCGGTGCTCTGGTTTCCTCCCACATTCCAAGGATGTATGGGTGACTGGTTTAATTGGTAACATGGGTGTAATTGCACAGCATTGCCTCACCGGTTGGAAGGGGCCCATTACGGTGTTGTATCTCTAAATAAAAATGAGGAAAATAAATTTTAAAATAATTAATTTGGGGAGATGGTCAACATGGCATGTACAGTGGATTCCAGTTAATTGGGATACATGGGACAGTACATGTTGGCCCAGTTAAGTGGCTGCCCCAATAGGCCAAAGTTTCATGGAATTGATTAAATGGATATAAAAAGACAAACTACTGTTTAACTGTGACCAATTTTGCATTTAAATTAAATACAAACTAATTATTATCACTGCCAATACTACTACAGTACTATAAAACTGTATTAGTTCCTCATGGTTATTGATAGAATAATTTCTCTAATGTATACTGCTGTGTTTTGACTGTATACGAACAAAATCAGTGCAAACACCCAGTACAGATGAAGGACTGCCTACGTAAATACTTTTGAAGATTGCATCTGCCAAGTCGTCTTTGTAATGTTCGACATGATAAACAATACTTTCAGATTCTTTGTGGGTCCTAACTTGGTAGTAAAATCGCTTCATTTTCATGTTGGCAAGATGTTCCCATGATGACCTGGGGCAACCACGTCTGTCGCCACACATTCTGATGCTCGCAATGCCCGATTGAATAACTCAGAACACAACAAGCAACAAAACAGTGAAACAAGCTCGGATCCTTTCTCCCTCCCACCCACATCTCCCTTCAATCCCAGCACTGGTGCCAGCCTCCAGCAGAATTCGGGTTTCAAACACCCCAGCGGACTCAGAGGTTTGCAGACCCTGCTCTGGCCAACGGGCCTCAATTTCCATACTTCCATTTTGACCCTTGGGTCTTGATCCTTGGCGTCAGTTCCAGGACAAGCTCATCATAGAACACTAGGCCGTGAGCTCTGACCTCACTGACAGGACCCTGAAACAAGCTTTGAACTCCAGTACTCCAGTCCCTCCAATTTGCAAACAGGCGTGGAGGTGTTATCAAACTGTTCCTCCTACCCAACTCAAGAACCCATTGACAACTCACTTGGTGGGGAGGGGGGGAGTGGAGAGAGAGAGGGGAAGGGGGCCTTGTCCATCCTCAGGTGCTGGCTTGCCATTTGACCACAGATGTCCCAGGCCTGCATCTCTCACCTTCAGGCATGGAGCGAAGACACTCCAGCCTGACATCTAATTTCCCCCCATCCCTGTCCCTAATCTCTAACCTGTTCCCTAGCTCCCCTCTGTCTCCCAAATAATCCTTATTGACCTAAAAAAGCAATTAAAGTCAAACAACTGAAATCTCATCATTAACCCAAAGGTGGTCAGCACCACATTATCTAAAAAATACTTGACTAATAGATATGAAAATTGTCCTAATTTTCTGATAGCACCATCTAGTAATAAGGTTTCAACAAAAGAACCCAAATGCAGTGTTGCATTCCATCCTTTCCAATTATGAATAAAGATTTTAATCTTGTTCTGCTTGTACCTACAGGGGATTTTCCTTTACCATATTTATCAGCTTATGCTGCTTCAAAAGCTGCACTCTCCGTGTTCTCAAGTATCTTGCGCCTGGAGTTGAGTAATTGGGGAGTGAAAGTCTGCACCATACTTCCTGGATTCTATAAAACGGGTATGTATTATTTGGTAGAAGTGTTGTAAGATGGTACAGACCATACTTCAGTTCTTCGCATTCTTCAGCTGTGCATCTCTCAAACGCTGGTCCAGGACCATGAACGCTCTAAAATACCACATTAGTTTTTTTTAAATAAAAGCAACATGTCAAAGTGATATTGAGAGAATTGTTAAACAAGAGAAATTGCCTGAAGTGTTGCCCACTTTACGATTTCTTTAGCAAAGAAACAGCACACTGGGAGACCGTTTCGCTGAACACCTACGCTCTGTCTGCCAGAGAAAGCAGGATCTCCCAGTGGCCACACATTTTAATTCCACGTCCCATTCCTGTTCTGATATGTCTATCCATGGCCTCCTCTACTGTCAAGATGAAGCCACACTCGGGTTGGAGGAACAACACCTTATATACCGGCTGAGTAGCCTCCAACCTGATGGCATGAACATTGACTTCTCTAACTTCTGTTAATGCCCCTCCTCCCCTTCTTGCCCCCATCCCTGATATATTTAGTTCTTCTCCCCCCTCCTATTTTTATCCCTCTTTCTGCCCATCACTCTGCTTATTCTCCATCTCCCTCTGGTGCTCGCCTCCCCCTTTTTCTCCCTAGGCCTCCCGTCCCATGATCCTTTCCCTTCTCCAGCTCTGTATCCCTTTTGCCAATCACCTTTCCAGCTCTCAGCTTCATCCCACCCCCTCCGGTCTTCTCCTATCATTTCACCTTTTCCCTTCCCCCTCCTACTTTCAAATCTCTTACTATCTTTCCTTTCAGTTAGTCCTGACGGAGGGTCTCGGCCCGAAACGTCGACAGTGCTTCTCCCTATAGATGCTGCCTGGCCTGCTGCATTCCACCGGCATTTTGTGTGTCACTAGGGCCTTTAATAGGTTGAAGTTTGATATGAGATTGAGGAAGTATTGGAGGAACACTTGCCAGCCCTCAATCATAGAACTGATATCATTGGCACCAGGACCCCTGGCAGCTGCTGCCCAGTCCTTGCATTAATTGGCAGGAGGATCAGTGACCAGAAGCAGAAAGGTGAGCATCGGAATCCAGGGGGAGGATTAGGAGACACATCTTTTAAATCGGCAAGTTGTGGTTTGGAATTTACTGCTATAACTACTAAATGTGATTTGGCTAAATTCTCAAAGGACAATTTGCGGGAGAGGTTGCGGAGGCAAAGCTCGTTCAGAAGGTGAATGAACTCATTTGTGTTCTTAGTGAATGATCCTGCCAGCTACCTTTATGTGAGAAAGTTTAAAAATAAAACAATACTCGGTAGTTAGTTTTAATGCAAATTAATTGGATTCTGAGGCCACGTGGACCCAAACACCATTGATTGAGCAGGTAGAACATTCCTGTTGTCCTCTCAAACTTGATGAATTGATTGGACAATTTCAGGTTCAGATTTATCCTATGCATATCAAAACGTGAAATGCGTCATTCGCTTCAACAACCCAGTGATGTGCTGGGGGCAGCCTGCAAGTGTCGCCACATGTTTTGGTGCCCTCCCTGGCCAATCAACACAGCAAGTGGCAAAACAAGCCCCATTCCTCACTTCCCCACTCCCCCTTTCCCCCTCTTCGTCCCTGTACAGTCTCTCGTGCCCATTGGGAGAAAGCTGTTCCTGCTTCCCTGCTGGTACTTCAGACTGAAATCATAGGCGGACAATGCTGCCAACCCCTGATGGCCTATGGCATCTGGTTTTGCTGAGGTCAGGATATAAGTTAGGGGGTTGTTGTCCATCAAACTTGGCCCTGTAGAGGTAGTCACTCAGTATATCCACCACCACCCATTTCAACACCAGAAATTCCAACTTGTGCGTGGGATAGTTTCTTTGGAGGGCGACACTCCGGCTGACAAACACAATGGGTCTCAACCAGGTGTCCTGATCCTGATACAGGATGCCCCCAAGCCCGCTCGGCTGGCATCCATGTGCGGTACATATGGCAATCGAGGGTCCGCAAAAGCCAGCACCGGCTCCTGGGTCAGCAGCTCCTTCAGCGACTGAAAGGCCTCCTCACATTTTGCATCCCACCTCAGTCCAAAGGGCTCCAACAGGCTAAGATACTCTCCACCCTCCTGTCCTCTTATTTTATTTTCCCCCTCCCTTCCTTCCCCGAGGGAGGGTAACAGCATAGAAGCTGGAAACTCAGTTTCGCGTAGCCTTTCACAACCTCCGATAGTAACCACAGAACCCGAGGAACGAGTGTAGAGCGCTCACGGTCTGGGGTCTTGGCCAAGTGGTCACTGCCTCTGTCTTGGCTGGATCGGTAGCGGCTCCATCCCATGAGACTGTGCCGAACATAGCTAACAGACATTTGGCAGAACTGGCACTTGTCCAGGGAAAGTTTTAACCCTTCAGCTTTCAGGCAGCCCAGCACCTTCAGCAGCCTCACTTCATGTTCTTCCGAGGTGGATCCAAACACTGAGGCCATCCCAATACACCAACACCTCGAGCAGGTTCATATCCTCCACCGTCTTCTCCATGACCCGCTGGAAGGCTGCAGGGGCTCTTGAGATGCCCTGGGGCATCCTGTCAAACAGGAAGAATCCCAGGGGACATATAGATGCCATCTTCTCTTTGTCAGCCTCACTCATGGCGATCTGATAATATCTACTCCTCAAATCCAGCACATTGAATCACTTCGCACCACTCGGGCAGGCCAGCGCATCTTCAATCCTTGGGACCGTATGCTATTCAGAAACGGCGCACATCCGTACCTTCCCATTCCTCTTTTGGGCCACTGCTATTGTGTTCACATAGGGGCTTCGGGACTCTGTAATGATCCCAGCTTCCTTCAACTTGCACAAATGCCGTCGAACATCCTCCACCTCTGCAGGGGCCAGTTTCCACAACCTCTCTAAACGGGGTGTCCTCGGTCACCCGGATAGTGTGACAAGTGCTCTTGGAACAACCCACGTCAAACTCATCAGTGGAAAAGACACCTTCAACATCTCTACCAACCTGCAGGAACCAGGGAGTCCCCGAAGTTGAATGACTCGGCAGTCAAATTTCCCCCTTTTCCCAGTAGTTTCTCCCCGGCTTGTCTCGGGGACACTAGATATTACTGTCACCGGGAACAAATACATCAGAGGCATCCCCTGCTTTAAGGTGACCTCCCTCTTTGTGGTGTTCCTGCAAATCGCAGCCATCCTGCTCGCCTGTACAACCGAGGACTTCTGCAATTCAGGCCTTGCCAGTACCCCAGCAGGAAATCCCGATTTCCCCCTCGGGGTCTTCCGGAGTGTCTACTAAGAGGGATTCACCCTCGGGCACTCTGGGGAAATTCGGGGGTCCCCATCATTCTCACTACTCCCCTGGGCCATACCACCATTGGCTTCGACTGGGTGAACCACACAATCCCTCGACTAAATTCGGTATCCGGCCCAATGCAGCCACGCACTTCCTCAAAAGCAGCCTGAAACACTGGGTGCATGGGCAATGTTCCCAGAAAGCTCTCACCAGCCTTTTCCTTGCAGGCCCCCATGAGCCTCCTCACCAGAGGAGTGTTGGTCCGCACCAGGATTGAAATGCTGCCCTTCTCAATGGGGTCCAGACAAACCAGCACTAGTGTATCAAGGACCTCAGACACTCCCACATCGGCCTTCGAAAACTCCAGCTTCACTGACAAATAACCATTGTATGGATAATCATCAACGCTGACACCCCAGATCTCCAGTGCCCTTAATGGTGTCAATGGTAAATGCTTCAGATACTGGTTGTAAAACAGAACATCACAACGTGACCTGCGACCCAGTGTCAAGTATGGCTTCAGTGTAAATACTCTCTATCTGTAGCAACACACTGGAGCGTGGTTCCACTAAGCCTTCAGGAATAGGGTCTTTTGTTTTCAGGGGTTCCTTGGTACATTGCTGGGAACTTCTTCCCCCAGAGACACCAGGCCGTTCCCTCGCTGTCTCTCTAAGTTTTCCCAACGACTCTCTCTGTTTAGGTACCCGAGGTCTCGCTCTCCTCCTCGCATGACACCCGCTGCCAGCAGCTGTCGGCGATGTCCGTCCCCTTAGGGGATCATGTGGGGGAGTCGCACCTGCTGATAACAGCCGACATATCTCTGTTTTCAACTCTGCCACTATCTCCTCTACTGCTCCCCAGGGCAGGCTATCCATGGTCACTTCGCCACAGGGGACCACTGCCGAGGACTGTACTCTGCTGACGGAGGCCTCCTGTGCCTCCGAGGCATTCTCTTCTTCCCGTACCTCTCTGATCAAATCAACAAAAGATGAAGTGAGGGTCAACTTATGGGACTGTCGGAGACCCCAAGCAATCAGGTCATGGGACCAGGCGCCCCTAGTTATCTGGTCCAATCTTAACTGTTCCACCTCAGCTGCCTGAATGACCCCTCTGCGCCACAAGCAATTTAGCTGCCTCTCTAGCCGAAAAATAAAAGGAGAAAGCTTCTCCCCTTGTCCTGATGCATGTTCTGAAACCCCACAAGGAGCTCCATTGGGCTTCCTGTTGAGCCAAAACCGTTGTCCCGTGCTTGCATGTAATTGACAGCTGTCGCTACGGGATACCACAACCTGGCAGCTCTCACAATGTCAGTGGCCCACCCACTCATACTCTCAGCCAATCTCTGTTGCTTTATGTCATCAGAGCACTGCTACTCATCTGACCTCTGAAGTCTGCTCCGCCCAAGCCTCATTCTCCTGGGTGGGTGTTATTCCAGAGAACAGGTGGAGCCTACCATAGATGGAACTTTGAACCTGGGCATTTTACCATTTATTTTCGAGAGAGGTGAGGGCAGATGCTACCTCAGAATTCTCACTCTCCCCTGGGGGACGGAGACTAATTAGATATTCCAAATCCGACCACTCCTCCCCCTCACTCCTCAGAAATGATGGAACCCAGTCTTTGAAATCTCCACCCCCAGCTACCATTATGTCAGCGCTGGTCTGCATTAAAACGAGAGCCCCGTCCACCATTTTATTAAACCTCCACCCCACAATCACAACTTTAACAGAATTTAACAGGCGAATTAACAATTCATCCGGAGTACGAATATCTACCCCACTGGTTTAATGCTCAGGGTAATCACACAGCATCCAATTAAATTAATCCCAGACGAGCCTCCACAATTGTAGCTCCCAGTTTGGCTAGCAGCTTAATCTAGGGGAAGACAGCCCTCAGCCCAGCAGAACTTGAGAAATCTTGTTTGGGTGGATGCTGCGCAATGTGTTCCCTGTTACAAATCAGTACTGCGAAATAACAGACAGTATACAATATGCGATTAAATGATTGAGCTTTATAATTCTTAATTTGACTACATGGTTAGTAAAGACACAAAACAAAGAAAAGGGCCCATTCTCACAAAACAGTCTAATGCGCAACGTTGGAGCTCACGGTTCAATCCACTGGTTCCCCATCGAGTGACCTCTGGACCATCCCTCCAAGTCCACTCTGTCCAGCGGTCTACCAACTCTCTCCATTTGTGCCTTCCCTCCTCATCTCTCCCTGGCAAAAGTCCGTGAAATCCCTGCTCCCTGACCCACAAGAAAGAACAACATCCCTCTCATCGGTTAGCCCCACATTCCAAAGCCCCGTTATCTCTGGTCATAACCCAAACATTGCTGCTACAGAGAAACCTTTACGTCAGCAGTGAAACCTTGCAGCACGTTACATTAATGCAGCATAATTTACAGCATGTGATATTATGCAACACGCCAATTTGTTGTGTGAAGCCAAGGTGTTCAGGCCTCAAAGAATTTGCTTTAAACCTGGCAGGAGAACCAACCACTATAAACCCAGCACAGGCCCTTAGTCAATCGATACAGCAGCAGACTGTCTCGGGAGTGAGTTAAGCTGAGACCGCTCTATCATAAAAATCTACCATACTGCTCTGAGATCCTGGTGTCTCTGACTTCTCTGCCACGTCAAGGAATTTGGCTTTGGGGTGTTAAACAGAATGAGCCTATCTGTTTATGGACTGATAGATGTTGTGAAGACAAGATACCGCTTTGCCTCACTTCTGTTGCAGGAACATTGACGTTTCTCAACAGCTGTATAATGAATCTGTTGAGCTGAAAGGATACCCAGTGTAAACACACCTATTGAACCTGTCTAGACAGTGCTGATGGGCAAGTTCTACTTCTATGCTGTATTTGGATATTATTTCAGTGTCTGATTCCTTAATATTTGCATACTGAGGCATATTGTGCATAATCCATTTACTACAATATGCAATAAACCTGTATATAAAATAACTAAGTATGTTCAGCTATTCTTGGGCCATTTTTCAGGCCTGCTGATGAGTATAAATGGTTGCAAAACTAGGAAATTGCCATTCTAGCGAGTTCCTGTCAGCCTATCATCAATATCAAAGGCTAATCACAAAATCATTGTGTATAAATTGATCTTTCTTGCTGCATGGAATTTGCTATTTTATCACTGCTTTGCTTGGCATCTGACCACTTATTTTCACGTGGCTGTTTTCATAACGTGGCCGTGCTTACAGCAGGAGATGCTGATTGAAAGCTCCCTTCAGAGTAATTCGGATGAGAAGGAGCTGTTGAGCAGCACAGGCCATTCTACATTGAGATTCAATTAATAAAAGCACGGAGTTATTTAATATTCTGTAGCATGTGAAAACCACGAGAGAGAGAGAGAGAGTGTTTACTATCTGCAGATTATCAGCAGACTTGTCGATTGAGAATGCATTAGACATCAGGATGCACCAGCAGAACGTCTGACCTGTCAGAAAGTTTCATTATTTGATTATCAGTAAATAGAACATCTCAAAGGGCTACTTGGACCTGTGAGCAAAGATGCAATGGTCCAGTGTGATGTCAGTGAGGGCTTCTGAACTCCATGCTCTCCAAACAGCATGATTTCCAGTAACCAATAGACAGCCTCCTGCACTGGTCAAAGACCAAGTGGAACTTGCTCAAACAGAAATGTTCTGGTCTTGCCATCACTTTTGGAACTCTTTGTAAATTATTGTTGGCAACTATTTCTTGCCCATCAGTTCACCATGTGATCTACAGTAATTCTGTTTTCTATGAACAAAATGCCAAGTTGTATGTATTTTTAGCTCTTCTATTTATGGAATAGAAAGTGTGTAATATACCCGTTTGCTTTTATAGTCAGTGTTATATAGCCCTTCACCCCAACTCATCCAAGCTGACAAAATTGCCTTCTTCAATGAGTCTTGTATTGTTCTGCCTAGAGAGGTCCATTATATCCCAGTGGTGTTTTATCTGAAAGCTCAGTTAGCTTATTCAAACCAGAACCTTTAGTTGTGTGTAGATCTGGTCACTGCATTACAGGAAGGATGTGGACATTTTGGACCCTGACGGGTCTGTGCTCAGCGCCATTCCACAAGTACCTCCACACTTGAAATGCCTATGTAAATGATTTGATTGAAAATGTAGGTGGGGTGACTAGGAAGTTTGGGGACGACACAAAAATGTGCAAGGAAGGCTGTCCAAGGATTCACCAGGATATTGGCCAGTTGGAAATGTAGGCAGAGGACTGGCAACCAGAAGTTGAGCAGACCAGTAAGGAGCATTGCAGTTTGAAAGGTCTAATGTAAGAGGTAAGTGGACAATGGGAGGGTCCTTCAGAACACTGATAAACGGGGATTTATGGGAGAAATCCATAGCTCTCAAAGTGGCAACGTAGTTGGATAGGATGGTAAAGAGGGCGTATTAACGTGCTTACCTACATCAGGGTGTTGAGTATTAAAGTTGAAAAGTCCTTCTGCAGCTGTGTAAAACTTTGGTCAAGTCCCAATAGTGTGCATTCCGGGAGTCACTGCATTGCAGGATGGATGTGGGCAATTTGGAGAGGCTGCAGAAGAGTTTTACCGGGTATTGTCTGGTTTAGGGAGTATTGGCTTTATGGAGAGGTTAGACAAACTTGAGATATTTTCTCTGGACTAGCAGAGTCTGAGGGGCAACCAAATAAAGTTGTAGTATCATGAGAGGTATAGATGGGGTAGATATTAAGGTTGTTTTCCCAGGTGGAAATGTCAAATGCAAGTGGGCATAACTTTATGATGGAGGGGATGAGGTTAAAGTGTGTGTGTGTGCACGTGCGTGCGCTGCCTGGGGATATAAAAGCAAAATGCAAGAGGTATTTGGACTGGCACATGTGTAGGCAGGGAATGCTGGGATATGGACCATGTGTGGGCAGACTGGCATCTTGCTTGGCATAGCCACCATGTCTGTTCAGTGCTCCACTGTTGTATATTTTAAAGACCTTTTTAAATGAGTTTGTTTCCACGTCCTAAATTTTATTTGGGTCCCATTTATCAACCATTGGAATTTTCCATTATAATGTCCCTATAATACTTGTACTTGGCTTGGTATTCAATGTTTAGGGGAGGTAAATGATCTCAGTGAAGAGTTGAGGTGATGCAGTATCTTGAAACATGATGTACTGGAAATAAAATGTATTAGCAGCAGTAAAGATGGATATTGAGAGCTGTGATAATGGTGACAGTCAAACAGGTGAAGTTTGTTGGCAGTACCAGGACATGTCCATGTCCATATTGCTGAGGTTGCCACCTTTGTACTTCAGTGTTTATTGAAAGTTTTATTAAACAATGCATTAGCCGAAGTTTCTACTGTACTTCCAATCAAGTCAAAAGAATGCAGCAGCTGAGAATCTGAAAGAGTTCTGGATTAAAGCTAGATCATTCTGTCAGTGTCGTCACTGTATGAGAAGCAGAGCTGCTGCCCCAGTTTGCACCTTCACCTTCTTCCCTGCCAGCATGGGGGTTTTCTCCAGATGCTCGAGTTTCCCTCTTGTGCCCCAAAGATGTGCGGGCTGGCAGGTTAACTGGTTGCTGGAAACCTTCCCTCGTGAATAAGTAAGAGGTGTAATTGGGAGAATTGATAGGAAATTATGAATATGAATTATGAATTAGTTGCATGGTGTAATTAGAAGGCCCAGGCTCTTTGGGCCAGAATGACCTGTTACTGTGCTGTATCACTCAATAAACTTTTAAAATAAAATTGGATTAGGGCAAGTGGATGTTTAGTTATTGGTATGGTCAAATGGCTTGTTTCTGTAATGTATGATAATGGCATTTGTTAATTTATTAATGTTAATGCCTAGGATCCATCTCATTTTGGTGCTGGCAAAAGGTAGTATCTATTTTGTGGGGGGAAAGTATACTTTTCTGTTCTATTGGTTATACGGTTCAGTTTTTGTCATGTCGATCTTTCAGCTCCATCATATAATCCTGAATACTGGGAAAACCAAGTGCAGCACCTCATAAAAGACATTTCTACAGAGCTGCTGCAGGACTACGGAGAAGACTATATGCTAGAAACAACGGACCTGTTCCTGAAGTACATCACCACCGCCAAAGAGGACTTGAGCCCAGTGGTTGAAAGCATCACAGATGCCATCCTATCTTCAAATCCAAAGCCAAGATATTATGCCGGAAAGGAGATGATCATTATGTACATTCTGCTTTGTGTTTTACCAACATCATTAAGCGATTTAATTTTCAGCAGGTTTTTCCTACTTAAGAAAGTCTTACCAAAAGCTTTACAAAAATAGGCTGATATGGGGAATGTCCAGAAATGGACATTTTCTTAAATAGTCGGTTTTAATCATTCTCAATGTATTAGTTGCTCATTTGATTAGGGAGTCATGAACATGTGTGACTGGAATTAATGAAGGTGGATGTGGACAAATGGGATAAATTTTCACCTTCATTTCAGGGTAATAGTCTGATGGGTCAGATTGTCAAACTGTGGTAGAATCTCATCCTGCCCAGTGGAGTTCAGAATTCATTCCAATAGAAGGTACTGATGAAAATTACCAAACATATGATGCTTGGGCGTTTTACATTTAAAATGCCGGGTGTAGAAATGTAGCTGGTTTCACATAACTCCATCCCCAGTCAATGATTACACAATGTTCTGTGTTTACAGTACTGTATGTGTTGTTTAAATTGTACAGCATCCACTGACTTGCTTCATTGATATGAAAGGTCAAACTCCAATGCAGTTTTAGCTACAAGCAATTGTAAAATAGCATCTGCAATTGAAGTTCAACGTAAATTCTAGAACTATTTTTGTACAACATTCTCTTGCTGCAGACTAAATTATTAGGAAAATTCGTAATGTTTCCGCAACTTGTTTAAATAATGAACCAATTGTTTGGCCAAAGGCTCCTGGAACTCATTGCCTACAAACAGCTTTCTAAGAATTTTGTATAATGGCTAATAATTTTCTCTTCTAAGAAAGACAGAGTTGTGGGTTGTGTCTGGAAGTCTCTCTAGTTAAAAATAATCAGTAATGTTATAGGAAATGCTGATCAATACGAGCCCAATGAGGGAATATTCTTTTTATCATCCCTAACCAATGCTTAAATTTGCATTTGCAAAGAAAATTTACACCTGGGATTGGACGTAAATTACACCAAACAAGTTTAAATTTGTTGTACCATTGCTGCTTGTTACTTATTGCCAAATGTCTTTTGAGGTTGATGAACTATCTGCTATGAATCTTAAAAGTATCAGATAAATCTGGATGTGGGATGTATAGTATAACAAAAAGCTATGGTACAAAAAATTGCATTGGTTGATACTGCGGTCTTTTGTTATGTATACTGGAGATACATTTATTTGTTTGTATACTGAATGGATACATATTGTCATCTTTGCCAAAGTTGTGTATTTATCATGAATTGTAATTTTGGCTCCTGGTTCAGTCGTTAACATTTGCAAACAATATTGACATCCTTGGAGGTGGTTTAGTGTTTCTTAATGGGTGCAACGGCTTGCATGAAAAGTTAAACTTTGATATTTGACTTCTTTAAGACTGATTTATGAATGTTCTGAAATAAATTCAGCAAATGGAGAATGACCTTCTCTGTTTCACTAACGTCCCTTTCATAACTGCAGGTTACTTCAGCAATGCATATAAATCTTCCAGGCTTGAATGTAACACTATCTTCTTTTTTAAAACAATATTTTTATTGAATTTTACATATTTCACATATACAAATAAACAATAATAATTAAACTAAAATAGTGAAACATGTCCTCATGTTTTTCACAATCATCAAAGGAAAAGAGATATAACATTTCACATACTTCACATATTTAATAAAGAAATAAAATAAAAACATCAGAAAAAAACCCTAGTAGCATTCAACAACAATACAGCTATTTCAAAATGACTGTGTACCTTATCGTCCAAGAAACTCCAGTAAAGGTTTCCACACATTTTCAAATTCTCCTGCCCTACCCCTGGTTATTTGAGTCGGTCTCTCCAATACAAGACAAGATGCCATCTTCACCCATACATGTATCAAAGAGGTATCCTTTTTTCTCCAAGATAAAGCTATCATCTTCCTGGCCTGTAGGAGTCCAAAGTCAATTAAAGTTGACTGTTTCGGACTAACAGTAGAGTTCTTTGGATATATACCTAGTACACACATTTTTGCTTGGTGAGGCACCTTTACTCCAACAATCTCAGATATAGTCTGAACGACTGTTTTCCAGTATGTTTTAAATTTAGGCCAGTCCCATACACAGTGAAACAGAGCACCCTTTTCTTCTAAACATTTAACACAAGTTAAATGACATCTGGGATGTCAGGGGTCCAGTAGTTCAGTTTGACCGAGGTACTGTAAGTTCTCATTAACCATTTATATTGTAATAGCTTCATTCTCGTATTAATTCATTGTTTTTGGGCTTTTAAGCATGCCATTTGCCACTCAGTTTCTTGTATGTCCTCTTGAATATCCAGTCTCCATGCCTCCAGCCTGTCAGTGGTGGACTCCTTATCATATGACATCAAGGCTGTATAGAATAAAGAAATCTGACTCCTCCCCTTTAGGTTTAGAAGTGTAAGATTTTCAAGATGTGATCGTGGTGGTTCAGAAATTAAATGCTTATATTTTGATAATATGAAATGTCTCAGTTGTAAATATTTTAAAAAGTGTTTTTTAGGAATAAGGTATGTCTGACACAATTGATCAAATGTAATAAGATTACCATTCATATAAAGGTCCTCTATTTTCTGCTCACCTTTGTCTGCCCAGATTTGGAAACCACCATCCACTTTTCCTACCCTGAAGTATGTATTGCCCCATACTGGGGCAAAGCAAGAGATGGGAGGAGTATTTTATTATGCTGATGTGCTTTATACCAGATGTCAATAGTATTTTTGAGGAAAGGGTTCTCAGTTGTTCTGTTCAGAATTCCTGGGTCTGCAGAGTATAGATAGAGCTTTAATGAGAGGTTTGGTAGTGATGCCTGTTCAATACTCACTGATGCACCATCAATAACTCTCGGAGACGTGAGGCGAGATGTAAGCTTTTATTGGCTGGAAGAAAGAACAAGCAGCAATTGACCACCACACTGCATCCTGGAGACTGAGGCCGGGGCTGTGTCTCCAATTGCCTTTATACCGGGGTCTGTGGGAGGAGCCACAGGAGCAGTCAGCGGGGGGGGGGGGGGGGGGGGGGGGGGCGTGTCCAGACAGGAATATGTAGTTCACCACACTCACCCAGGCTGGAAGGGCCTCCATTGAGAAATAAAACATTGCAGAATGTAACTGAGCAGACCAATAACACCATTTCAGGTTCAGGAGCCATAGCCCTCCCCTTTCATAAGGCAGGTATGGCAATAATACCATTTCAGGTTGGGGAGCTGTAGCCCTCCCCTTTCATAAGGCAGGTACAGCAACCTAGGTCTCAGTCTAGATTTTTTATTATTCCTCATGAATTTACTAAAAATACTATTAAGCTGATCAAAAAATGATTTTGGTAGTGGGGAAGGAAGTGATTGAAAAAAGGTATAGAAATTTTGGTAATATATCCATTTTGATCATGTTTATTACGGCCAGTCATTGATATGGGCATTGTTATCCATCGATCCAACGTCCCTTTCACTTCGTCCACTAGTTTGTTGGGACGATCGTTTTAATTTCAGGGGTAATTTTGACACCAAGGTGGGTAAATACTTCCTTTGCATTTATAAAAGGGGTTTTTATGACTGGTTTCAGTCTTTCTTCTTTGTTCAAAAATAGTATTGTTGATTTGGAGTTGTTAATGTTATAACCAGAGAACTGCCCAAACAATTCAATCTGTTGCATTAAGTTTGGAATACTGATGGATAAATTTGTTTTAAAAAAATCACGTTGTCAGCATATAAGGATATTCTATGTTCCTGTTCTCCTAGCTGGATGCCCTATAGGCCTGTTTGTGTTCTTGACATCCAAAAAAGCTGGATGAACTCAGCAGGTCGGGCAGCATCCGTTGAAAGAAGCAGTCAACGTTTCGGGTCGAGACCCTTCGTCAGGACTAAAGAAGGAGGGGGCAGGGGCCCTATAAAGAAGGTGGGGAGAGGGTGGAAAAGTGCTTTTCTTCCCCTCCCCCACCCCTTGATCTTTCCTCTGATTGGTTTTCCACCCTCTCCCCACCTTCTTTATAGGGCCCCGGCCCCTTCCTTCTTTAGTCCTGACAAAGGGTCTCGACCCGAAACGTTGACTGCTCCTTTCAACGGATGCTGCCCGACCTGCTGAGTTCATCCAGCTTTTTTGTACGTCTTGACTTGACCACAGCATCTGCAGTGCACTTTGTGTTTACTGTCTGCATTCTTATTGCCATAGCCAGGGGTTCTATGGCCAGTATAAACAACATCGGTGACAAAGGGCATCTCTGGTGAGTAGATCACTCCAGATGAGTGGTTTAGAAACTATACTATTTGTTAAGACACTGGCTATTGGGTTTGTATATAAAATCTGAATCCATTTAAGGAAGTCCTTTCCAAATTCAAATCTAGGCAATACATTAAATAAATATGGCCATTCTATTCTATCGAAGGCCTGCCGAGCATCTAGAGATTATACTGCTGTATCTTCAGCATCAAATTTTTCATGAATTATGTTAAGAACTCTTCTAATATTATGGAATCTTTGGTGTTTTTGCACATAACCATTCTGATCATTATGAACTAGATGTGGGATATAAGGATCCAATCTTCTTGCTAAGGCTTTACAAAGTATTTTTGTGTCCGATCCAATTAGATTTATCGGTCTAAATGAGGAACATTCTGTAGGAGGTTTGCCTGGTTTCAAGATCAGCGTTATCATTGCCAGCCTTGACGTGGGTGGGAGAGTTCCATTCCGATAACATTCATCATACGTATTTAAGAGTGGGACTAGTAATTTTTCTTGAAATGTTTTGTAGAATTCAGTTGGTAGGCTGTCAGGCCCTGGCGCTTTACCACTGTTAAGATTCTGGATAGCCTGTGATAACTCTTCAGTTGCTAAACCTCTATCTGACTCCTTTTTTGCATCGTCTGTCAGTGTCTGGAATTGAAACTGAGTGATCAATAAATATGTCCCGTTCTTCTGAGGCTTGGGGGCATTCTGATCTTTATAAATGTTCAAAAAATTCTCTAAAACTGTTATGAATTTCCAATGAATCTACTGTTAGGCTTCCTGAAGAGGTTATTATACTGTTAATTGCTCTATCTGACTGTATTTTTGTAATTCTCCATGCCAAGAGTATCCCAGCTTTTTCTCCTTGATCGTAATAAAATTGCTTCAGCCACATTAAACTTTTTGCAGCTTTATCAGCAGATAATTTATTATATTTGGCTCTCAAAAGTAACAGATCTCTTTGTTGTTGGATCATCCCTTTCATTTAGTTCTATCTCTAAAGATTTAATTTGTTTTCCAAAGTTTGCATCTCTATATTTTTTTTGTTGTATGGACTTGGAGATTGTATAACTGATGATTTCTCCTCTAACATACGCCTCCCATCTCATGCTGGCACTAGTTTGATCTGTATTTAACTCAAAATAACTATCTATCTTAGATCCCACAAATTTAACAAAGTCTGGGTTTTGTAGCCATCTCACCTGAAATCGCCGGTTAGGAGGACTATGAATAAATTTCTCTATATGAATATTTAATGAAATAGCCGCATGATCGCTTATTACTATGCTATCATACCAGCAACTTTTAACCTTTGATAAGAGCTCTCTTGAGACAAGAAAATAATCAATATGAGAACGAGATTTACATATACTTGAATGGCAAGAGTATTCTATTTTGCCAGGATTTTGTTCTCTCCATACTTCAACCCAATTTATATCCACAAAGTATTGTTTTAGTAATTTTCTAGTTTGTGCCTTATAGGTATCACAGACTGCAGAGCGATCTATTACTGGGTTTAGAGTGCAATTAAAGTCTCCTCCAATGATATAAAAGCCTTGTAAAGTGAGCTAAGTAAGGAAGAAATCTTCAAAAAATTTAGGATTGTCCTCATTTGGGCCATATATACTGACTAGGTTTAATGTGAAAGAGAGGATATTACCTTGCACAATAACATACCTTCCAGCTGAGTCTTGGATTGTTCTCATAATTTGAAATGGTATCATTCTATGAATAAGTGCACCTCTAGCAAAGTTGTTGTATGTTGCATATATTACTTAATCCGGCCATCTATTCCATACCAGTTTAATATCTGAAACTGTCAGATGGATTTCTTAAAGAAAAATTATTTTGGACTTAAGCTGTTTGATCCTATTCATAACCTGTTTCAGTTTGGTTAACTTCTTTAGTCCCCGAACATTCCAGCTTGTGACTTTTGTATTAAAGATATTCTGAGTGCTCGTCTGTTCCGTATATAGTACGTGTCAATTAAACCAGGAAAAGGAGTAAGAAATATTACTGCTGTGTTGGGTGCACGACATACATATAGAAAAACAAAAAAACACATTTACATTTACACATACAGACATTTAAACTCTTGAATTCCCCCTCCCTTACTCAAAACAAAGAACTGTAGAGCTTGTGCTGATCCACTCTGTGGAGGAGCAGCTAAACTCTGTAACTCCATAGGCAACTAGTGGTGTCCATCAACCACGCACCTCATTATATCTTAGAACATTATACACGCAACCCATTTAGCATAGAAATAAAGTCGAAGTAGCCACTGAACTGTATGTCAGTATTGCCTATTTTAAATGTTCATTCAGGTCCATGGAGTCCCATCTCAATAGAATTAAGGTTTCAACAAAGAAAAGTGTTGTACACAATAAAAATAGGCAAAATAATAAAGCTATTCTGGCGGTATAAACAACCTCTGAAATACACTATCTTTTCAAGAATAGAATAAAAGAGGCTAAAGTGGCAGTTCCAGTAAAAGAAACATAAAGGAAGAGAGAAAAAAGATGTCTTCTGGGACTCAGTGTGGGCTTATCCCTGTTACGCAGTCAGTATCAGCTGATTCTCATGGGTATGGAAGTAAACAAATCTCATGGCTGCCTTAATCAGACCCCTCAGGCGTGTCCTCGATGGAAATCTTCTGCCTCTTTTGGTGATGAAAACAGGCGTATTTTCCCATTGTGGAGGACCCTCGTCTTGCATGGATTATGTTGAAATCTGCAGTTAGTTCCTTTTTTGACGAACACTCTTCTACCGTGTTAAACTCGTTTCGCTGTCGTATGGTCTCAGCGGAGAGGTCTTGAGCAAAGAAAAGCTTGTTTCCCTCATACATAATATTACGCTGTTTAATGGAGCGGAAAACAAACTCCCAATCTTGAAATTTCAGAAACCGAATGAGAACCGCTCTGTTCTGGTTTGGTTTCGACGTTGCTAGAGTTTGGTGAACTCTTTCTCGGATGAAGGATCTGTTGGTGTCCAGTTCCAGCCAGCGCGGTAGCATGTTTTAAATGAATTCCAGCAGTGGTTGGTTTCCTTCAGCGCCCTCCCGGAGGCCGAATAACCACAAGTCTTTTCTTCGACTCCGATCCTCCAGGTCTTCAGTCTTGGATTCCAGGCAGAGGATTCATTTCATGGTGTTGGTTAGTTCAGCCTTCTTCTTTTCCACGTGCTCCTCTGCCGCCATTATTCGGTTTTCAGCCTCTAACATCCGCGTGGTATTAGAAGCAACATTTCACTTCACCTCCAACATACTGTTCTCCAAAGTGTAAATCTATCTTGGTTAACAATAGATTTAGGGTGGAGTCAAAAATGCCAATGACTTGAAAACATGAAATTACAGAAAATGGGAGTGCATAACACGGCTTCAGTTTTGTTTAGGAATATTTCAACTTAAAAATGTGTCAAGTTGCTTTATATTTGTTTTTGCTTCCCAGGATGAGAAAAGTATTATTTCTGAAATAAAACAGCATGTACCATCATGAGGGTTTATAATTCATAATTTATTTTGGAATTGAATCCTATATTACTCATATGCCACCATAGATCTTGTAACAACATGAATAATGCTCTTTAGATCATAAATCTTGTGAATATTCTTGGCATGATGCTGTATTTTGTGTAATGAATGAACTATATGGTCAATGGGTAGAGGGTAAGTATTCCATTCCATATTTTATGATCCTGAAAACTCCTTCAGAAAGAGGACACAAATTGACTATTTGGCTCTGTTAGATCAATGAATTTGAAAGCTTTGATAACTTTATTATCAAACTACATATTTCTCTTCTGAGATTCATTTCCTTGTGGTCATACACGTAAATCCAAGAAATGTAATTGGATCAACGAAAGATTGCACCCAACCAGGTGGGCAAACAGCCAAGGTGCAAAAGACAAAACTCTGTGCAAATACAAAGTAATGATAAATATTGAACATGAAGAGTCCTTGAAAGTGAGTCCATAGGTTGTGGAAACATTTCAATGATGGGGTGAGTGAAATTATCCCCTTTGGTTCAAAAGCCAGATGGTTGAGGGGTAATAACTGTTCCTGAACCTGGTGCTGTGGGTTTTGAGGCTCCTCTGCCATCTTCCTGCAGGCAGCAGCGAAGAGAGCGAGGTCTTGGGTGGTGGGAGTTCTAGATGGATGCTGCTTTTCGCAACAGTACCTCATGGAGGTGTGCTCAATGGTGGGGAGAGCCTTGCCCATGATGCATTGCTGTATCCACTATTTTTTTGTAGGATATTCCATTAAAGGGCATTGGTGTTTTCGTACTAGGCAACCAGTCGATATACTCTCCACCACACATCTATAAAAGTTTGTCAAAGTTTTAGATAACATGCCAAATCTTCACAAACTTCTAAGGAAGTAAAAATGTTGTTGTGCTTTCTTCATAATTGCACTTGCTTGCTGGGCCCAGGACAGATCCCCTGAAATGATAACACTGACATTTAAAGTGACTGACCCTCTCCACCTCACGCCCTGATGAGGACCTCCGGTTTTCTTCTGAAGTCATTTATCAGCTCCTTGGTCTTACTGACATTTGTGTCAGATGTTGCTGATGTAACACCACTCAGCCAGATTTCCAGTCTCCCTCCTCTATGCTCATTTGATTTGGCCAATGGCAGTGGTGTCACTGGCAAACCAGTAGGTCATTGGAGCTGTGCTTGGCCTCAGTCACAAGTAGAAAGCAAGTAGAGTAGGAGGCTGAGCACACAGCCTTGTAGTGCACCTACAATGGAGACATGGTTGCCAATCCAAAATGACTGGAGTCTGCAGGTGAGGAAATCGAGGATCCAATTCCACAAGGAGGTATAGAGGCCAAGGTATTGAAGCTTTAGTTTTGAGGGGATGATGGTATTAAATGCCAAGCTGTAGTTGATGGTATTAAATGCCAAGAGCAATCTGATACGTGCATCTTTGCTGTCCAGATGTTCCAATGATGTTGGATACAATTTAGTTTTAGAATGTACTGTATAAATGTCCTTTTATTCTATATATAGACTACCAGAGCTGATAGAGTGAAACTACATCTACAGAATCATTTGGGTTTAAGATTCTGTTGAAAGATTTTAAACTTGTGTCCATGACATGGCCTCCATCAGTAACGTGTGAGACCAGGACAATAGGTTGTACAGTTTCCATAAGTAAGCACCTCAGACAATTTGGCTTGCAACCTGGTCCTAGCATGGGACCAGTGTTGTGTCCTTTTGCACGTCAGTACTGTCTGCCTCTCTTTTTTTTTGGTTGCCTTGCATCCTTGGCCTCACTTGGAGACTAGGCAACTGTTGATTAAGTTTCCAAGCACAAACCATGAATGTGACAATGTGCCACAAGAAAAGCTGTGTTGTTTGATTTGTGAAGCAGTACCCAGGACATGGCAACAGAAGATGACCACTTTCATTCTGCAGCCTCCAATTAGTGATGCTTCAATTCATTGTCCTCATCAAATTGCCCTTTCATTTGGAGTTCATTGCTGTAGTTTATAAAGGTTTCAGCTATAGTATTAAAGCATGCAACAGAGAATTGGAGCTGTTCCCTTTGTTCCACCCTTTCCTCTCCAACCTTTTTTAAACTAACTTGTTTTTCCCTTTCCCAGTTCTGATGAAGTGCCAAGACACAGACTTGACTTTTTTCCACAGCAGCAGCCTGAGCTGCAGCATGTTTCTAGTATCTGTTGTTTATTTTGGATTTCCAGTACCGCACAGGACCAAACTCTTCATCCCATACCTCAATCAACCCCTCGGGCAGAGCATTCCAGCCTCCAACCACCCAACCTTTTCTTTCTCTAAGGAGATTTGTAAGCTTAGTCTTTTCAAAACCACCTTGAAATTAAGCCATTTAAAACTTCGTCAATCCCGTCTTGACATTTGAGATAATCTCAGGGAATTGGACTTAATCTGTCTTTTGGATCCAGCTTTCTTAAAAACTTGGCAAGTCATTGATTACTTCACTGATTTCAATCTAACTTGTTGAAATTGATTTGATTGGATAATGTGAGTGTGTGTAGTTGTTACAGATTTCTTTTAACCAATAGTAGCTATTATCATACAGGGGTTGAATATAATTCTTTCACATTGATCTTCCTTGTTCTATGGTCACTCCAGCAGATGAGTGTTGTATCTGTCTGCATTTACTTCTATTCTTATTACAAGCACACTGACCTTTGTTTACATGGGAGCATGATTTGCTGGAGCTATCAAAACATTCACATCTTTCCAACTACAGCTACCAGTCATAATTCAGGAAAGCAAACATGTGACACTCCAGATCATTGACATGCATCATAGAATTCGTTGTTTTGCAGAAGCAGTGCAGGTCATATTTTAAAAAAAAATTACTATTTACAAAGAAGTGCAGAGGAGGAGGAATAGTGAGGTGGTGTTCATGGACCATTTGGAAATCCAATAGCAGAGAAGATGTTTTTCCTGTAACGGTGAGTACTGATACCAGTAATGGAAAAAGACATGTCCCAGACGGTGAAGCTCTTTAATGATGATTGCTGCTCCTTTTGAGCCCCCTCTTTTTGAAGATGTTCTCGATGTTCAGTTCGTGATGGATTCCTAAGATTCTGGCCACGAAAGAAAAGATTTAGAACAAAACATAGAAATCTACAGCACATCACGAGGTTAATTCCTGGGATGTCTGGACTGTCTTACACAGAGAGGTTAGAGAGACTGGGCTTGTACACGCTGGAATTAAGGAGATTGAGAGGGGATCTGATTGAAACATATAAGATTATTAAGGGATTGGACAAGATAGAGGCAGGAAATATGTTCCAGATGCTGGGAGAGCCCAGTACCAGAGGGCATGGTTTGAGAATAAGGGGTAGGTCATTTAGGACAAAGTTAAGGAAAAACTTCTTCTCCCAGAGAGTTGTGGGGGTCTGGAATGCACTGCCTCGGAAGGTAGTGGAGGCCAATTCTCTGGATGCTTTCAAGAAGGAGCTAGATAGGTATCTTATGGATAGGGGAATCATGGGATATGGGGACAAGGCAGGAACCGGGTATTGATAGGAATTGATCAGCCATGATCTCAAAATGGCGGTGCAGGCTCTAAGGGCCGAATGGTCTACTTCTGCACCTATTGTCTATTGTCTATTGTCTATTACAGGCCCTTCGGCCCATAATGTTGTGCCGACTCTAGAAACTGCCTAGAATTTCACTAGCACGTAGACCTCTAGTTTTCTAATCTCCACGTACCTATCTAAGAGGCTCTTAAAAGACCCTATTGCATCTGCCTCAACCACCTTCATTGGCAGTGTATTCCACGCATCCGCCATGCTGTGTGTGAAATACATACTTCTGACATCCCCCTTGTACCTACTTCCATGCACCTTAAAACTATGGCCCCTTATGTGGCCATTACAGCCCGGGGAAAAAGCCTTTGGCTATCCGCATGTAATGCCTCTCATCATGTACATCTATATCAGGTCACCTCTCAAACTCCATCACTCCAAGGAGAAAAGGCCGAGTTCACTCAACCTATTCTCATAAGGCATGCTCTCCAATCCAGGAAACATCCTTGTAAATCTCCTCTGCACTCTCTCTATAGCATCCACATCCTCCCTGTAGTGAGGTGACCAGAAATGAACGCAGTATTCCAAGTGAGGTCTGACCAAGGTCTTGTGTAGCTGTAACATTACCTCATGGCTCTTGAACTCAATCCCCGGTTGATGAATGCCAACGCACCATACGCCTTCTTAACAACGCTGTCAACCTGTGCAGCAGCTTTGAGTGCAAGATCTCGCTGCCCATCCACACTGCCAAGAATCTTACCATTAATATTCTGTCTTCAAATTTGACCTGCTGAAATTTACTTGTATTAAATATCACTTAAACCCAGTTTTAAAATCAAAACAATTGTGTGGAATCCTAATGGGTAGTTGGTAAGAGTATGAACTGCTTTAGTCAAATATCTTAAGAGTATGACCCTGTACTCATTCTGAAGTCTATGTTTGTGTTAGGTGGGATTGAGAATGTGATGTCTGTTGTACAATTTGAGGCCTATAGCAGTATAAGTGCCATTCACTGCATTTAAGAGTGATGATTCAGTAAAATAAGTTCAGAATGGTGAAACTTATTTATCCATTAAATATATTGTAACTATTTAGTGACTAAGTCATTGAAGGCACTGTGATCAAACACCTGATCTGTTTATGATTCTCAATAATTAGGCTGGGTCTCTCTACAAACTTGGCCTCCAGCTGCAAATTCTCATTCATTTATGCCTCAGATTTAATCACTCTAAATACTTCATTAAGTATTCCTTTTATATGCACATGGCCATTGTACCCATTGTGGGCCACCTGCCAAGATCAATGTTTTTCCCAGTTCTCCCAGATATTTCTTTCTTTTATGGTTTTGCTTCAAAGCGACCCATAACAAGAGGGATGTATGCTTCCAGCTGCAGAACTCCAACCCTTCACAGTAAGTAAGTTCTTGTTTAAAGAATGGGTGGTAGAGCACAGCAGGGGTGCAACAAAAAGAGGAAGGAAAAGTGACCTGAGTTTCATATTGACATACTGCTTCTGGCCGCCTTAAAGCACCATATTAACCTTCAGTTAATCATTTTATTTCCATGATGTTAACTCTACTTCTCAGAGTAGGTTAACATCTTACTCCAGGTGTGATAAAGGAACCATATAACTCACATTGTCTACTCTTTGTGCTGTTTTTGTATCTGCAATCATTTCATTCATTCTATGTACTAAGTTTCATTCTCTAAGGAGAAGAAACTGTGGGAGTGTGCTTTGTATTGGGCCGGGCTAAATAAGCGACTCCTGGCCAATGTTTTACCAGTCTTGATTTTGAGCAGTGATCCTACTGCAATGAAGTTGCTGATGCACTGTAATTCCCATCCCTCAGTGTTTTGACGAAGTGTCAATCAGCAGCACGTGTTGGACGTTTAAGGGGATGTTTTGCATCACTAAGGATTATTAAGGGGTGCGTAGTGACTGGAGAGAGAAGAGTTTCTCAAGCAGTGATTCTCAAGGGAGAATGCGACCTGTACTACTAAGGAAGCATGTGAGGATCTCAGTGCCATGTCAGAGAAGACAGTTACTTCTGGCTTTGCTAGACTTGGTGTAATGTTCAGTCAGGTTCATGGGTCTGACAAGTGAGATGGGAAATGCACCAACTTTGAACAGGTATATTAATAATTTATTTACAGACAGTAAAAATTCGACCAAACATTCATGCTCCCCAGGTTACAGACACTACTAAGATGAATATTCAATAAACATACTTGGTTAAAAGTGTGTCCAGAGCATACCTTCCCGATGGTCATGTGCACTATTGCCTTAAACAAAGGAAGGAGAGCAAGCCCCTTCCACGTGCTATTGTGTATACCCAGGATATTTGGATAACTGCCTGGTGTCCAGTTTCAATGAGACAAGCAGCTGCAGTTTCTAAATTAACCGATCAGAACAGAAGCGACTTTAAAGTCTGAATAAGACGCACACCACCCCCCCCCCCCCCACCACCACTGGACACTTTACCCCATTTCTTGAAAGTTGCGAATATGGTGATTAGACCCTCAGACTAATATGACTCACGAACTCCCAGCTGAGTTATACATAAAGCATAAATACAATACCAAGCACTGTAAACGCAATAGCCACCTCCCAGTACGCTACGGTAGTCCACCAGCCCCATCCTGCAGTGTAATAGCCAATGAGCTGGTCCCCCACTTGACCTTGTGCACTGACTCTGAGATATGATCAACCAGGTGAGTGATGTTCACCAACTCATCAGGAACATAGGTGCAGCATTCCTAACTGGTAACAGTACAAGTGCCACCTTCCTTTGTGAGCAGGTAACCCAAGGCATCAGTTCCTGGGACAGTCTGCCCATACCATGCTGAGAAAGACAATCATTCAAAACACCCTTCCTTTGTAATAGCCCTCTTCCTGACCAGCATGGTCAGGGTGCTCATCCAGGGCACTGGGGTGGCATATGTACGGCACCACATACCAACCGCACCACCCTGTGGGAACCACGGGTAGGCCTAGGAACTGCATATCCAGTAACTGCCTTTCCGTGTCCAACAAGGGCCCAGCTTCACAACACCAATTGACGTAGACACAACTGTCCAAGGATACTGTTCCTTCTCACACCTTGCACCACTCAACGTACCACCTACACCAACATGCTGTCAGGTAGGGAAATCATTTTAAGAGTCAGTATTTTCCAATTAAATGAAAGGTATGTAGGGAAATACTAGTTCTTAAAGCCCTCACTCCAACAAGTCTGTTAAGGCCCAAGTCCCTAAGGCTGTTAGCACACTGTGGCTCGAGATTGGCTGGAATAGACTCCCTCCTCCTAGCTACCCCAAAACAGAATGCCAAAACCGTAGGGGCAGATAATTGCCTCCAACTGGCTTTTCTTTGTTGCCAAAGGGATCAATATCAGTGCATCCCTTCTGTGATGTAGCAGGTAGTCTTCATACAAATTCAGCAACCTAACCCGTTGGTCCAGTGTGCAAATTCAAACAACATCCACAGGATCTCCCACCACAAATTAGCATTCTCCACTTTGTTATTCTATAATGCAGGAAGATACAAATACACCCACTCCTGATTAGTCACTGGATATTTAGAAAACACAGAAACAATATAACTACAATAATTGCTCCCCAAATGCTCACTCCCCTCTGTGATCGATGGCCCCCATGGCGGGTGTGTGAACGCGTGATCACTGGCCTGGCCCGTAGTGTTTCGAACACACAGGGAGAGGACAATCATCTCAAGGATTAAACCAAGGGGTCTACACCTCTGCACCCTGCCCTCAGATTCATCATCCAGCCAGATATCCCCATCTCCCAATCCCACAATAGGATGGTCGCCTCCTCTCAACATGGCTCAAACCTTAATGGGATCAGGTTCCCAATTGGACTTCAAACCGCCTCTGAATTCTGTTCTTCTATTTGCCAACAGGCTCTCTGTATATTTGTATCTTCTAACGTCCTAGCTCTACTCTGAGTCGTCAATAGTGATTCACTCAGAATAATACAGCGCTAACTGTCTTCTTCCAATTCATTCTTGAGACTTACTATCGTTTTACACTGATGTCTTCCAATTACTGCAAAAAGCCAGAAAGCATCCCGCTGGCTATCTTTCCTTCTGGGAAGACCCAACATTTGTGTGTAGAAACAATGTGATGTGCCATTTCAACACCAGGGAAATCTAGCTGGTCTGACCAATCTACCGGGATTGTATAACCCATCAGTAAGTTACCGAGACTTCCAAAGCCCGCACTATTATCTGTCCACCCTGGGACTCTGCATCTCTCAAATGGAGGGTGCCCTCTTTTAAATAACCTCTTAAAGAAATGTATTTCTGCTCGGACAGCTAAGCCCTGCTCGCTGTCAGGTTCGTGGGTCTGACAAGTAAGACAGAAAGCACTCTCTGTGAATAAGCATTTCATCATTTATTTACCAACAGTAAAAATTTGACCAAATATTCATGTTCCCCAAGTTACAGACACTACTAAGATGAATATTCAATAAACATACTTGGTTAAAAGTGTGTCCAGAGCATACCTTCCCGATGGTCATGAGCACTATTGTCTTAAACAAAGGAAGGAGAGCAAGCCCCTTCCACGTGCTATTGTGTATACCCAGGATATTTGAAACTGGACACCTGGCGGTTATCCAATTGGAAAAGCAGCTGCAGTTTCTAAATTAACCAATTACAACAGAAGCAACTTTCGACTGTCAGAATAAGGCACGCCTCCACAAGACACTTGGTGAGTAATCAGTCAATCCTCAGTGAAGATTTGACTGATCCAATTGCCAGCATTTTGGTAGCATCGAATATATCAGTGTTAAGTTTGGGTCAAATCTCAATTCGGATGTCTTAGCTGACATACAAACAAGTAATGGTATCTCTCATACAGCAGCATGTGTTCCCTCAACAACGGGCTCGTTGCCTACTTAGTAGCATCAGAGTAACTTGGCTCCAAGATGCTTGAGGTAATGTTATGGATGATCATTGGCTAAGTGACATCTGCTCTGCAACTCTCTGTAACAATTCTTCTGAAGATGAGAGACTGCGGATACTGCAATCTAAAACAAAAACCAGACTGTTGGGAGAATTCAGTGACTCAAATGCATCTGTGGAGACCAGAGTACCAGATGACACAGACTTGCAGCTTTTGCCTCCACAGATGCTGCATGACATCTTCGGTTCTTCCAGTGTTCTGTTTTTATAACTTTTTTTATAGTGGGCTTTGAATTTTGAAGTCATAATGTCAAATTCAAACAAGGTTAACCTCAATTGACATTTTGTGGAAAAAAATACAAGTTTGTGTTGTAAATAAATACTGGAAAAGTTTCCCATCTTAGTTGGGATGCCAAGACCAAGATCCATATGTCAGTCACTACTACCGAACTTCCTTTGTTTTCAGTCACAAGCAGTTACATTACTTGTGGATAACTGTGTGTGAACTTTTGCCATATTTCAAACAAATCCATCACTGGATATTTTCCATTTGGCAGTTAAGTAAATTTAAAATGTTATGGACTCCAATCAGTAGATTTTAATTATTTCCAGGCTTGATTTTGAAATACTATTTCCACAGAAAAATGTCAGCTCTGATAGTGGCACTGGGATAACTGTACACCACCTACAGCATGGAACAAGATCCTGTCAAATGTTATGTAAAACAGGGTGATTTTTGAAGCTGTGCAGCACCACGGAACTTTCAAGAATTATGGCTTTTGCAAGAGATTAGTTAATCATTTCTTTGGATATCATTAATCATGCCTTAATCTTGTCAATACCCTGGTACTGATTCCCAGAGCCCGTTGTTCCTGAAATGAACCTATCCCTTGTTTTTCTATGTGGAAGATGGATATCTCAAGCAAACATTCTCTCTAGGCTATGTCTGAAGGCTATAAATGAAAACATCACAATATGGAGAAGTAACCTGTTTTAATCTTCCACATATGCCCTATATGAGGAAGTTAGAAAATATCCAAACCCTTTTCAACAGAATAGGTATAATCTTCATTTGCTTCTTTACAGTCCACTAACTTGTGGTAGCGTTGTGGTTAGCTGAAAATTGCCAAGGAGTCTATTTTTCATTGGTCTAACTAATAGAGTCTGGAAACCAGAATCATCTAGCCTGCACCACCAAAACACCTCAAGTTTGTTAGCATGCAGAAAGAATTCTATTTTCCATCAGAATATTGAAAATACCAATTCATATCCTGCAACATGAACAATCTCACTCTCACCAACCATCTCCTCTCTGCTGAACAACACTCAGAAGTATAAAAGCTCTCCAGAGCCTGAAACATCAGTGGCTTAATACCTTCTCTCTCCGAAGCAGGTTAGGTCCTGAAGGACACAACTACTGGAGCAGGTTAACGTGAGTGATTACCTACTTGACCTTATCCTTACCAGCCATTCTATGGCAGATGTTTTTGGCTCTCAGATGTGATCACCACACAACCTTTGACGTAAAGCTGGGACTTTGACTCCACAAGGGACTTTCCATCACCTTGCTATGTGCAGAACAGGACAGATGCTAAACTGGACATCCATGAGACTGCTGTGGACCAGCAGTAGTGGGGAGGTACATCACTGAAAGCTGTGACATCATGACCAGCACTTCATCGTTAAGGGGTTAACTCTGCTTTAGTGAGTGGTGTAGGTGCGCTTGAGATCAGAATCGGACATCCAGTAATGATCTGGCAAATTTGTGACAGTACAGCTCAGCACTATAGGTGCTAAACAGTGGACAGAGCTAAAAAATCTCACAGCCAATGGACCCGGTAAAAGTCCTGCTGCACCACAATATCTACGAGCGAATGGTGGCAGACAATTTGATAGGTAACGTGTGGCAGAATCTCTGGGAGCAGTACCAACCTGAAGCATTTGCAACCTGGTTCAGCCAGATGAATGAAGTGGATGATCCACCTTGGATGTTTCCTGAGATCCCCATCATAGAAACAGCCCTCAGAACCTGAGAAAATTTAATCAGCTACACTTGGCATTCAATGCCATTGGAAACACAGCTGCCACCATTGGTACTGATCAGAAACTCAACTGAACTAGACAAACAAACCCTGTGTCTTCAAGAGAAGGTCCAAGGCTGAACAAGCTGCGGGGAGTGACTTACCTACTGACACCACGTGACCCTTCCAACATCTACAATGGACAACTCCGGAGTGTCAGTGGAATACCCATCACTGTCTGGTTGAACGCCGTTCTCTCTGAGAGGATACGATATAATCTAGTGAATAAAACAGCACACCTGATTGCCTTTCTACGTCACGTAACACAGACTGGCTGCAGAATGTACCATTTATAAAGTTTGTAGCAGTTACTCATCTAAACTAGTCCAACAGCACCTCTCAAACCTGTGACCTCCACAAGAACAAGGGCTTCAGACACGTGGGATCAGACTTGCCCACGATCCTGACATGAAAATTCCATCACTACTCCTTCACGCCTATTAATTCCAAACCCCAGAATGCCCCATCCAACAGCAGTTTGCAACTACAGTACCTTCACCTAATGGACCATTGAGAATCAGAATTGAAATCCCTCCCATCAACTTGTCAGGATCAATGAGGGATGTGCATTCCATCGCAACTCCCCGATCCCAAGCAAACAACAATTTAAAGAAAAACTGCTGTAGAAATGTGTGTGGTATGTTGAGTTGCATCGACATGAAGTTTTATTGAATTTTGACTTCAGCTTGGATGTGTTATGATCTGCATTTAAATGATGAATGGATTTTATGAGCCTTTGGTTATTGTGAAAGCTTTCATTCTGATTCCTTCTGTTCTTACAGTTAAGCCCTAAATGAAGGATTAGACTATGTCCATTAGGAGACATGGTTATTGCGGGAGAAAAAAGTTGATTTTGTATTTTATTTTCAGTAACCACAGACAGGAATTTATGCTGGAGACATGGCAGAAAACAGACTACTTGTGAAGCTATTTGAGACTAGGCTTAGCTTAGAGCAAAGTACAACCAGTAGAGCCGAGTTACGACACCAGCATTGCAACAATTTTTTTTAAAACACATCAAATTACTTAAGTGAAGCTTTGATTTTTGTTACAATTTAACTATTTCTCCACATCCCATACAAGCAAAGAGCTGGCCTTTGTTTCTCGCTTTTAGTAGAGAGCTAAGGGAATCAATTCTGCTTCCATAGAGTCATAGAGAACTACAGCACAGAAATGAGCCCTTCAGCCCCTCTAATCCCTGCTGAATCATTTAAGATACCCAGTCCCATTGATCTGCACCTGGACCAGAGCCCTCCATAACCCTCCCATCCAGGTACCTTTCCAAACTTCTCTTAAAAGCTGAAGTCAAAATCACATCCACCACTTGTGCTGGCAGCTTGTTCCACGCTCTCACCACCCCCTGAAGTTTCCCCTGATGTTTCCTTAAACATTTCACCTTTCACCTTTAACCCATGACCTCTGGTTTCAGTCTTACACAACCTCAGTGGAAAAAGCCTGCTTGCATTTACCCTATCTATAACCCTCATAATTTTGAATCCCACTATCAAATCTCCTCTCTATCTTCTATGGTAGAGAATAAAGTTCTAACTGATTCAGTCTTTCTTTATAGCTCAGGTCCACCAGTCCTGGCAACATCCTTGTAAATTTTCTCTGTACTCCTTCAATCATGTTTACATCTTTCTTGTAGACTGGTGACTAAAACTACACAAAATATTCCAAATTAGGCCTCACCAGCATCCTATACAACTTCAACATAATATCCCAAGTCCTGTACTCAATACTTTGATCTATGAAGGACAATGTGCCGGAAGCTTTCTTTAACTTCCAGTGACACCAATTTCAATGAATTATTCCCAGATCCCTTTGATCTACCACATTCCTCAGTGTCCTGCCATTCACTATAAGACAGGGATGGCCAACCTATGGCGCATTGGATGATTAGTGGCGCATTGCACCCCAGTGATAATAATAAAAAAGTAAGCCTACTCATGCAAGAAGTATTAACCAAAAACGGATTTGTAGAAAAAAAAATCTATAACAGGAATTCAAGTAGCTTAGAGCTAGAAATGGGTTTTACTGAGAATAAATCTAAAACTTAGCAATTAATTTTTAGCGATTTTATTATTTCATGCACATCTTTTGGCGAATGTTACCTTCTTTCACGTTAATCTGTTTTCAATTTTAAAAAATGTTCAATGAGTCAAACTAGGAAAGAAGGACTTTTTTTCTGCAGTTGTCCCATAACTGTTCAATACACGTTTGATACGTGTTTGATACTGAGGCGCCGGGCGTCTGCACCAGCGTTGCGTCACAGGTTTTTGCCAGTCAGTTTACAATTGACTCTTTGTTTTGTTAGTTCTTTGTGAACATTTGCAGTTTTATACTTTTTTGAAAATTAAGCCTTGTTTTTACATTCAGTTACCCATCACAGTGCAAAAGAAAATGAGCAAAAGAAAAGCAGAAAGTGATAGTAAGCGTGAATTCAATGAACAGTGGCAAAATAAGTTCTTATTTATCACAGGTCCATCAGGAAAACTGTTTGCATTGTTTGTGAAAACACTTTCTCACATAATAGAAGACATGATATTAACAGACACTATAAAACACAACATCAGACTGAAATAGAAAGAAAACTGAAGCTAGTACTTGGGTCTGAGTTACGGAAAGAATATGTGATTAAGAAAAAGGAAGAAATCAAAAGAAGACAAAATGTATTTGTTAAATTAAGGTAAATAATGTTTATCTTGTTTTTATATTAAATCAATATATCATGTAAAAATGCTAAATATGTCTATACTAACATATTTTTATAAGAATTGAATGGGGGTACAAGAGTTGTATGGTACATCTGAACTGATGCGTGAAAAAATTGACACATGGAATGTAAAAAGTTGGCCACCCCGCTGTAAGCCCTACCCTGGTTGGCCCAACTGAAGAGCAACATCTCATGCTTGACTGCATTACTATCCATCTGCCATTTTCAGCCCATTTTGCCACCTGGTCCAGATCTCACTTCAAGCTTTGATAGTCTTCCTCGCTGTCCACTACATCCCCAATCTTGGTATCATCTGCAAAATTTGCTGATCCAGTTAACCATATTATCATCCAAACCACTGATATAGATAGCAATCAACAATGGACCCAGCACTGATCCCTGTGGCATTCCACTAGTACACGCCTCCAGTCAAAGATACAACCATCTACTACAACTCTCTGGCTTCTCATGCAAAACCAATTTTTAATCCAATTTACTACCTCATCTTAAATGCCAAGCGACTGAACCTTCTTGACCAACCTCCCTTGTTGTCTAAAGCCTTGCTGGAGTCCATGTAGACAACATCCACTGCCTTGCCTTTATCAACTTTCAGAATCAGGTTTATTATCACCAGCATATGTTGTGAAATTTGTTAACTTAGCAGTTCAATGCAATACATGATCATAAATAACAGTAAGTGTATATATGCATATTAAATAGATTAAAATAGTGTGGAAACAGAAGTAATACAGATTTTTTAAAAGTGAGAAAGTGTTCATGGGTTCAATGTCCATTTTGGAATATTATGGCAGAGGTGAAGAAGCTGTTCCTGAATCACTGAGTGTGTGCCTTCAGGCTTCTGTACCTCCTTCCTGATGGTGACAATTAGAAGAGGGCATGTCCTGGGTGCTTGGGTCCTTAATAATGGATGCTGCTTTTCTGAGGCACAGCTCCTTGAAGATGACTTAGAGGCTAGTCCCCATAATGGAGCTGACTAATTTTACAACTTTCTGTGGCTTCTTTCAGTCCCATGCAATAGCTAACCACCATACAGACAGAGATGCAGCCTGTCAGAATACTCTCCATGGTACATCTACAGAAGTTTTTGAGTGTCTTTGGCGACAAACTATATCTTTTCAAACTCCTAATGAAATACGGTCGCTGTCTTGCCTTCTTTATAGCTGCATTAATATGTTGGGACCAGGTTTGATTCTCTGAGATCTTGATACCCAGGAACTTGAAATTGCTCACTCTGTCCACTTCTGATCCCTCTGTGAGGATTAGTTTGTGTTCCCTCATCTTACTCTTCCTAAAGTCTACAATCCTGGTAACTTTGTCAAAAAACAAAGGTTTGTTAGGCATGACCTATCATGCAGACTATCTTTAATCAGTCCCTATCTAATGAAATACTCGTATATCCAATCCCTTAGAAAACCTTCCAATAACTTTCCCGTTACGGATGTCAGGCTCATTGGCCTATTTATTGAGCCTTTATAAAACAGCGGAACAACATCAGCTATCCTCCAATTCTCTGGTACCTCACCTGTTGCTAAGGACGATTTAAGCATCTCTGCTAGAGCCCCTGCGAGTTTTGAGTTGCCTCCCGTGGGATCCGAGGGAACACCTTGTCAGGCCCTGGGGATCTGTCCACCCTAATTTGCTTCAAGACAGAAAACCCCTCCTTCTCTGTGATCTGCTGCTGTTCTGCCTCACTTCTGTGTCTGTCTCCTGAGTAAATAGAGATGCAAAAAATCTATTTAAGTTCTCCCCTGTCTTTTTTGGCTTCATGCATGGATTACCATTCTGATCTACGAGAAGACCAATTTTGTCCCTTGCAATCCTTTTGCTCCTAACATATCTGAAGAAGCTTTTAGGATTCTCCCTCACCTTGATTGCTATAGCAACCTGCTGACTTCTTTTAGCCCTCCTGATTTCTTTAAGTGTTCTTTTGCATTTCTTACACTCCTCAAGTACCTCATTTGTTCCTACCTGCCTATACCTGCTATGCACCTCCTTTTTCCTTTTTAATCAGGGCCTCAATATCTCTCAAAAACTAAGGTTCCCGTTATCCTTGCCTTTTATTCTGACAGGCACATACAAGCTTTGTAATCTCAACATTACACTCTTGAAGGCCATTGCCACCACCCTCCACCTGGCCCTAACCCACCTGGACAAAAAAGACACATACGTTCGAATGCTGTTCATAAACTTCAGTTCAGCATTCAACACAATCATCCCTCAGAAACTGATTGGAAAGCTGAGCCTACTGAACCTGAACAACTCCCTCTGCAACTGGATCCTAGACTTCCTGACTGGGAGACCTCAGTCAGTCCGGATCGGGAGCCGCCTCTCCAACACCATCACACTGAGCACGGGGGCTCCCCAGGGTTGTATGCTCAATCCACTGCTGTTCACTCTGCTGACCCACGACTGTGCTGCAACACACAGCTTGAACCACATCATCAAGTTTGCTGATGACACGAACGTGGTGAGTCTCATCAGCAAGAACAACGAGTCAGCTTACAGAGAGGAGGTGCAGCGGCTAACGGACTGGTGCAGAGCCAACAACCTGTCTCTTAATGTGAACAAAACAAAAGAGATGGTTGTTGACTTCAGGAGGGCACGGAGCGACCACTCCCCGCTGAACATTGACGGCTTCTCGGTAGAGATCGTAAAGAGCACCAAATTTCTTGGTGTTCACCTGATGGAGAATCTCACCTGGTCCCTCAACATCAGCTCCATAGCAAAGAAAGCCCAGCAGCGTCTCTACTTTCTGCAAAGGCCAAGGAAAGTCCATCTCCCACCCCCACATCCTCATCACATTCTACAGAGGTTGTATCGAGAGCATCTTAAGCAGCTGCATCACTGCCTGGTTTGGAAATTGCACCATCTCGGATCGCAAGACCCTGCAGCGGATAGTGAGGTCAAGCTTTGTAATCTCACTAATCTTCGGGGTTTCTCTTCCTGCCATCACGGACATTTACACTACACAGTGCATCCGCAAAGGAAACAGCATTATGAAGGACCCCATGCACCCCTCATACAATCTCTTCTCCCTCCTGCTGTCTGGGAAAAGGCTCCAAAGCATTCGGGCTCTCACGACCAGAATATGTAACAGTTTCTTCCCCCAAGCTATCAGACTCCTCAATACCCAGAGCCTGGACTGACACCTTGCCCTATTGTCCTGTTTATTATTTATTGTAATGCCTGCACTGTTTTTGTGCACTTTATGCAGTCCTGTGTAGGTCTGTAGTCTAGTGTAGCTTTCTCTGTGTTGTTTTTATTATGTAGTTCAGTCTAGTTTTTGTACTGTGTCATGTAACACCATGGTCCTGAAAAACATTGTCTCATTTTTACTAAGCACTGTACCAGCAGTTATGGTCGAAATGACAATAAAAGTGACTTCACTTGACTACAAGTACCACCTTTACCAAAAAATAGTCTGACCCAAATGAAAAAACATAGATCCCTTCTATAACCATCAAAATTGGCCTTTCTCCAATTTAGAGTCTCAACCCAAGGATCAGACTATCCTCTTCCATAATTATCTTGAAACTACTGGCATTGTGATCACTGAATGTAAAGTGTTCCCCTACACAAACTTCTGTCACCTGCCCTGTCTCGCTCCCTAATAGCAGGTCAAGTATTGCATGCTCTCTCTTTGGGATTTCTACGTACTGATTAAGGAAACACTTTAAACACATTTGACAAACTGTCCTATTTAGTCCTTTTACAGTAAGGGGTCTCAGTCAATATGTGGAAAGTAAAATCCCTACTATCATAACCTATTGCAACAGTCTGCAATCTCCCAACAAATTTGATCTTCTAAATCCTGCAGTTTGATCTTCTTCCTCAGTTCCACTCCTAAAGGCTCACTATATGAGTTCTCCAGTCTGAGCACTGCCGTGATATTTTACCTGACTTGTAACGCCACCCTTCCCCCCTTTAATCCCTCCTGCTCTGTCATGTCTACAACACAGATGCCTTGTGCAGGAAGGCACAGAGTCGACTATACGTCCTTAGAAGGTTGGCGTCATTCAATGTCTGTAGTGAGATGCTGAAGATGTTCTATAGGTCAGTTGTGGAGAGCGCCCTCTTCTTTGTGGGAGGAAGCATTAAGAAGAGGGACGCCTCACGTCTTAATAAGCTGGTAAGGAAGGCGGGCTCTGTCGTGGGCAAAGTACTGGAGAGTTTAACATTGGTAGCTGAGCGAAGGGCGCTGAGTAGGCTACGGTCAATTATGGAAAACTCTGAACATCCTCTACATAGCACCATCCAGAGACAGAGAAGCAGTTTCAGCGACAGGTTACTATCGATGCAATGCTCCTCAGACAGGATGAAGAGGTCAATACTCCCCAATGCCATTAGGCTTTACAATTCAACCGCCAGGACTTAAGAACTTTTTAAAAGCTATTATTAATGCTTTTTGAGATAGTGATTTAGATGCATATCATATTTTTACTGAGTTAAGTATTGTATGTAATTAGTTTTGCTACAACAAGTGTATGGGACATTGGAAAAAAAGTTGAATTTCCCCATGGGGATGAATAAAGTATCTATCTATCTATCTATCTATCTATCAATGGAACCCTGGAATATTGAGCTGCCAGTCCTGACCTTCCTGAGGTAGTCTCACTAATGACCACAATATCATAATCCCATGTGTTGATCCATACCCTCTCAGCTGTTTTTACTACAATCCTTCTTGCGTTGAATATCTGTAATCAGATTATTAGTCCCACTGCACAGCAGTGGATACTGCCTACATAGATGTTAGTAAAGCAAGTGCCTCACAGGAGGCTAATCCAGAAGGTTAAGAGGCATGGGGTTCATGACAAATTGACTGTTTGGATTCACAGCTGCCTTGCACATAGAAGACAGAGGATAGTGGACTTACTTGAGCTGGGGGGCTTTAATTAGTGGTGTTCCACAGGGACCTGCGCTGGGACCTCTGCTGTTTGTGATGCATATAAATGAACAGGATGAAATTGTAGATGGGTGGGTTAGTAATGTTGTGGATGATACCAAGAATGATGGAGTTGTGGATAGTGTAGAAAACTGGTAAAGAATACAGTGCGATATAGATCAGTTGCAGATATGGGCTGAGAAATGACAGATGGAGTTTAACCCAGATAAATGTGAGGTGTTGCACCTCAGTAGGGCAAACAGAAGGAGACAGTGCACTGTCAAGGGCAAGATCCTCAACAGTGTTGCTGAGCAGAAAGATCCAGGTTCAGGTCCAGGTTCATAGCTCCTTGAAAGTGGCTACACATGTCGATAAGGTGAAGGAGGCTTATGGAATGCGTTTGTTAGTTGAGTTCAAAAGTCAAAAGGTTATACTGCAACTTTATAAAACTCTGGTTAGGCCACACCTGGAGCATTGCACCACTATATCTGGTTGCCCCACTATAGGAAGGATTTTGAGGCTTTGGAAAGGGTACGCAAGAGGTTGATCAGGACGATTACTGGTTTAGAGGGCATGTGCTATCACGAGAGGATGGATAAACTTGGGTTGTTTTCTGTGGAACGCCGGAGGCTGATGGAGGGGATCTGATAGAGATTTACAAGATTATGAGGTACAGATAGAGTGGACATCTGAGATGTCTAATAGCAGAGGGCATGTACTAAAGGTGAGAGGGGGTAGGTTCAAATGGGATGTGAGGGGTAAGTTTTTTACTCTGAGAGTTGTGGGTGCCTGGAATGGACTGCCTAGTATGGTGGTAGAGGCAAATACATTGGAAGCTTTTAAGAGATGTTTGGATAGGCACATGGATATAAGGAAGATGGAGGGATATGGACATTGTGTAAGTAGGAGGGATTAGTGCTTGGGTGTTTTTTCATTTGATCTTTATCTGGTTCGGCACAACACGGAGAGCTGAAGGGCCTTTTCCTGTGCTGTACTCTACTGTTTATGTTCAACCCTTTGATCCCTGACTTTCTATACAAAGGAAAGGAAGAGGAAGGCAGTAGTGATAGGGGACTCTATAGTCAGGGGGTCAGACAGGCGATTCTGTGGACGCAGGAAAGAAGCACAGATGGTAGTTTGCCTCCCAGGATGCTCCTGATCACGTCCAAGATATCCTGAAGCCAGAGGACATGGTACATATTGGTACCAATGACAGAGGCAGGAAAAGGAAGGAGGTCCTGAAAGCAAATACAGGGAGTAAGGAAAGAAGTTGAGAAGCAGGACCTCAAAGGTAGTAATCTCAGGATTACACAACAGTGAGAATAGGATTAGAATGAGGTGGAGGATAAATGTGTGGCTGAGGGATTGCAGCAGGGGGCAGGGATTCAGATTTCTGGATCATTGGGATGTCTTTTGGTGCAGGAGTGACCTGTATAAAAAGGACGGGTTGCACTTGAATCCCAGGAGGACCAATATCCTGGCGGGGAGGTTTACTAAGGCTACTGGGGAGAGTTTAAACTAGGATCACTGAGGGTTGGGAACTGAACTGAAGAGACTGGGGAAGAGGCAGTTGGCTCACAAGTAGAGAAAGCTTGTAGACAGTGTGAGAGGGAGGATAGGCAGATGGTAGAGAAGGAGCACACTCAGACCGAAGGCTTGAGATGTGTCTATTTTAACGCAAGGAGTGTTGTGAACAAAGCAGATGAGCTTAGAGTGTGGATCAGTACTTGGAGATATGATGTTGTGTCCATTACAGAGACTTGGATGGTGCTGGGGCAGGAATGGTTACTTCAAGTGCCAGGCTTTAGATGTTTCAGAAAGGACAGGCATGGAGGCAAAAGAGGTGGGGGCGTGGCACTGTTGATAGTGTTACGGCTGCAGAAAAGGAGGAATACATGGATGGAAGGATTGTCTACGGAGTCTCTGTGGGTGGAAGTTAAGAACAGGAAGGGGTCAATAACTCTACTGGGTGTTTTTTTTTTATTGGCCGCCCAATAGTAACAGGGATATCGAGGAGCAGATAGAGAGACAGATTCTACAAAGGTGTAATAATAACAGGGTTGTCGTGGTGGGAGATTTTAATTTCCCAAATATTGATTGGCATATCCCGAGAGCGAGGGGTTTCGATGGGATGGAGTTTGTTAGGTGTGTTCAAGAAGGTTTCTTGACCCAATATGTAGATAAGCCTACAAGAGGAGAGGCTGTACTTGATCTGGTATTGGGAAATGAACCTGGTCAGGTGTCAGATCTCTCAGTGGGAGAGCATTTTGGAGATAGTGATCACAATTCTATCTCCTTTACCATAGCATTGGAGAGGGATAGGAACAGACAAGTTAGGGAAACATTTAATTGGAGTAAGGGGAAATATGAGGCTATCAGGCAGGAACTTGGAATAATAAATTGGAAACAGATGTTCTCAGGGAACGTACATAAGAAATGTGGCATATGTTCAGGGGTTATTTGCATGGAGTTCTGCATAGGGGTGTTCCAATGAGACAAGGAAAGGATGGTAGGGTACAGGACCCATGGTGTACAAAGACTGTTGTAAATCTAGTCAAGAAGAAAAGAGGAGCCTACGAAAGGTTCAAAAAGTTAGATAATGATGGAGAGCTAGAAGATTAAAAGGCTAACAGCAAGGAGATCATCAACGAAATTAGGGAAGCCAGAAAGAGCCATTAAAAAGCCTTGCCAGGCAGGATTAGGGAAAACCCCAAGGCATTCTACAAGTGCATTAAGAGCAAGAGGATAAGACGTGAGAGAATAGGATCAATCAAGTATGACAGTGGACAAGTGTGTATAGAACCAGAGGAGATAGCAGAGGTACTTAATGAGTACTTTGCTTCAGTATTCACTACGGAAAAGGATCTTGGTGATTGTCTGGATGGCTTACAGTGGACTAAAAAGCTTGAGCATGTAGATATTAAGAAAGAGGATGTGCTGGAGCTTTTGGAAAGCACCAAGATGGATAAGTCACTGGGACCGGATGAGATGTACCCCAGGCTACTGTGGGAAGCGAGGGAGGAGATTGCTGAGCCTCTGGCGATGATCTTTGCATCATCAATGGGGACGGGAGAGGTTCCGGAGGATTGGAGGGTTGTGGATGTTGTTGCCTTATTCAAGAAAGGGAGTAGAGATAGCCCAGGAAATTATAGACCAGTGAGTCTTACTTCAGTGGTTGGTAAGTTGATGGAGAAGATCCTGAGAGGCAGGATTTATGAACATTTGGAAAGGTATAATATGATAAGGAATAGTCAGCATAGCTTTGTCAAGGGCAGATCATGCCTTATGAGCCTGATTGAATTTTTTGTGGATGTGACTAAACGTATTGATGAAGGTAGAGCAGTGGATGTAGTGTATATGGATTTCAGCAAGGCATTTGACAAGGTACCCCATGCAAAACTTGTTGAGAAAGAAATGAGACAATGGATCCAAGGGGACATTGCTTTATGGATCCAGAACTGGCTTGCCCACAGAATGCAAAGAGTGGTTGTAGACGGGTCATATTCTGCATGGAGGTCGGTCACCAGTAGAGTGCCTCAGGGATCTGATCTGCGACCCCTACTCTTTATGATTTTTATAAATGACCTGGATGAGGAAGTGGAGGGATGGGTGAGTAAATTTGATGATGACACAATGGTTGGAGGTGTTGTGGATAGTGTGGAGGGCTGTCAGAGGTTACAGCAGGACATTGATAGGATGCAAAACTGGGCTGAGAAGTGGCAGATGGAGTTCAACCCAAATAAGTTTGAGGTGGTTCATTTTGATAGGTCAAATGTGATGACAGAATATAGTATTAATGGTAAGACTCTTGGCAGTGTGGAGAATCAGAGGGATCTTGGGTTCCGAGTCCATAGGACACTCAAAGCTGCTGCGCCGGTTGACTCTGTGGTTAAGAAAGCAGATGGTGCATTGACCTTCATCAATCGTGGAATTGAATTTAGGAGCCGAGAGGTAATGTTGCAGCTATATAGGACCCTGGACAGACCCCACTTGGAGTACTGTGCGTTCTGGTCACCTCACCACAGGAAGGATGTGGAAGCCATAGAAAGGGTGCAGAGGAGACTTACAAGGATGTTGCCTGGATTGGGGAGCATGCCGTATGAGAATAGGTTGAGTGAACTTGGCCTTTTCTCCTTGGAGCGACGGAGGATGAGAGGTGACCTGATAGAGGTGTATAAAATGATCAGAGGCATTGATTGTGTGGATAGTCAGAGTCTTTTTCCCAGGGCTGAAATGACTAGCTTGAGAGGGCACAGTTTTAAGGTGCTTGGAAGTAGGTACAGAGCAGATGTCGGGGTAAGTTTTTTATTACACAAAGAGTGGTGAGTGCGTGGAATGGGCTGCTGGCGACGGTGGTGCAGGCAGATATGATAGGCTCTTTTAAGAGACTTCTGGATAGGTACTTTGAGCTCAGAAAAATAGAGGGCTATGGGTAACCTAGGTAATTTCTAAAATAAGTACTTGTTTGGCACAGCATCATGGGCCAAAGGGCCTGTATTGTGTTGTAGGTTTTCTATGTTTCTAAAATGGGCACATTTAAACTTGCAGAAAAGGGAAAAGGATGGATAGAGCAAAGAAAGTGTGTGGTGTGAAGATGAAGGGAAGTTGGATGATATGGATTGGTATTGATGAGGAAAGGGCGCTGAAGACTATTTAGCTGTAGTTCATCTGCCTAGAAGAGGAGAGAAATATTGATGGTGTAACTAGTGGTACTGAACTAAAGGAGAATACTGAGAAAGTCCCAACAGGTCAGGCAGCATCTGTGTAGTCAGGAATAACTGAAGCACTAAGCAGGGCTTGAAGTCTGGAACAAAAGCTGAAAATCCTGGAAACAGTCAGGAGACCAAGCAGCATCCACAGAGAAGGAAGAATATCTAATGACCCAAGCTGCCAATCTGCTGTCTGACCTCTGAGCAATCCCAATTATGCCTGAACTGTTCACTAAATCTATTCGCTCCAAGAAAAAAAGGCCGAGTTCACACAACCTATTCTCATAAGGCACGCACCCCAATCCAGGTAACATCCTTGTAAATCTCCTCTGCACCCTTTCTAAGGTTTTCTACATTTGTATGTTTCTCTGAGACCTTAACAACATCTATTTCCACAACCCCTCACTAGCTGTTCTGGTACCCTAGTTCCCATTACCTTGCAGCTCGAGCTTAAACCCACCCCAGCCGTGTGCAGCACTATCAAACCTTCCCACTAGGATATTAGCCCCCCCCCCCCCCCCAGTCTAGGTGCAAACCATCTCTTCTGTGCATGTTCCACCTTCTCTGGAAGAAAGTCTGAAGCCCACCCTCCTCCTCCTCCAGCTTCTTATCCATGTGTTAACCTGGTCACATCTACAAGGATGAACAGTAGCCACAAAAACCTTAAGTTAAACGACTCAAGGCATAAATTGTGGGGACAAAGTAACATTAGTATCAGTAAGAACATTCAGATATTGCACAATTATTCAACCCACACTATTTTTTGAAACACAAGCTTGCATTCAATGTGTGTACACATACATCTGACTATATAATTAATTTGTGAATGTGCAGGAAATTACTGAACTCTCTTGCTGCAAACTGTCATTCCTTGTGTAAAAACACAGACAATACTTATAAATTTATCTTTCAATTATTTCAATAAAATGTGTCAGCAGTTTAATTGTAATGCATTTTGGAATAGTTGATCTTTTAAGAATCTTCCAGTCTGTACTGATGTAGATTTTTTGTTGTTGCAAAGAAATCCTCAACAAAGTAAGAGCACAAACCTATAACAACTCCTAAACTGGCCCATCTATTTTCTGCAATTCGATGGCTCCGTCCCTCAAATGTACTCAAGACTGAGGGCTCCACATTCACCATCGGCACAGGAGCACCGCGGGACTGCTCTCTTCACTTTATACTGACTGTGTGGCTAAGCACAGCTCCAACGGTTACTGTTGACACCTCTGGCCAAATCAAAGGTAACAATGAATAGGTTATAACAACAACCTCTCACTCAAAATCAGCAAAACCAAAGAGCGGATTATCGACTACAGAAGGAAGAAGATGGAGGTCCACCAGCCAGTCCTCATTGGAGGTGGAGAGAGTCAGTCGCTGTAAGTTCCTTGGCGTCAACGTCTCAGTGGATCTATCCTGGGACCACACGTAAACGCCATCACAAAGAAGGTGCAATAGAGCTTCTACTTTCTTAGAAGTTTGCCTAGTTTTGTCATGTCCTCAAAAACTTTGTCAAACTTCTACAGGTGCACAGTGGACAGTATCCTAGCTGGTTGTATCATTGTCTGGTATGAAAACACTAAGACCCAGATATGGAAAAGGCTACAGAAGTGCTGGAGGCAGCCCAGTGCATCAGAAGTGAAGCCCTCCCCACCACTGAGAACACTTACATGTAGTGCTGCCGCAAGAAAGCAGCACCCGTCCGTCGAAGGACCACCACACGGGCGACATTCTCCTCTCACTACTGTCATTGGTAGGAGGTACAGAAACCGTAGCTCTCACACTACGAGGTTCAGGAACAGTTAACACCCTACAAGCATCAGGCTCCTGGGCCAGTGTGGATAACTTCATTCACCGCTACTCTGAACTGAGTCTGCAAAATACAGGACTTTACAACTCATTTCCTCAGTGTTATTTTTTTTATTTGCACAGTTTGTCAGTCTTTGTATTGTTTTTCATAAAATTCTATTGCATTTCTTTTCCTGTAACTGTCTGCAAGAAAATGAATCTTATGGTAACAAATGCATACTTTCATAATTTACTTTGAAATTGGAAGATGAAAAACTGTGTTGAAGGTCAAACAGTCCCATCTCTGTTGGACCCATGCCCATGCTGTAGTTCCCAGACACATGAAGGTCAGGCACTTCCTTGACATGTTGTTTTTGTGAACTCCATTAAGAGGCTTGGATTGTTCAGCTTGATATGCTGCGATTAGCAAAACTGCTCTGTTCTTTCAAGTTTGATATCATGAAATTTCTAAAACTAGCAATCAGCCTATGAACTTTGAAAAGGGTAAACCACAAACTAGCTTTTACCTTCCATCAAATTAGCCAGGATTGGCAAGAACATAAAGTACAACTTCTCAAGCAAGTTAGGAATTAAAACTGGCTCAACTGTAATGGAGATTGATTTCAAATAGACACTTGGGCCGAAAACTGGTGTCAGAGAAATATGTGCAGTTTTCAGAACATTAATACCAATTAACTTAAAAATAGCCTAATTTCACTGCCAGTTTTCCGGCTGACAACAAATTAAATATCCACAATGTTCTTGCTCGGCCAATTCAGCTGATGGACCTTTCCGTCCTCTTACACAGAGAGGTTTGCCAAGTGCCTCTAACCATTTCCACGATTCGACACCTTTGCTGGGTCAGTGAAAACATACTGGATACAAGAGACTGCAGATATTGAAATGTGGAACAATGAAACATCTGCAAGAGGAACAGGTCGAGCGGTAGCTGTGGGAGGATTGGAAATGTCGACAACTGGAGTGAGGTAACGTCTCAACCAGAAACATTAACGATTTTTTTGCCTCCTCCAGATGTAGGAAGTGGTGAATGTGGATACAGAGAAGTTTGGATAAGTATATGGATGGGAATGGTGTGGAGGGCTAGGGTCCAGGTGCTGGCCGATGGGACAAGGTATAGACCAAATGGCTTATTTTTGTGCTGTAGTTCTCTCTATGACTCTAAAATGCCTTCCTCTCTGATCATCTGGCTCTTTCAATGTTGCAAGCCCTTCACGCCTTACAAACACTCAGATTATGTGGAGCTCGTACATGTGACCAGCAGCTTGAGAGACATGCAGGATGGAGACAACCAGCATGCTTAGAATCTGCAATGCACAGATCTGCACTAATTAGCCACGATCTATAATTATTTAAGATATATACTAATCTACGGCTAATAATCTACCACTGTGACTTCTGTGATCTCAGCAGATCGCACTTCCTACAGTTGCTTGATCTGGTGGTGTTTATAAGACTGTAAGCGATAGGAACAGAATTAGGCCATTCAGCTCTTTGAGTTTGCTCCATCATCTCATCATGGCTGATCCATTTTCCCTTTCAATCCCATTCTCCTGCCTTCTTCCTGTAACCTCACATGCCCTGACTAATCAAGAACCTAACAACTTCTGTCTTAAGTCACCAAATGACCTGGCCTCCACAGCCACCTGTGTCAGGAACGCGGCCGGATGGACCCAAACGCAGGACGCAGACACTGAAGTACTAGGGGGAGGACAGGATGGGGATGCCATGGCACTTAAGGGTAGAGCTGGGGTTCAGGTAGATAGAGTTCAGGCAGGCAGAGCGGAGCGGGCTCCCGAAGTTCGAGTTTAGGTAGACAGGCTCCCGGGGTTCAGGCAGGCAGGCAGGCAGGTCTAGGTGGCTAGATAGGCTGGCGGAGAGCCCTCCCTGGGTGGGCTGCATATGTCCCAGGTAGGGTCGCCTCCCAGGCAGGAACACCGGAGGCCTGGGCACGACGCGGACCCCTAGGCGGGTGCGGGGCACGATCCCAGGGTTCGGGCGGAAGAGGACGGGGCAGAACCCCTGCCGGGCAGCAGCAGACCGGCTAGGCCTGCCCGACGGAGGCAAGGGGTAGGAACGGGCATAGGTCCAGGGTGACCAACACAACAGTCATGATAACGGGAAAATTGGGAACGGCGACCGCGCGAAGAAAACAAACGAGCGGAGAAGCGGGACCAGTACATGGGAAGAAAGGTGGGGGAGCGGACCAACCTGGCAGTACTGGTACGGGGCAGAGAAGCATGATGAGGAGTAGATCTGAGCCCAGGCAGGATAACAGAATACAGAGAAGAGTTCGGAGCCAACGGAGAAACAGAACAAAACGATCACCCACCTGGTCCCAGTCCCAAGGCCCCTTATAAACACCTGCAGCTCAATGAGTCACAGGTGTGCCTCCTCGAGCCATGAGGGTCCTAACTAGATAACGGGTGACAAGAGGGGCAACTGCAGGACCCGGAGTCCGGAGCCCTCGGACCGGATCAAAACCTGGAACGCGGATTCCGGACCGGACCCTGACAACCTGTGACAATGAATTCCACAGATTCCCCACCCTCTGGCTAAACAGATTGACCTTCATCTCCATTCTAAATGAACATCCCTCTATTCTGAGGCTGTACCATCTGGTCCTAGATTCCCCCACTATAGGAAACATCCACATCCATTCTGTCTTGGCCTTTGAACATTCTACAAAATCACCACTCATTATTCTGAATTCCAGTGAGTACAGGCCCAGAGCTATCAAATGCTCCTCGTACAATAGCCCTTTCATTCCTGGAATCATTCTTGAGAACTTCCTCTGAATCTTCTCCAATGTCAACTCATCATTTCTTAGATAAGGGAGCTAAAACTGCTCACAGTACTCCAAGTGAAGCCTCATCTGTGTGTTATAAAGCCTCAGTACCACCTTCTTACTTCTATATTCTAAAAGGAATGCTAACATTGCGTTTGACTTCCTCGTCACTGACACAAGCTGCAAGTTAACTTTCAGGGAATTCTACATGTGGACTCCCAAGACTCTTTGCACCTCAGATCTTTGAATTTTCTGCTCATTTAGAAAAGAGCTGATGCTTTTGTTCCTTCTACCAAAGTGCATGACCATAAACTTCCTTACATTGTATCCATCTGACACTTCTTTGCCTATTTTTGTAATCTGTCTGTCCATCTGCAGCCTCCCCGCTTCCTCAGCACTATCTGCCCCTCCACCTATTGTCGTATCATCTGCAAACTTGGTCACAAAGTCATCAATTGCATCATCCAAATCACTGACATATAATGTGAAAACAAGAGGTCCCAACACGACCCCCGCAGAACACCACCAGTCACCAGGAGCCAGGCAGGAAAGGCTCCTTTTATTCCCACTCTTTGCCTCCTTCCAAAAAGCCAATCCTCTATCCATGCTAGTATATTTCCTGTTATACCATGGGCTCTCATTTTGTTAAGCAGTCTCATGAGTGGCACCTTGTCAAAGGCTTCTAAAAAATCCAATTCACAACATCCACCGATTCACATTTGCCTATCTCCTTCAGAACCCTGGGGTGTAGTTCATCTGGTCCAGGTGACTCACCCACATTCAGACCTTTCAGCTTCCCAAGTACTTTCTCCCTAGTAATAACAATTCCACTCACTTCTGCCCCGACACTCAAACCTCTGGCATACTGTTACAGTCTTCCACAGTGAAGACTGATGCAAAATTCTTATTTAGTTCACCCGCCATTTCCTTGTCCCCCATCACTACCTCCTCAACATCGTTTTCCAGCAGTCCAAAATCTAATCTCGCCTCTCTTTTACTCTTTATACTGTATATCTGTTAAAAAAATCTTTTGGTATGCTCTTTGATATTTTTGGTAGCATATCTTCATATTTCATCTTTTCCCACCTTATGGCTTTTTTGGTTGCTTTCTGTTGTTTTTTAAAGGCTTCTCATTCCTCTAGCTTTCCCATTAATTTTTTCTCTCTTTTGCTTGTATATTGTTTTTGACTTCTCTTGTCAGCCATGATTGCATCATTCTGTGTTTAGAATACTTCTTCTTTGCAATGTATCTATCTTGCACCTTCCGAATTTCTCCCAGAAACTCCAGCCATCACTGTTTTGCCATCATCACTGCTAGTGTCCCCTTCCAATCAACTTAGGCCAACTCCCGCAAAATTCTCAATATTTTGTATGCTGATTATGGGAAAGATGATAGAGCTACTATACTGTCTCTAGATGCCTACAAGGCATTAGATATGATAGAGTGGCCCTTTCTAATTGCAACACACAAGAAGTTTGGATTCGGCGACACTTTTATAGAATGGGATAAAATATTATATACTAATCCAAAATCCTTAATTTTCACAAATGGGGATAAATCCAATCCGTTCTCTCTGCAATGTTCGCCAAGGGGACCCATTGTTCCCCCCCCCCCTGCTGTTTAACATAGTCCTGGAGCCCCTGGCAATTGGCATTAGGGGCCACCCACACATTAAAGGTATTAAATTGGGCAATATTGAGACCCGCTTGACCCTGTACGCGGACGACCTCTTTGTTTGTCTAGCCGACCCAGCGGTCTCTATTCCTGTTCTACTAGAATATATAAATTCCTTCGGGAGTATTTCTGGCTATACTGTAAATTAGGGAAAGAGCGAATTCATGCCCTTAGTGGATCAATTTCCTAAAAACTTCCTGAAAAAGTTGCCTTTTAGAGTAGAGAAGGACTGTTTCACCTATTTGGAGATTAAACTGACTAAGAACCCAAAGCATCTTTTCAAATTTAACTTTATAGAATCCTTAGAAAAACTCAGAACAAACATCGAGTCCTGGAGGATACTGCCCTTATCCATGATTGGACGGGTAAATGCGATCAAAATGGTGAGCCTACCCAGGTTTCTATATCTTTTTCAAAACCTGCCTATATACTTAAATGCATCCTTTTTTTAAGAAACTTGACTCTATCATATTGCCCTTTGTGTGGGGCTATAAATCACACAGGATATCTAAGGGTCACCTACACAAACCCCTTAAGAAGGGCGGTCTTGGTCTGGCAATTTTCAAACATTACTATTGGGCAGCTAACTCCAGGGCTCTTACACACTGGAAATGTGGAGGTGCTGAGACCGAAGAGAAACCTTCATGGCTACAGCTGGAAGCCTCTGTTGTTAAATATTCTTCACTTCCTGCTCTTCTGCTTTCCACTTATGCCTCAACAGACAAGCTAATCCAACAAAACTTTACCTTAAAGAATTCTTTACAAATATTAAATCAGATAAAAGTGGCTCACCAAATTCCCAGAGTTTCCATACACGCTCCCATTTGTCAAAATCACTCATTTAAGCCTGGACAGTTAGATTGGTGTTTGCAGTCTGGAGAGAGAGGGATATCAAAATTTTCTTAGATCTGTACATTGATGACCAATTTGCATCATTCACACAATTAAGCACTTAGTTCAACCTTCCAAATTCACTTTTTCTTCACTATCTCCAAGTTAGACACTATGTCAAGGAAAAGTACCCACACTTCCAGCCTATTTCCACCACCTATCCCTTTCTTGAAAACCTCTTGCTCCCTCCAGACTCCAAACAGTTAATAACAGAATTTGTGAATTGCTTTACTCCTTTGGTTTCTACAGATTTTACTAGGGAAGCCTGGACTGGGGACTTGAACTCAGAGATATCATCGGAACTTTGGGAGGAGACAATGTCCCAGGTTCACTGTTGTTCTATTCATTCACGCTACAGGTTAATCCAGTACAAGGTGATGCATCGATTGCATTATTCAAAAACAAAACTGAATCACAGCTTCCCATCTGTGTCTCCTGATCGCGACAGGTGCCGCTCTGCTGAGGGCTCACTAGCACATCTTTTCTGGCTTTGCCCTACATTATACAACTTTTGGACTGCAATTGTTGAGTGGCTCTCAAAAGCCTATTCTAGAGACATTCAGCCCAATCACCACCTCGCCATCTTTGGATGTTCTGCAGTGACTCTTGATTTGCCGCACGACATGCAGATTGCTCTGCATCTAGGAATGGCGGTGGCTAAGAAACTTATTCTTCTGACCTGGAAGTCAACTAGTCCACCTACCTTAGCACACTGGCTCAAGGAGATGTTGTCTATTACACAAGTGGAAAGACTGCGTCTGCACAAACCCAATACACAGAATATATTTGAGAGAATATGGCGACCTTTCTAGGCTCAGTGTCATAATACCTCACATGCATTACATAGTGATCTTGACTTGTCTAATCTCATGAGTGGGTGTGGTGCCTAACCAGATTCCTTTCTTCATTTTATTTTACATTGCTTCAGTGATACCACTATTGTGTCAACTTTTTTTTGAAAGTCTATTTATGTAATCTTGTAAATTGTCTGGCAGCCTTTTTGTTTCTGTTTCTGATTTGTTTTGTCTGTGCTCCACTGGAGCTGCATTTCCTTTGCATTGTTTTGTACGTCAACAATATGTTTTCTCTTTGTAAAACTGAAAATTGTAAATAAAGTATTACACAGCTTAGGCCAACTTCCCTCTCATGTCCCTACAATTCTATTTACTCCGCTGTAGTGCTGATACATCTGACTTTAGCTTCTCCCTCTCAAACTCCAGGGTGAATTCTATCATTTCATGGTTACTGTCTCTTAAGGGTTCCTTTACCTTAAGCTCACTAATCAAATATGATTCATTTCACATCATCCAATCCAGAAAAGCTTTTCCCCTTGTGGGCTTAACCACAAGCTGCTCTAAAAAGTCATCATAAAGGCATTCCACAAATTCTCTCTTTTTGGATCCAGTGCTGACTTTCCCAGTCTACCAGCATAGTGAAATCCCCCATGACTATTGTAACATTGCCCTTTTAATGACATGCATTTCTATCTCCCATTGTAATTTGTTCCTCACATCCTGGCCACTGTTTGGAGGCCTGTATGCAATTCCCATCAGGGTGTTTTTGCCCTTGCAGTTTCCTAATTCTACCAACAAGGATTCTACATCTTCCGATCCCATGTCAACTCTTTCTAAAGGTTTGATTTCAGTTTTTACCAACAGGGCCACCCCACCCTCACCACCCCTGCCTGCCTGCCTGTCCTTTTGATACAATATGTATTCTTGGACTTTAAGCCCACAACTATAATCTTCTTTCAGCCACGATTCAGTGAAATCCACAACGTCATACTGTGCCTATCAATGTCCAAATGTGCAACAAGATCATCTCCCTTATTCATACACTGTGTGCATTCAAATATAACCCCTTCAGTCCTGTATTCACCTTTTTTGTTTTTGACCCACGTTACATGACAGCTCATCCTACTGACGGCCTGTCCTTCCTGACAGTCTCACTATACACTGTGCCTGGTTGTATACCAAATGCCCCATCTTCCTTTTACTCTGGTTCCCAACTCTTTGCCAGTTTATTGTGTACCTCCCTAACAAGCCTAGCAAACCTATCCACAAGTATATTGGTCCCCCTTGAGTTTAGGTGTAACCCTTCCCTTAAACATTCATCAGTTGTGATGAAGGGTCTGGCCCCAAAATGTCAATTGTTTATTCCTCTCTGTAGGTGTTGCCTGACCTGTTGAGTTCCTCCAGCATTTTGTGTGTCTTACTGAAGATACATGTAGTTAGAGAGCCTATAGACTTCCACAAGAACCATCGATGGCCTAGAGTTCGGGGATGAGAGACTCAAAAAGTTTCCTTGTAGGCTATCCATAAACAAACATGTTAGTCCACTGAAGTTCTAGAGCATGAATTTATTTTCCCACCAGGAGAAACAAGACCAAGCAAAGTTGAACCTGATTTGATAGCAGTTTTATTTAACAGACAAGCCAATATGCAAAGTTTATCAGTCATATCTGACCAAGTGTTTTTCTCATTAAGAAAAAACTGGGATAGTGTTCAAGGGTTCCACTAAGTACAATCAGAACATGTTTGTTATTAGGCAGCTTTGTCATGTTTAGCATGGAAGCATGTGAAGATTAGTTATGTTGTTGGGGAGAGAGAGCACGATTATATCTGACTATTTCTCAGAATAATTAGCCCACAGTTCACGAGGCAGTCCTGAAACATAGAGAACTCATAAGACATGAATGGATCTTGTAGAAAGGCTGACTTACATCAGCGTTTGTGTCAGCCACAGGACTGCTGGGAACCATTCCGTTATTAATGAATGTCGGCAACTGGATATCAGTTTCACATGCCTTGTGTCTGAAATTTTAAAAACCAGGTGATTAACTACAAAACCCATTTCCAGAAAAGTTGGGATATTTCCAAAATGCAATAAAAACAAAAATCTGTGATATGTTAATTCACGTGAACCTTTATTTAACTGACAAAAGTACAAAGAAAAGATTTTCAATAGTTTTACTGACCAACTTAATTGTATTTTGTAAATATACACAAATTTAGAATTTGATGGCTGCAACACACTCAACAAAAGTTGGGACAGAGGCATGTTTACCATTGTGTTACATCACCTTTCCTTTTAATAACACTTTTTAATCGTTTTGGAACTGAGGATACTAATTGTAGTAGATTTGCAATTGGAAATTTTGTCCATTCTTGCTTGACATAAGACTTCAGCTGCTCAACAGTCCGTGGTCTCCGTTGTCTGATTCTCCTCTTCATGATGCGCCATACATTTTCAATAGGAGATAGATCTGGACTGGCAGCAGGCCAGTCAAGCACACGCACTCTGTGTCTACAAAGCCACACTGTTGTAGCCCGTGCAGAATGTGGTCTGGCATTGTCCAGCTGAAATAAGCATGGACATCCCAGGAAGAGACGTCGCCTTGATGGCAACATATGTCTCTCTGAAATCCTAATATACGCCTCAGAGTCAATGGTACCTTCACATACATGCAACTCGCCCATGCCGTGGGCACTGATGCACCCCCATACCATCACAGATGCTGGCTTTTGCACCTTTCGCTGATAACAATCAGGATGGTCGTTTTTATCTTTGGCACGGAGAACTCGACGCCCGTTTTTTCCGAAAACTAGCCGAAATGTGGACTCATCTGACCACAGCACATGGTTCCACAGTCTTTCTGTCCATCTGAGATGAGCTCGGGCCCAGAGAACTCGCCGGCGTTTCTGCATAGAATTGATGTATGGCTTCCTCCTTGCGTAATACAGTTTCAAGTTGCATTTCTGGATGCAGCGATGGACTGTGTTAAGTGACAATGGTTTTCCGAAGTACTCTCAAGCCCAGGTAGCTATAATTGTCACAGTAGCATGACGGTTTCTTAGGCAATGCCGCCTGAGGGCTCGAAGATCACGCGCATTCAGCAGTGGTTTCCGACCTTGTCCTTTACGCACTGAGATGTCTCTGAATTCTCTGAATCTTTTCACAATATTATGTACTGTAGATGTTGAAAGACCTAAATTCTCTGCAATCTTGCATTGGGAAATGTTCCTTTTGAACTGACTAACAATTCTCTCACGAATTTTGGCACAAAAGGGTGAGCCACGGCCCATCCTTGCTTGCAAAGACTGAGCCTTTGATGGACACTACTTTTATACCCAGTCATGATACCTCACCTGCTACCAATTAACCTGCTTAATGTGGAGTCTTCCAAACCGGTGTTACTTGAATATTCTGTGCGCTTTTCAATCTTATTTTAACTCTGTCCCAACTTTTGTTGAGTGTGTTGCAGCCATCAAATTCTAAATTTGTGTATATTTACAAAACACAATTAAGTTGGTCAGTAAAACTATTGAAAATCTTTTCTTTGTACTTTTGTCAGTTAAATAAGGGTTCACATGAATTAACATATCACAGATTTTTGTTTTTATTGCATTTTGGAAAATATCCCAACTTTTCTGGAAATTGGGTTTGTAAATTAGACCGTGTACAGGTCTAATGCAAGTTCAGGGTAAACTTATTGTCAAAGAATGTATGTGTTACTATATACAACCTTGAGATTCATTTTCTTGTTGCCATTTATAGGGAAGAGAAGAAATAAAATAGAATTTTACAAGACACTACTGATTATGAAATATTTTTTACTGGGCCCCTCGCTAACAGCCTCTGGACACCTTTTCCAGGTGGTGTACATCTCGGGTGTATACGACCTTGCCGTGAGGCTGGGCTCTCGCCCACCCAAACCCTGGTTTGTGTGAATGCTGTGTGATTGATTGCCCCTGGCGATCGCCCTTCAGCAAGAAATAACAGATCTTACACTGCATACAATTATAAAGAAAGTGTATTTATGAATGTTAACCAAAAAGTTATTAAAGGAAAGAAAGAAAAAAAAAACAAAAAGGGCCCACTGTAATGTGTACGTAAGCTGGAGCTCACCTTGAACTTGTCTGTAATCCACACACCGGACCCTCGGTCTGCATGAAAGCACACACCACCTTCCGAACGGCACTCAAAATCCTTGCATGGTGGCATCTTTGGAGGGTGCTGTTTCCTTGTGCTGAACAGTGGCTCTGTCAAAATTTTAATTCTGAAGCTGGACTGCTGTGCAGTTTAAAATATTCACTTATTTCAAAAGAGATTGTCACTCGGCATCCTGTCTTCATACCTTTGTCGGTACTTAATTCCTCCAACTTCAATTAAAAGTCAGCTTACATACACTCAGAAGCTACGTGCAGAAGTTGTCAACCTGGAAGAGATATTTGAAACATCCTTAGCTAGATATGAGTTGCCAGAGTATCGGAGGATAGCTAATTGTCTAAGAATAAGTGGGAACTTATTAGCTGGTGAGCCTGACATCAGTAGTGGGTAAGTTTTTGGAAGGTATTCTAAGGGTCTGGATATACAAGTCTTTGGATAGTCATTAAGGATAGTCAACATGGCTTTGTGCATGGTAGGTCATGTCTAACCATTCTCTCTCTGGTGTAATACCCTAACTGTCCCTGCACATCACCCATTAAATGGCTTTTCCTGCTCTCCTTGTTCTGCTGACAATTACCTGATCTGTTCAGATATTCACACTCGTTTAATTATTGGCGTCTGTGCATGTGACCGTTCTGCTAATTGCTGATTGTCCATGGCTGTCTGCAGAATTGTGTTGTAAATTGTTGGATGCTATTGCGTAGTCTCTTAATGATATTGTCCTGTGTTTTATCCCTGGCACTAAACCACAATCAATTCTCACACAAAATGCTGGACGAAGGGTCTCGGCCCGAAACGTCGACAGTGCTTCTCCTTATAGATGCTACCTGGCCTGCTGCGTTCCACCAGCATTTTGTGTGTGTTGCTTGAATTTCCAGCATCTGCAGACTTCCTCGTGTTCACAATCAATTCTGGTATGTTTCACATACTGGCAATAAAATGCTTCTGACTCTGATTATAAAAGATTTTTGAGGAAGTTACCAGGAAAGTTGATGAAGGCGATTCAGTGGATGTTGTCTACAACATCTTTAGCAAGGCATTTGACAAGGTCCCCCATGGGAGGTTGTTCAAAAAGGTTCAGTTGCTTGGCATTCAAGACGAGGCAGTAAATTGGATTAGGCATTGGCTTTGTGCAGTTAGCCAACAAGAGAGCGGTAGTAGATGGTTGCTGCTTTGACTGGCTGACTGTGACTAGTGGAGTGCCGCAGGGATCAGTGCTGGGTTCATTGCTGTTTGTGATCAATATCAATTATCTGGATGATAATGTGGTAAAGTGGATCAGCACATTTGCAGATGACCCTAAGATTGGGGCACACTGGGCAGTAAGAAAGGCTATGAAAACTTGCAGTGGGATCTAGACCAGCTGGAAAAATGGGCTGAAAACTGGCAAATGGAACTTAATGCAGACAACTGAGGTGCTGCACTTCGGGAGGACCAACTATGGTGAGAGAGTGAGTCTTATATGGTGAGTGGCAGGGCATTGAGCAGTGTGGTAGAACAGAGGGATCTGGGTATACCGATCCATAATTCCTTGGTGTCACAGGTAGATAGGGTCATAAAGAAAACTTTTGGCAGCTTGGCCATCATAAATCAGAGTACAGAGTACAGTTGGGATGTTATGTTGAAGTTGTATAAGATGTTGGTGAGGCCTAATTTGGAGTATTGCAAGCAGTTCTGGCCACCTACCTACAGAAAAACTATCAATAAGATTGAAAAGAGTACAAAGAAGATTTGCAAGGATGTTGCCAGGACTTGAGGATCTGAGTCATAGGGAAAGGTTGAATAGGTCAGGACTTTATTCCCTACAGCAAAGGAGAATGAGGGGAGATTTGATAGCGGTATAGAAAATGAGGGGTATAGATAGGATAGGATATCTATACCCAAAATCGATAGGATAGGATAAATGCAAGCTGGCTTTTTCCACTGAGATTGTGCGAGACTAGAGACTAAGGCAGGGAGCTCTGAATTTTTTATACCATGTACCCTTACCATTAACTGAGGTGTCTGTGGACCCCAGATAGGGAACAGCTGGTTTAGGGGGAACATGAAGGAGAACTTCTTCACTCAGAAATGGTGAGAATGTGGAATGAGCTGCCAGCAAAAGTGGTACTTGCAGATTCCATTACAACATTTAGGAGAAATTTGGATAGGTGCATGGATGGGAAGTGTACGGAAAGCTATAGTCCAGATGCAAGTCAATGGGACTAGGCAGATTAATATCTTAGTATGGACTAGATGGGCTGAAGGGCCTATTTCAGTGTTGTAATGTTCTATGATTCTACGTTCAAAACACACTTAGCGCAGATTGGGCGATGACCTTAGATTGTCCAAAAAGTAGGTACAACGATAATGCCAACACCAAGGTTGTTCAGGAAAGAAACATAATACCTTTGAAACGTATGATGCTCAAGGTAAAGGTGTCTGCCACATATCACTTAGCAAGCCTGCCTCCCTACGCAAGCGAATTTGCCAACCAAATTCCTGAGATATGGTTATACAGTATACAATACCACAGCCAAAAATGCCAGGCATAGAATGGCAGATATTTTGGCAGACCTCCATGCGACGTAGAGGGTAATGATCAGAGAGACCTTTTTTTCTCTGTGCTGGGTGCAGCAGTGATTTGTCCAACTAGGATATCAGGCTAGTGCTTAAAGGATCAACTGTTTGGGGGGTGGAGGCATGAGATACAAAAGCTGAATATTCTTTTAAGTGACATTTTTTGGCTTAAATCCAAATTCAATTACTAATTCAACTGGTTTAACACAACACTCAGAAAGCAAACGTCATGTACCTGATAGGGAAATATTAATGATGCAGTGTTTGCAATTACCAGTGAATGAATAGCTTCATTCCTCGTACTCATCCGAAGCCAAAGACCTGTTATGGGAGTTAGCACTGAAATGCAATTAGAAACTTGCTTTAGTGGTGCAGCTTCTACAAGGGAACTGAGAAATGTAAACTAGACAAACAATAGTCCTGATGAAAAGTCTCAGCCCAAAATGTTGGATGTTTATTCCTCTCTACAGATACTGCCTGACCTGTTGAAACCCTCGGCATTACGTATGTTGATCTGGGTTTCCAGCATCTGCAAAATGTCTTGTGTTGGTGTGGAAGCAATAATAGATGTCCTTAACCATACAAACTGAAGAAAACAGGAAACATAGATAATTTCACCATTTTATTTGTAACAATATCATAACTGGCTCAAATAGACCAATGTGGGATGTTATGGTGGTCATTCAATATACAGGTAGATTGGGAAAATCAGTTTGATGTTGGATCCCAAGAGAAGGAATTTGTAGAATGCATATCAGATGGCTTTTTAGAGCACCTTGTGGCCGAGCCCATTAGGGAAAAGGGAACTCTAGATTAGGTGTTGTCTGATGAACCAGGTTTGATTAGGGAGCTTAAGGTAAAGGAACCATTAGGAGACAATGACCCTGCAGTTTGGGAAGAAGAAGCTCTAATTGGATGTTACTAGTATTACAGTTCATTAAAAGTAACTACAGAGAGGAATTGGCCAAATTTGACTAGAAGGGGATGACAGTACAGCAGCAATGACTGGGGTTTCTAGGGCTAATTCAGAAGGTACAGGATCAGTTCATCCCAAAGAAATAGTAGTGATCTTCTAAGAATCTCTAGATTCAGGAACAGTTCTGGAGGACTCACAAATCATAAATGTCACTCTACGCTTTACGAAGGGAGGGAGGCTAAAGGCAGGAAATTATACACCAGTTAGCCTGTCTTCAGTGGTTGGCAAGATGTTAGCGTCCATTAAGAATGAGGTTTCAGTGCACTTGGAGGCACATGATAAAATAGGCCAAAATCAGCATGGTTTCCTTGAGGGGAAATCTTGCTGACAAATCTGTTGAAATTCTCTAAGGAAGCAGCAGGCAGGATAGACAAAGGAGAATCAGCAAACGTTGGTTACTTGGATTTTCAGAAGATTTTTGACAAGGAACCACACGTGAGGCTGCTAAACAAGATGAGAGCCCATGATAGGACAGAACAGATAATAGCATTGATAGAAGATTGGCTGACTGGCAGGAGACAATAAGTGAGAATATAAAAGAGGTATTTTCTGGTTGGCTGCCAGTAGCTAGTAGTGTTCTGCAGGTATCATGTTGGGCCTAATACTTTTCACATTGTATATCAATGATCTGGACGATGGAATTGATGGCTTTGTGGCTAGGTTTATAAATGATATAAAGATAGGTGGAGAGGCAGGTAATGTTGACAAAACTTATTCAACAGAATGACTTGAACAGACTTAGAAATAGGAGGTACGAAGCAACTTGGGGTTCCTGTGCAAGATTCCCTGAAGGTTAACTTGCAGGTTGAGTTGGTGGTAAGGAAGCCAAATGCAATGTTAGCGTTCATTTCCAGAGGACTAAAATACAAAAGTAAGGAAGTATTGATGACATTTTACAAAGCATTAGTCAGAGCAAATTTGGAGTATTGTGAGCAGTTTTGGGCCCCAGATCTAGGAATAGATGTGCTGGCATTGGAGAGGAAGAGGAAGATTGCGAGAATGATGCCATGAATGGAAGTGTTAATGTATGAGGGGCTTTGATACCTCAAGGACTGTACTTGCTGGGCTTTAGAAGAATGGACGGGGATCATTCAGAATAGGAAGACATCCCATAAGACGTGGGAACATAATTAGGCCATTCGACCCATTGAATCCTCTCTGCCATTTCATCATTGAGTTGAGAGTTAGGGGGCAGAAGTTTAGGGGTAACACGAGGGGGAATTTCTTTACTCAGAGAGTGGTAGTTGTGTGGAACGAGCTTCCAGTAGAAGTGGTAGAGGCAGGTTCAATATTGTCATTTAAAGTAAAATTGGATAGGTATATGGACAGGAAAGGAATGGAGGGTTATGGGCTGAGTGCAGGTCGGTGGGACTAGGTGAGAGTAAGCATTCGGCACGGAGTAGAAGGGCCGAGATGGTCTGTTTCCGTGCTGTCATTGTTATATGGTTATTGTATGGTTATCATGGTTGATCCATTTTCCTCTCAACTCCATTCTCCTGCCTTCTCCCCGTAACCTTTCATGCCTTCACTAATCAAGAACCTATCAGCTGCCACCTCAAATGCATCCAATGACCTGCCCTCCAGAGCCACCTGTAGCAATGAATTCCACAGATTCCCCACCTTCTGGCTAAAGAAATTCCTCCTCATCTCTGTTCTAAATTGATGTCCCTCTATTCTGAGGTTGTGCCCTCTGGTCCAATACTCTCCCAACTATAGGAAACATCCTGTCTACATCCATTCTATTGAGGCCTTTCAATGGGTTTCAATGAGATCGTCCCTCATTCTTCTAAATCCAGTCAGTACAGGCCCAGAGCCATCAATTCTCCTCATACAATAACCCTTTCATTCATGCAATTATTCTTGTGGACCTTCTCAGAACACTGTCCAATGTCAGCACATCCTTTCTTAGATAAGGGGTCCAAAACTGCTCACAATACTCTGTGAGGCCTCACCAGTGCCTTATAAAGCCTCAGCATCACATCCCTCCTCTTACATTCTAGTCCTCTCAAAATGAATGCCAACATTGCATTTGCTTTCCTCACCACCAATTCAATCTGCAAAGTAACTTTTAGGGAATCCTGCATGAGGAGTCCCAAGTCCCTTTGCACCTCAGATTTTTTAAAAAATTTCTCCCCGTTTAGAAAAAAGTCTATGCTTTAATTCCTTCTACCAAGGTGCATGACCATACACTTCCTGACAGTGCATTCCTTCTGCCACCTCTTTGCCCATTTTCCTAATGTGCCCAATTCCTTCTGCTTCCTCAACACCACCTGCCTCTCCACATATCTCCATATCGTCTACAAACTTGGCCACAGAGCCATCAATTCCATCAGGCGACCCATTCACATACAACATAAAAAGAAGTGGTCCCAACACCGACCCCTGCAGAACAACATTCGTCATCAGCAACCAATCAAGTTGCCCCTTTGACATCTCTTGTATCTCCATTTAGAAGAGAGATGAGGAGGAATTTCTTTAGCCAGAGGGTGGTGAATCTGAGGAACTCATAGCCACAGTCAGCTGCGGAGGTGAAATCATTCGCTATATTTAAAGCAGAGGTGGTTAAGTTCTTGGCTAGTAAGGTTGTCAAAGCTTACGGAGAAAAGGCAGAGAATAGGGTCGAGAGGGATAAATCAGCCATGGTCAAATGGCAAAGTGGAATCAATGGGCTGAATGGCCTAATTCTGCTCGTATGGCTTTTGGTCGTATATAATTCAATGCCACATGGCAAGAGACAATTTAAAAGCTGAATGGAATTAAGAAGGCAAGAAGTTGAAATCTGAAGGAATGAAAGCATGTTAAGGTGAAAATAGTTATTACTTTTTCCATATCAGTCATTTTACAAGCCCAACATCAATGAATTGGAAGATTAGACTTGTGCTTTACAGAAGTACTATTTTTACAGAAACCCTATAAGCAGCAGGTGATCAAGGGTTTAATAGCAGAGATGCTGAGAAACTTGCCTAACTGGAGAATTTTATCCAGAATTGCAAAACTCTACTGCGATACACTGTGGACATCAGACACCAATAGAACGGAATATCTTGGTATGTTCTGAAATGCATATATTGGAGGGGTTGCTGAGACACAATCACTATTAGTATTGCGATTACTATTACTAATATCTTCTGGAAGTTAGAAACATAGAAAATAGGTGCAGGAGTAGGCCATTCGGCCCTTCGAGCCTGCACCGCCATTCGGTATGATCATGGCTGATCATCCAACTCAGAACCCTGTACCTGCTTTCTCTCTATACCCCCGATCCCTTTAGCCACAAGGGCCATATCTAACTTCCTCTTAAATATAGGCAATGAACCAGCCTCAGCTGTTTCCTGTGGCAGAGAATTCCACAGATTCACCACTCTCTGTTAGGGCAGCAATGAAGATCTTCCATCTCTGGCGGCGTTCGGGGCTTCCTTCATCATGTCAGTAGCTTCCTCTCAGGTTTCACCGCTGTCAGTCGTGCGAGTCCCGGGTGAAGCCTCAGGAACACCGTCACACTCAGGTGTAGCAGGATTCTTCATTGCTGTTTCTATAACAATTTTGTTTTACCAGTCAAGGTTGTTTGCCCTGAGCTGAACCTCCGAACCTGGAGGACTGGTGGACCACTTTTAGTCTGGCCTTTATCCTTTGACCTGTTTGGTATGGGTGGCTCTACCAAGAGCCAAAGCATAAAGCCCTGACTCCAGCCAATGTAGCTCTGAGTCATTGAGGCACGCAAGCCTCCAAACCCTACAGCGAGGCTGTGGTCCTCCTGGAGGAATGTGGATGTGTGGTTGGCTACAATTAGTTCTGATATAAGATGATCAAAACAAAAATCATATTTCAAAAATCTGAAATTAATACAAAATGCTAGAATTAATCAGCAGCTAATTGTGGAGAAAGAAACAAAGGTTCTGCAGGTAGATGTTTGGATTCCAAGTACACACTTTGCACACCGCGGTTCCCAAGCGGACATCGGACAGCGTAGAAGAACAGTGAGTGGGAGCAGTCACCACAGTTCCCAAGAAGACTTTGGATTGCCCAGAGGAAGAGTGATGGACTCGGCCTCACGCAGGCCGGGGAGAGAAAGATTGAGCATCCATGGGATTTTGGCTTTCTTCAGCAGTGCTGTTGCAATTCATTAGCCAGGGCAAATAACAATAAGGCAGGGCCAAGCAGAGCAGCCGTTTCTGGAGTGGCCATTGTGGGAGTGGATCGGGATTAGAGTACGGAGGCGTCGCTCATCAGGGTTCACTGAGAACAGGCTTGGGTGAGTTAAGTGTCTGGTGACCTTTATCTTCTTCATTCTTCTTTTTTTTAGTGCATAGTGCCGTAAGGATGGCTCCAGGGGCTGTGCAGTGTTCTTTGTGTGAGATGTGGGAATTCTGAGAGACCTCCGGCCTCCCGGATAACCACATCTGCACCAGCTGCAGCTCCTCAGAGAGCACGTGAAGGAACTGGAGCAGCAACTCTGTCCTTCAGCTCATGCAGGAAACTGATAGGAGCTACAGGGAGATAGTCAGCCCCAAGTTGCAGGAGGCAGGTAAATGGGCGGCTGACAGGACAGGGAAAGGAAATGGGTAGTCAGTAGTTACCTCTGTGGCCGTTCCCCACAATAATAAGTGTACGTTTTGGACACTGTTGAGGGGGAGTGACCTATTGGGAGGAGCTGGGTCACTGGCACTGAGTCTGCTGCTGTGGCTCAGATGGGAAAAGGGGAGAAGAGGACTGCAGTAGAGGAGAAGATTCTGTGGACGTGATAAAGACACCCAGATGGTATATGCCAGGGTAAGGGATATCTTGGATGGTGTCTACAATATTCTAAGGGGGATGATGAGAGCCAGAAGTCTTTGGTACATATTGGAACCAATGACATAAGTTGGAAAAGCAAAGAGTTCCAATATAACTCGGAGTCCTGCCATGTGCAGAAGTTTGCTGATGACACGGCCATAGTGGGGTGTGTCAGGAATGGACAGGAGGAGGAGTATAGGAAACTGATACAGGACTTTGTGATATGGTGCAACTCAAACTACCTGCGTCTCAATATCACCAAGACCAAGGAGATGGTGGTGGACTTTAGGAGATCTAGGCCTCATATGGAGCCAGTGATCATTAATGGAGAATGTGTGGAGCAGGTTAAGACCTACAAGTATCTGGGAGTACAGTTAGACGAGAAGCTAGACTGGACTGCCAACACAGATGCCTTGTGCAGGAAGGCACAGAGTCGACTGTACTTCCTAAGAAGGTTGGCGTCATTCAATGTCTGTAGTGAGATGCTGAAGATGTTCTATAGGTTAGTTGTGGAGAGCGCCCTCTTCTTTGTGGTGGCGTGTTGGGGAGGAAGCATTAAGAAGAGGGACGCCTCACGTCTTAATAAGCTGGTAAGGAAGGCGGGCTCTGTCGTGGGCAAAGTACTGGAGAGTTTAACATCGGTAGCTGAGCGAAGGGCGCTGAGTAGGCTACGGTCAATTATGGATAACTCTGAACATCCTCTACATAGCACCATCCAGAGACAGAGAAGCAGTTTCAGCGACAGGTTACTATCGATGCAATGCTCCTCAGACAGGATGAAGAGGTCAATACTCCCCAATGCCATTAGGCTTTACAATTCTACCGCCAGGACTTAAGAACTTTTTAAAAGCTATTATTAATGCTTTTTAGATTTAGATTTAGATGCATATCATATTTTTTTTACTGAGTTAAGTATTGTATGTAAGTAGTTTTGCTACAACAAGTGTATGGGACATTGGAAAAAAAGTTGAATTTCCCCATGGGGATGAATAAAGTATCTATCTATCTATCTGAAGAGAGAATTTAGGGAGCGAGGTAGAAAGCTGAAAAGCAGGACCTCCAGGGTAGTAATCTCTGGATTGCTGCCTGTGCCACACACCAGTGAGGGTAAGAATGGGATTATCTGGCAGAGTAACTGATATAGGGAGCAGGGTTTCATGTTTCTGTATCGAGATCTCTTTTGTGGAAGGTATAATCTGTACAAGGGATGGATTACGTCTAACCCTAAGGGGGTCTTTGGAAGGACAAACTCCAAGGCAGAGTACAAAGTAAATGGCAGGATACTAGGGAGTGTGGAGAAGCAGAGGGATCTGGGGGTACATGTCCACAGATCCCTGAAAGTTGCCTCACAGGTAAATAGGGTAGTTAAGAAAGCTTATGGGGTGTTAGCTTTCTTAAGTCGAGGAATAGAGTTTAAGAGTCATGAGGTAATGATGCAGGTCTATAAAACTCTAGTTAGGCCACACTTGGAGTACTGTGTCCAGTTCTGGTCGCCTCACTATAGGAAGGATGTGGAAGCATTGGAAAGGGTACAGAGGAGATTTACCAGGATGCTGCCTGGTTTAGAGAGTATGGATTATGATCAGAGATTAAGGGAGCTAGGGCTTTACTCTTTGGAGAGAAGGAGGATGAGAGGAGACATGATAGAGGTATACAAGATATTAAGAGGAATAGATAGAGTGGACAGCCAGTGCCTCTTCCCCAGGGCACCACTGCTCAATACAAGAGGACGTGGCTTTAAGGTAAGTTCAAGGGGGATATTAGAGGAAGGTTTTTCACTCAGAGAGTGGTTGGTGCGTGGAATGCACTGCCTGAGTCAGTGGTGGAGGCAGATACACTAGTGAAATTTAAGAGACCACTGGGCAGGTATATGGAGGAATTTAAAGTGGGGGGATATATGGGAGGCAGGGATAAAGGGTCAGCATAACATTGTGGGCCAAAGGGCCTGTACTGTGCTGTACTATTCTATGTTCTATGTTCAGTTTCAATGGGCTGTTTGGCCTAATTCTGCTCCTATGTCTTATGGTCTAAAAGAATTAAAGTGGGGGGGAGGGAATTGGCACAGTTTGTGTGTTATAGTTCCCAAGGGGACATTGAATTGTGCATAATTAGACATTTGGCAAGACCCAATAAGAGGTTAGGTTTTAAGATTAAACTGAGAAGGCCATTGTGGGAGTGGGCCTGTGTTAGACTGGAGTTGAGGCTTCGACTCAACAAGGCTTCAGTGAAAAGAGTAGGCCATGGGTTTTTTTTTTGTTATTTAATTATTTATTACACATTTAGAGTAGGTGGGGGAGGGGGGGAATACCAGGCAGGAGAGTGGAATTCTCCTCAAGAGATGTGGGAAGGCAGAGAGACCTCCAGTGTCCCTGATGACTGCACCTGCAAGAACATCCAGCTGCAGCTTCTACAAACCCTGTTGGAGCCAAACTGGATGAACTCTGGATCATTTGGAGGCTGGGGTGGGGGGTTGATAGAAAGACATACAGGGTAGTTACACCCAAGGTGCAGGACACGGGTAGCTAGGTGACTGTCAGGAGGAAGAAAGGAGACAGGCAACCAGTGCAGAATACCCTCAACAATAAGTATACCACTTTGGATATTGTTAGGTGGGAATGACATAGCGAAGAAAGCCACAGCAGTGGGGTCTCTGGCAACTAGCATGTCCCTGCAGCTCACAAGGGGGAGAAAAATTAAGCTGAAGTGATAGGGAATTTGTTGGTTGGGGAATAGAAAGGAGGCTCTACGGTCGAGAACGAGATTCCCAGATGCCAGGGTCAGGGACATCTCAGATCTAGTCCACAGCGTTCTTAAATAGGAGGATGAGGAGCCAGAGGTTGTGGTCCACGTCAGTACCAGTGACATAGGTAGGAGGGGTGACAAGATCCTGCAAAATCAGTTCAGGGAGTTAGGTGCTAAGTTAAAGGACAGGACCTCCAGGGTCGTGATCTCAGGATTGCTAACCGTACAAGGCCAGAAAGAGGAAGATCGTACAGTTTAACATCTGGCTACGGAGATGGTGCAGGAAGAAGGGCTTCAAATTTTTGGATTATTGGGCTCTCTTCCAGGGAAAGTAAGACCTGTACAGAAGGGACCACTTGCACCTGAACTGGAGGGGGAATAATACCCTAGCACGAAGATTTGCTATTCCTGGACAGGGGTGGTGGGGGGGGATTCTTGGTTTAAACTAGAGTTGCAGGGGGATGGAAGCAAGAATGCCAGAACAGATAGTGGAACAGTTGTGGAGAAAGAAAGCCTACAGACAAAACCAGCAAAAGGGTGAGCACATTTGGACTTGTGTTCTGAGCTGCGTATATCGAGTAATGTAGGAAAGGTGGATGTGCTTAGTGAGAATTGGTTACAGGAGGGGCAGGACTGGTAGCTCAATTTGCTGGGGTTCCATCATCTTAGATGTGATAGAGTGGGATGGGTGACATTACTAGTCAGGTAAAATGTCACAGCAGTGTTCAGGCAAGACAGACTGGAGAGCACAAATAGTGAGGCTTTATGGGTAACACTGAGGAATAAACAAATGTACGACTACACTAATGAGACTGTATTACAGTTCACCCAACTGCCAGCAGGATTTAGAGGAGCAAATTTGTAAAGAAATAACATACTCTTGCAAAAAACATAACGTTGTGATAGTAGATGATTTTTAACTTTCCACATATTGACTGTTAAACAGCTGGATGGGAAAGAATTTGTCAAATGTGTTCAGGAAAGTTTCCTTAATCAGTATATAGAAGTCCCAGCCAGAGAGAGTGCAATACTAGATTAGTCTCATAGGGAAAGAAACAGAGCAGATGACGGAAGTTTGTGCAGGGGAACACTTCGCATCCAGTGATCTTAATGCTATCAGTTTCAAAGTAATTATGGAAAAGGATAGGTTTGGTACTTGAGTTGAGATTCTAAGTTGAGAAAGGCCAATTATGATGGTATCAGAAAGAATCTGGCAAATATGGAATTGAGACAGTTTGTTTTCTGGCAAAGACGTATTTAGTAAGTGGGAGGCCTTCAAAAGTGAAAATTTGAGAGCAGAGCTTGTATGTTCCTATCAGAATAAAAGGCAAGGACAGCAAGTTTAGAGAACCTTAATTTTCAAGAGATATTGAGGCTCTGGTTAAGAAAAAGGAGGCGCACAGCAGGTACAGGCAGGCAGGAGCAAATGAGGTACTTGAGGAATAAACAACATGCAAGAGAACACCTAACGAGGAAATCAGGAGGGCTGAAGGAAGTCATGAGGTTGCTGCTCTAGCAGACAAGGTGAAGAAGGATCCCAAGGGCTTCGACAGATATATTAAAAGCAAAAGGATGGCATAGGACAAAATCAATCCTTTGGAAAATCAGAGTGGAAATCTGTGTGGAGCCAAAAGAGATAGGGAGAGATCTTAAATGGACCTTTTTGCATCTGTATTTACTTGGGAGATGGACACAAAGTCTTATAGAAGTGAGGCAATGCAGCAGAGGTCATGGACCCTATACAGATTACAGAGGTGGTGGTGTTTACTGTCTTGAGGCAAATTAGGGTGGATAAATCCCCATACCTAACAAGGTGTTTCCTCAAACCCTGTGAGAGCCTGGTGCAGAATTTGCAGGAGCCGTAGCACAGATATTTAAAACATTCTTAGCCACAAGTGATATGCCAGAGGATTGCAGGATAGATGATGTTGTTCCGTTGCTTAAGAAAGGCTAAGAATAAGTCAGGAAATTACAGGCTGGTGAGCCTGTCATCAGAAGTGGAAAAGTTTTGGAAGGTATTCTAAGGGACCAGATGTACAAATATTTAGATAGTCACTGGAGATAATTAACATGGCTTTGTGTGGTAGCTCATGTTTAACCAATCTTTAAGAGTTTTTTGATGTTACCAGAAGAGTCGATTAAGGCAAGGCAGTGGATGTTCTCTACATGAAAAGAATTTGAAAAGATCCCACATGAGATTTTGGTCAAGAAGGTTCAGTCACTTGGTATTCAAGATAAGGCAGTTCAGTGGATTAGACATTGGATCGTTGTAGCCAGAGAGTGGTAGTAGATGGTTGCCTCACTGACTGGAGGCCTGTGACTGGTGGTGCACCACAGGGATCGGTGCTGAGTCCACTACTGTTTGTCATCTAGATCAATTATCTGGATGTGGTAAACTGGATAAGCAAATTTGCAGATGTCTCCAAGATTGGGGATGTAGTGGACAGTGAGGAAGATTATCAAAGTTTGCAGCAGGATCTGGACGAGCTGGAAAAATGGGCTGAAAACTGTCAAATGGAATTTAATGCAGACAAGTATGAGGTGTTGCACTCTGGGAGGACCAACCAGGGTAGGTCTTATATGTTGAGTGGCAGGGCACTGAGCAGTGTGGTAGAACAGAGGCTTCAGGGTATACCGATTCATAATTCCTTAGTGTCACAGGTAGATAGGGTCATACAGAAAACTTCTGGCACATTGGCCTTCATAAATCAATGTACTGAATACAGGAGTTGGGATGTTATGTTGAAATTGTACAAGATGATGGTGATAACTAATTTGGAAAATTGTGTGCAGTTTGGGTCACCTACCTACAGGAAACATGTAAATAAGATTGAAAGATAGAGAAAAATTACAAAGATGTTGCCAGAACTTGAGGATCTGAGTTATAGGGAAAGGTTGAGTAGGTTAGTACTTTATTTTCTAGGAAACTGAGAGAAGATTTGATAGGGGTATACAAAATTGAGTGGTATAGATGGGAGAAATGCAGGCTTTTTCCTTTGAAATTGTGTAAGACTGCAACTAGAGGTCATGGGTTAAGGGTGAAAGAAGAAATGTTGAAGGTGAATATGAGGGGGAGTTTTTTCAGAGAGTGATGATAGTGTGGAGTAAGCTGCCAGCACTAGCATTGAATGAAGGTTTGATTAACATTTAAAAGAAATGTGGGTAAGTACATGGTAGGGTGAGGTATGCAAGCCTATGGGCTGGCCGTAGGCCAATGGAGGCAAGGTTTGGCATGAACTAGATGGGCTGAAGGGCCTGTTTCTGTGCTGCAGTTTTCTATGACTCTGTGAATAAAGGTATAAGCCAACTGGCAGGAAAATCGAGGTCAAGGTCCAGCCAGACACAGCAGCCGTGACAATGAGTTTGGCCTACACCTATTTGTTTTGATATACACATGCAATGAAAATCCTTCACAATATTCTTGCAGTGAAGTTTACCAAAGGCAAAGAAACAAATTAGAACTTTAATTCCTAAATGAATGTAATAGATGAACACATTGTAGACAAACCTAATGTTTAACTGAAGGGCTCAGAAATTCAAATTCAAAACATCTATGGTAATTAGGAAAGATTTATTGACCTGTCTTCAAAGAAGCACATTTAGAATAAACAAAAAGAAATGAAAAACTAAATCTGGAACTGTTCAATGCATTTTTGAACATCTGGACCAAAATCGGTTTCACAATAAAATATTTAACTAAATACATCTGTTGTTAAAGAACCTCATCAGATATACAATATACAGTTGTCAACAAATCACAGGATTAGCTTTTAGTCTCAGGTTAATCAGAATATATCCTAATTATTACACAATACAGTTAGCACATGAATTACCTAACAGCACAGAAATTACAGGTGCATATTCATGAATCTACCATTCTGAAAATTCCCATTTTATATTTCAACATTTCAAGCAAAACTGCTACAGTGAACATGGGTCAAGCAAGCAATCTTTTTCTCAATGTAAACAGTTTAGCATGAATGCTGGGGTAATGCTAAAATGCCACATGCAGAAATAAATGCTCCAAAATCAATTCTGAAAGAAAAAGATCTGACAATTGGCTTCAACATAAAAGCCAACTTTCACTTCCCCAATGCTATTTGGTGTATTTGCTGGAAATATAGCACATTGAAATATCTGAAAAGGTAACACTGACCTCCTGATCCAGCTATTCACCTTGACTGTGCAGCAATCAGGACACAAACATGACTTCAATAAAGATTTTTTTATGCACTCAGAGAATACTAACGTTGCCATAAGCTAGTGTGCCACACAATTGAAACATCAGGTTTAAAAAACAATCACTACAATTAAATAGAGAAAATAGCAATGGTTTTGAATATAGCAAAACCACTTGCAAATCCCACTGAGATTACCATAATTAAAATTCTTCTGAAGTATTCACAAGGATTTGGAGTTTCAATGTCTTAATGTAATTTCAAGAAAGATTACACGTTAGATTGTCAATAATGCCTTTTAAATAAAACTGAAATATGTGGAATACATCCAGGAAACTCAATACACGTTTTACACATGAAAACATTCTTAATTAGAAACAGTGCAGGGAGATCAATGCAATTAACATATCATGTATCAGTAGTCAATCAGGACTTCAGAAGATCGGAATGTAATTATCAATCTTGGCCCTGTGCCTCTGTGCGATACATTCTGCAATCCACACAATATTCCTGCATTCCTGTTCTTTAAGTTTCACGTATGCATAGAAGACGCCAAAGTGGAATTGGTTTAGGAATGCCAACTTGTTCAGTTTAACCTGAAACATACATGCCAAAAGTTGATGTCAGAATTGCACAGGGGTTAGATTTCCTAAATTTTGATTCTAAATATTTACAACAATACTTTTGCAGAACTTAAGGTAGGCTGCATAAGGCAAATTCTTTATCCTTTTCTGACACCAACTTCAATAAGCTCATTTATAAGTAGTGTGAGCTTAAGGTTTCATAGACCTTGAGACATTTTATAACTGCTCTATACTTAAACAGGAATTTTCTGTTCCTAAACCCACAATCACAAATTACACATTTTAGTTGTTGCTAATAATGTCAATGTAAACTTGCTAAAAACAGCAGGTTGCCTCTAAAAGCATCCACTGTACCAAGCCCCGAGCAGTCACCTGTAGGTTACTCACACTAACTTGTGGAAAATCCCATTGCAAGGTTACTGGATTTACTGAAGTTGAATAGAAAATTATTTTAAGAGGCTGTTCACTAATTCAGCAAGATTACACTGAAGTTATTAGCAAGAACAAACTGCAATTTTAATAACACCAACATAGAAAAGCCACAACATTTTCAAATATTGAAAATGGCAGAAATTACAGCAATAACATTAAGAGCAATACTAGTGGCTACAAATAGTTGTTTTTTAAAAAAATATACAGCCATAAACTTGGAAATATCTACATTGTTTTCTCCCTTCCAAATTCTGATTGCCTGTAACATTAAGAGGAAGCCCTGTTGCAACCTTCAGCTCTGGCTGTGAGAGGCTCCCGTACACAATGTTGATGTCAAATCCAAGGTTACAAAGCACATGCAGGAAGATACAGCTGGCATCATTTTTGAATTTCAGGCAGAGCCATTCAGCATGGAACCATGTCCTTTGATCTCAGTATCCATGCCTGTTTCTATTCTCTTGATGCGCAGTTCATTGTGGATCAAAGGAAGAATTCCCAGAATCACACATCTCAAGAGCACTATAGTGCTGAATATTTTATACAGCTAGAAGCACCCAACAGCATGGATCTGAGGCACAAGGAGGGTGTGAAGGGCATTGTAGAATTGCCCTCTACACATAGCTGTGTGCTTTCCCAAACAGGTGAGAGCAGATTCAACAGTAGTCATGTACAACTCCAAATTACAGTGGAACTATTCATTCAATTCACGTCCCCTACATTTCTTTACCAGTGACACCACACAGTATCTGCCAAATATTCAAAATGCTTCATGCCCATCTTGCAAAGTGAAAACAGCAGCTGCTACAACACAAGGAGACGTTGAGCCTGGGCCATTGTACATTCCCCCACCTATATTCATGCTCTGTATAACCAACAACATTTTCTTGATACTAATGAAAATTTTCTTTACAGCCCCTCAAAGACACCAACATACAAGGTATAAACAACCCAATAACCTCCAAGAACTTCTCATTCCTACAGTGACATCTACCATAGCCATTTTTAAAAATTTCATGCAATGAAAACTCTTTAGGACTTTTTATACAAAGTTGATGAATTTATCAAATGGTTGCCAATCTACTCACCAATTAAAAATAGATAGTTCATCTCAATGCATCAGCAACATTTTACTTAACAGGCACTAACTAATCTCATTGCTCCAACCTTTGTTTGAGATTATATCAACACTGAAAACAAATGTACATGAAACTAAATTTTGGGCTCCATGCCAATGTCCACACTCTGGGTGAAGAACACGAGGGCACACTTCATGAAGTCCTCCACTTCTGTCCCTAGCACTTATTAAAATAAAGTACCTCATGTTCAAAAAATCTATCCTCGAGGGTCTTGTCTCCAGGATTGCTGCCAGCTCCTTCAAAAAGTAGTTTGTATTCCTGAGGAAGAGATAGCAGTGCAGTAAGGATTAGATAGTTGTCTCCAAATACAGCCAAATAATTTGTTAACACAATTGTTTTTAAATTGTGCACCAACAGCATTTGCTAAATAATAATTTATTTTATATCCAATACTATATTCTACACACAATGAAAACCACTGACTTACACTTAAGTTTGTAATATCAGAAGAAAATTTGAAGATGAGCAACTCCAATATATTGTGTTTTGAAACTGAAGCACACACACTTTAAAGACTTAACAAGCATGAATTTCATTGTACTAGAGAATGCAGAAATCAAAATTACTTTAAATAGGGTTCACAAATTGTAGAGAAGTTAGTTGCAATTTGGCAATTTTCATGTGCGTTATTCTAGAATTCTTCACAGCAGAACCTCCCCAATACTTACTGGGTAATAGTCTGCCACTGTCTTCACCTGCTCATAGTCATCAGCTCTAGCTAACTGAGCAAGTCCTTCAGGATAAAGTTTTCCACAATGAGGGAACAGTTTAGCTCGATCTTCTTTAGACAGCTCCGTCCCAAAAGAGTTTATGGTGATGATGAAAGCCCGCCTGTCTGCTTCAAACTACACAATACAAAAAAATTAATTTACCTATCAAGTTTTATCTCACAAAGTGACCTGCAAAATACTGCACATTTTTGTAAAGCATATAACCCAATTAATACAGTTATACTAATATGGAACTGACCAAGCTGCAAATGTGATTAATCAACATTTTAAATTACAATAAAACACTTGTGCTTTCAGGGTACTTGGAGGTACACAATATAATAGGTCAAAGTCATCATAGTATCCTTAACAGGAAATCCACCCTGACAAATCTGTTGAAATGGTTTGAGGAAATAACAGGCAGGATAGACAAAGGAGAGGCAGCAAATGTTTTTTTCCCCACATAGAAACATAGAAAACCTACCACACAATACAGGTCCTTCAGCCCACAATGCTGTACCGAACATGTACTTACTTTAGAAATTACCTAGAGTTACGCATAGCCCTCTATTTTTCTAAGCTCCAGGTATCTATCCAAGAGTCTCTTAAAAGACCCTATTGTATCCGCCTCCACCACCGTCGCTGTCAGCCCATTCCATGCAGTCACCACTCTCTGCATAAAAGAAAACTTACCCCCAACATCTCCTCTGTACCTACTCCCCAGCACCTTAAACCTGTATCCTCTTGTGGCAATCATTTCAGCCCTGGGAAAAAGCTTCTGACTATCCACACGATCAATGCATCTCATCATCTTATACATCCGTATCAGGTCACCTTTCATACTCCATCGCTTCAAGGAGAAGTGGCCAAGTTCACTCAACCAGTTTTCATAAGGCATGCTCCCCAATCCAGGCAACATCCTTGTAAATCTCCTCTGCACCCTTTCTATGGCTTCTACATCCTTCCTGTAGTGAGGTGACCAGAATTGAGCACAGTATTCCAAGTGGGGTATGACCAGGGTCCTATATAGCTGCAACATTACCTCTCAGCTCCTAAATTCAATTCCACGATTAATGAAGGCCAATACACTGTATGCCTTCTTAACCACAGAGTCAACCTGCGCAGCTGCTTTGAGTATCCTATGGACTTGGACCCCAAGATCCCTCTGATCCTCCACACTGCCAAAAGTCTTAACCATTAATACTATATTCTGCCATATTTGACCTACCAAAATGAACCACTTCACACTTATATGGGTTGAACTCCATCTGTCACTTCTCAGCCCAGTTTTGCATCCTATCTATGTCAGCTGTAGCTTTTGACAGCCCTCCACACTATCCACAACTCCCCCAACCTTTGTGTCTTCAGCAAATTTACAAACCCATCCCTCCACTTCTTCATCCAGGTTATTTATTAAAAAAAAAATCATGAAGAGAAGGTGTCCCAGAACAGATCCCTGAGGCACACCACTAGTCACCAACCTCTATGCAGAATATGACCCATCTACAACCATTCTTTGCCTTCTGTGGGCAAGCCAGTTCTAGATCCACAAAGCAATGTCCCCTTGGATCCCATGTCTCCTTACTTTCTCAATAAGCCTTGCATGAGGTACCTTATCAAATGCCTTGACTTGCAAATTTCTGTATGGCATTTACTTGGATTTTCAGAAGGCCTTTGGCAAGAGGCCACACAAGGCTACTAAACAAGAGCCCATAGTATTACAGAAAATACACTAGCATGGACAGAAGGTTGACTGAGTGGTTGAAGGCTAAGAGTGGGAATAAAGGGTAGCTTTTCTAGTTAGCTGCTGGTGACTAGTGGTGTGCTACATGGATTGTGTTGGGTTCACAACTTTTCATGCTATGTTAATGATCTGGATAATGGAATTGATGGCTTTGTGGCCAGGTTTTACAACTGATAAAAATAGGTGGAGGGGCATGTAGTGATGAGGAAGCAGGAAGTCTGCAGAAGGACTTGAACAAATTGCAAGAATGGGCAAAGTGACAGACAGTGCAAAGAAGTGTGTGGTCATGCACTTCGATAGCAGGAATAAAGACTAAACGAGATGCAAATTTAGAAATGTAGGTACAAAGGAACTTGGAAGTCCCAGTGCAAAATTCCCTAAAGGTTAGCTTGCAGATTGAGTCAGTGGTAAGGAAGGTAAATGCAAGATTAGCATTCATTTCAAGAGGTCTAAAATACAAAAGCAAGGATATAGTAAGGTTTTACAAGGCATTGATTTTGGGCCCCATATCTAAGAAAGGATGCACTGGTATTAGAGAGGATCCAGAGGAAGTTTATAAGAATGATCCCAGGAATGAAAGGGTTAACGTGTGAACAGCATTTGATGGCTCCGTGCCTGTACTCACTGCAGTTTAGGAGAATGAAAGAGGATCATTCAGATTAGGGGAATTGGCAAAGTGGCAAATGGAATACAGTGTAGGGAAATGTATGGTTGTGCACTTTGGTAGAAGGAACGTAGGCATAGACCATTTTCTAAATGGGGCACAGAATTCAGAAATTAGAGGTGCAAAGTGATTTGAGAGTCCTCATATAGGATTCCCTAAAGGCAAACTGGCAGGTTGAGTCAGTGGTAAGGAAGGCAAATGCAAGGCTAGCATTCATCGAGAAGACTAGAATATAAAGGTAAGGATGTAATGCTGGGGTTTTATAAAACATTGGTTAGACACACACTTATGAGGAGTTTTGGGTCCCTTATCTAAGCAAGGATGTGCTGCCATCAGACAGGGTCCAGAGGGTGTTCACAAGAATGATTCCTAACATGAAATAGATCCCAGGTATGAAAGGGTTCATGTAAGAGGAGCATTTGATGGCTCTGGCCTGCACTCACTGGAGCTCAGAAGAATGTGGGGGTGATCTCTCTGAAACCTATTGAATATTGAAAGGTCGAGATAGAATGGATACATCCTATAGTGCGGGAGTCCAGGGCCAGGAGCAGCAGCTGCAAAAGACAATTTCCTTTAGAACAGAGATGAAGAATTTCTTTAAAAGCCAGACAGTGGTGAATCATTGTCACAGATGGCTGTGGAAGCCAAGTCATTGGGTATATTTAAAGTGGAGGTTAATAGGTTCTTGATTAACAAAGATGTCAAAGATTACAGGGAGAAGGCAAAAGAATGGGGTTGAGAGAGATAATAAATCAGGCAGAGAAGACTTGATGAGCTGAGTGGTCTAACTCTACTCCTAGGTCTTATAGCCTAAAATTACCCAATATTACATAATTTAAGCAGACCTCTAAGTAAGGTAATATGTTGATTTTTATTGACCAGAAAAAGACACTTTATTGAGGGGACAAGTTTATTGAAAAAGCTAGATGCACAAGTGCACAATGAACCTAAAGCAATATTTCAGAATCTTGTGCAATGTATTCAAAATTCTCACCTCCAAAATAGGACACATTGCATCAGCAGTTGTACCTCCCAAAGTCTTGCAGAACTTATAAAATGATTCAAGATATGCCTGAAGGCAAGAAAAGCAATTAAGTCAATTACACATCAAGATGCATCTAAAATTATAAGAAACAACTCAACAAAGTTCACCGTTAAATTATAACAAGGCTGGTTAATAATGCCATTATAATCAGATGACATTCCAACAAAATGCAAGTCTCACATCAGAGTCTACACCAGCAATTTTATTGCCAATAATATTAAATCGTGGGTGGTTTAGTGTACAACTGAATGCCAACTGAGCCTTGGTTTGATATTTATAGAATATTGTTAGTGGTTTTGGGACTTCTTGAACAATACACATCGAGAGGGATTTTACTGGTTTTATTACAACCATGCTACCACTGGCTGCCCAAGAGGAGAATGTCTGCCATTTCTTGGCACAGACATTATTTACTGTTGTGCATAGAAGTTTAAAGTTTTCAGATAGGGTTAGTTTGTAGTTACCTTGTATAGTGTGTTACGAATAATTTCAATATTCATTTCATCAAGGTCCTGTTCAGATATACAATCCTGGAAAAATGCAGCTGAAATAAAGATAAAGACCCCCTTATTGCACTTATCCTTGTACATTCTAAGCTACAAGTTCTCAAACAAATGCAATTACTTTAAAAATACTTAAGAACTATCAATAACTATAAACTGCATATGCTTCCAAACACAGAAGCATTTAAACTCTTCAGCATGTTGCTTGCATCCTGTGTTTCTGTCTCTTTCCTGGCTGGAAGAATTATTTAGAAAAGACCAGAGGGTGGAAGTAACTGCAGAGTTGTCCCAAAAAGGGAGAACATCTTCAGAAACCGGGTAATGATTAATTACATTTCTGAAGTATTCAGGGAACAAAAAGCTTCTTAAAAAAAAGAAATTCTAAGCAATCTAGCTTCTATTCTGGCTAAAGTCACCACTTTGAAAACAGAATGGAAATCAACTCAAAGTCCACAATTATGTGGACCCTCACAGCATTAGCAGAGCATGCTCCGAAAGCTCTCAGCAATTTGCCAAGAAAAAACTGAGGTGCTTCATGTCGCGGTGCACAGATCAGGGGAAAGAAAATTCTAAAAGGCTACACATCTGGGCTGTCAGCATACGATCGTAAAGATTTAATGACTTAAAAAGATGAACGTGCTCAAGAACTTGGTAAAGATCTCGTGCAGCACCACTTTAATATATTCCAATTCACACAAGGGAGATGCTTAAATACTCTCACTTTGTCATCAGTATTCAAAAGTTTCTAAGAATATTTTAATAAAACATTGATCAGAATTTCTTGTAGGAGCTATCCTTTTGTTTATTAAGCATTAAATTTTTGGACACCTAAACCTGGATCTCAGTTTTATTCTTGAGGGACAAAGGCTGAACCATTCCAGAGAACAATGGAACCTACATAATTTCTTCGTACAGCATTCTAGATACCCAACTTTTGTTTAAGAAGTTAACTTACTGACATAGTACAAGTAAACAACTGAAATACAATAATAAACTCATTTCCAGTCTGCGCTGGCTACCTATATACCTAATCCTTCAAATTAAGGGTGTCATCAATTGAAATTTAACTGTTTCTGTCCAAAATGTTGCTTGACCTGGTAAATATTTCCAGCCCTTCTCCATCTTTTAAAATGTATACTTAAATTAATCAGAAGCAGGTTTATATCACCGGCATATGTCGTGAAACTGGTCTTTGCAGCAGCAGTACAATACAAAATAATAATAATAATAATAATGCATATACGCATGTATACACATTCAGAAATCAGATGGCAGAGAGGAAGAAGCTGTTCCTGAATCGCTGAGTGTGTGCCTTTAGGCTCACACTCACTAACAGCCAAGGAGCGGAGCCATCTAGCTTTTGCAGGGCTGAAAAGGAAAAACTGGAGAGAATAGTTGCCAGTCTTTGTGTGGTCCTCTAATTAATGCAGTTTCTTTGAACAGGAAAGGCAAGCTTGCTTCCGTGTGAAGCTGCATTGAAGATTGCTTCTCAACTCATTACAAAAATCAATATTTAATTCCAGCAAAGTTTATTAAATATTTGGGAAATATAAAAAAAAACACAGGCTCATCTTTCCTATTTAAAAGAAAGGGTACAACTTCACCCATCCCATTACTGAACTGTTCCCACTCTCAAGGACTCTGCATCTCATGTTCTTGATATTTATTGTTAATTTATTTTTTATTTTGTTTTCTTTCTTTCTGTATTTGCACAATTTGTTGTATTTTGTACATTGGGTGTTCATCCGGTGTATTAGGTGCAGTCTTTCATTGATTCTATTTTGTTTTTATATTTACTTTGAACGCCCACAGGAAAATGAATCTCAGGGTTGTATATGGTGACGTACATGTACTTTAATAATAAATTTACTTTGAACTTTGAAATTAGGTGGCTTGCAAACAGAGTTCTATTATTATGAGCAATCATCCTATTCTGGTCTGTAATCATCAGCTCTTTCCCCAGTCTCTTAGAAGTGACTAAAAATCGTACGTAACAAACAAAATTTTGCTGTGTGATCAAGTCTAGAAGAAGAATAATATCTTTATTGTGGTGGAATAAGTCAGAATCATGAGCAAAATCTCAATATCTAAAGATGCTTAGATTGATCATGTTAGAAATGCCAAACATCTTTTCTGAGAATTCCACTCACTGACATGTTTCTTACCCAAAGGAGTGTCAACCAAGATGGCATTATAGAGTTCTGCTGGTGTCTGAGCAATGTTCACAGCTTCCATTTGTTCGAAGCTGCCCAAGGGATGGCACTTTGGAACCAGTTCAGAAATGGATCGCTGGTGTAATGTTCCAGTTATCAGAAGAATTACGTTGTCGATCATGTAGCTGTACCTATACAAAATAAAATTGCACATTAGGTGTTAAAAGTTGCTGCTCAGCTCTGTATCTCAATCACATACATTAGAGCTGAAAATCTGAATGCATCATCTCACACTCAGAGCACCTTTAACAGCAATATCCCGGCATAAATACAGAAAATGCTGGAAATAACAACAGGTTAGGCAGCAACCACAGGGAGAAAAAGTGTGCATCTCTGTTCAATGACCTTCATTCAGAACTGGGAAACTACTCGGAAACTTGAAGAAAAAAGGGAGAGGCTGTGAGAACAAAGGGAATGGTAGAAACAGAGTGGACTCTACAAGATGATGCAAATCAGTATTGACTGGCAGAGGGTACTGAATATTAGTTGACGGCTACTATTCTGTCCTGAGCTGTGTAAAGAGCAGAACAGAGGCAACACAGTGCTGCAGCTAGAAGAGTTGTGGCCTCAGCACTGGTCAAGTACATTTAATCCAGACCTTGGGTGCTATGTGAAGTTTGCACATTCTCCATTTGACTGAGTTGGTTTCTTCTAAGTGCATTGGTTTGGTAAGTAAATTGGGCAGTGTCAATTGTCTCTAGTGTAGGTGATGGATAGAATCTAGAAGTGTGCTGAAGAGAACGTGGAGAGTACAAACAGGATTAATGTAATATTCATGGAAATGGCTGGCTGATGATTGGTGTGGACTCAACCTGAAAGATTCCACTTCATACTAACTGATTATGGCACAGGATTGATAAAATTACACAAGAACTAGCCACGGATCAAAAGACAAGCAGCAGATGATGAAAATCTGGAATAAAATCCAAAAATGTTGGTAACACCCAGCAGGCCTGAGGGTAGAAATAGTACTCCAGACTGATTCAATTGACCTTATGTCAAGTATCTCCTCAGACCTCTACTGTGAGAAGTCATTGACCTGAGACACCATTTCCTACATTCCCTGGTCTTGCTCCCAACCTAATCGAAAGAAAAACACAAAACTGGGAGATGTATGCCTCAATTCTTTCTAACTTAGCGAGGTGTGCACTCATGACGTGGTGACGTGATAATGTATGCCATTCACATACTTTTACATATAACCCCAAATGAATTATGTAAACAAATGCTAAACAACATATTTACAATATTACTGAAATATTAAATCCACAACACAACATAGCCAATTCTGACAAAAACTAGAGGATTTATTCCTTGAAATTCCTGTTGGAACTTTTTCAGCATTCTCCTTTAGTTCAGTACCACCAGTTACACCATCAATATTTCTGTCTTCCAGCCAGATGAGCTATAGGTAAAACGTCTTCAGCGCTCTTTCTTCATTAATACCAATCCATATCAACCAATTACCCTCCATCTTCATGCCACTTTCTTTGCTCTATCCATCCTTTTCCCTTTTCTGCAAGTTTAAATGTGCCCATTTTAGAAACATAGTCCCATTTTTTCTAACTTTTTTAAACTTTCTACGTCTGATGTGGTTTTCATGATTTGTTTGTTAGTGATAGTCTCTCTTCATTTGAACAACTGTCAGTTAAGCAGTCTACCTAGAACTCACTTTCTTCGATAATTACAAATTAGAGACTTTTTGCATTCTCAAGTACATACATTTCCTAAAAGTCCAGATAAAAACTGACTTGATATAATTTTTTAATTTGAAACCCTTCTATAATGCATCTATATCTAATATTTATGGTTATGTTGTTGGGAATGAGAAATATTCCTTTAGATAAAATTAAAAATCTTTGGGAACAAGATTTATAAATTTCAATTTCTGAGGACACTTGGAAAGAAATTTTTTAATTGGTTAATACCTCATCGTTATGTGCCCGTCATTCCCTTCTACAATTTAAAGTGGTTCATAGAGCCCACATGTCTAAAGATAAGCTGTCTCGTTTTTATTCTGATATATCTCCCTATTGTGATAGATGTAATAATGGAGAAGCTATGTTTTCGACTTGTCCGAGTCTTGAAAAATATAGGAAAGAAGTATTTCAAACTTTTTCAGTGCTTTTTAAAGTAAATTTTAAACCCAATCCTTTGACTGCCTTATTTGGTATTGTTGGAGGAAATTGGTGTTATTTTCAAGACACGATTTGCATATTTTGGCCTTTATTTCTCTTATAGCCAGGAGGGCATTGCTGCTTAAGTGGAAGGATGCCGCTCTACCTGCTCAATCTCATTGGGTACGTGATGTTATGTCATGTTTAAATTTAGAAAAGATTCGCTGTTCAATTTCTGAACCTAGACAAGATTTTTTAACATTGTGGGGACCTTTTCTGAATTACTTTCAAAATCTTTGATTTGCTATTAAGCACAGATGTTGGCTAATAATATGTTAAGGATTTTTTTCCTTTTTTTAAACCAAACAGCTGCTTTTTTTTTGGTAGTGGGTTTAGATTTTTTGTATAATTAAATTATTTCTTTTCAATTTTATGTTTAAATTTAATCTATATGGATATGAGGTAATTACACTTCATCTGTGATTTCAATACATTGTAATTGAGATATTATATATCCTACTGTACCGTGTATTCTTTTGTAAGAAATTAATAAAAATATTGAAAAAGAAAGAAACAAACACAGAAAAGCTACAGCAGAATACAGGCCTTTCAGCTCAAGATGCTGTGCCAAACATGTACTTATTTTAGAAATTATCTAGGGTTATCCATACCCCTTTATTCTTCTAAGTTTCATGTAGCTATCCAGGAGTCTCTTAAAAGATCCTATCGTATACCCCTCCTCCACCACCGTCGCCAGCAGCCCATTCCATGTCCTCACCACCCTCTGCGTAAAAAACTTACTCCTGACATCTCCACTGTACCTGCTTCCAGGCACTTTAAAACTGTGCCCCCTCATGTTAGCCATTTCAGCCCAGGGAGAGAGCCTCTGACTATCCATGTGATCAATGCTTCTCATCTTATACACCGCTATCAGGTTACCTCTCATCCTCCGTCGCTCCAAGGAGAAAAGGCCAAGTTCATTCAGCCTATTCTCATAGGGCATGCTCCCCAATCCAGGCAACATCCTTGAAAATCTCCTCTGCACCCTTTTTATGGTTTCCATATCCTTCCTGTAGTGAGGTGACCAGAACTGGCCAGAGTACTCCCAAGTGGGGTCTGACCAGTGTCCTATAAGACTAATGCATCATATGTCTTCTTAACCACAGATTCGACCTGCGCAGTAGCCTTGAGAGTCCTATGGACTCTGACTCCAAGATCCCTCACACCTCTCAGTTATCTGGGTTGAACTCCATCTGCCACTTCGCAGCCCAGTTTCCCACTGTAACTTCTGACAGCCCTCCACACTATCCACACTATCCACAACACCCTCAACCTTTGTGTCATCAGCAAATTTACTAACCCATCCCTCCACTTCCTCATCCAGGTCATTTATAAAAATCACAAAGAGTAGGGGTCCTAGAACAAATCCTTGAGGCACACCATTGATTACCGACCTCCATGCAGAGTATGACCCATCTACAACCACTCTTTGCTTTCTGTGAGCAAGCCAATTCTGGATCCACAAAGCAATGTTCCCTTGGATCCCATGCCTCCTTACTTTCTCAATAAGCCTTGCATGGGGTACCTTATCAAATGCCTTGCTACAGCTACTGCTCTACCTTCATCAATGCTTAGCCATATCCTTAAAAAATTCAATCAGGCTCGTAAGGCATGACCTGCCTTTGCAAAGCCATGCTGACTATTCCTAATCATTATGCCTCTGCAAATGTTCATAAATCCTGCCTTTCAGGATCTTCTCCATCAACTTACCAATAACTGAAGTAAGACACATTGGTCTATAATTTCCTGGGCTATCTCTACCTCTCTTTCTTGAATAAGGGAACAACATCCGCAACCCTCCAATCCTCCAGAACCTCTCCCGTAAAGATCATTGCCAGAGGATCAGCAATCTCCTCCCTCGCCTCCCACAATAGCCTGGGGCATATCTCGTCTGGTCCCAGTGAGTTATCCAGCTGGATGCTTCCCAAAAGCTCCTGTACATCCTCTTTCTTAATGTCTATATGCTGAAGCTTTTCAGTCCGCTGTAAGTCATCCCTACAATCGCCAAGGTCCTTTTCCGTAGTGAATACTGAAGCAAAGTAATCATTAAGTAACTCCACTATCTCCTCTGGTTCCATACGCATTTCCACTGTCACACTTGATTGGTCCTATTCTCTCACGTCTTACCCTCTTGCTCTTCACATACTTGTGGGATGCCTTGGGGTTTTCCTTAATCCTGCTCGCCAAGGCCTTCTCATGGCCCCTTCTGAATATTTTCTAAATATTTCTCAAGTTCAAGGATTACTAAACTAAAATGCAAATTTGACATTTCAGTCTCCACAGATGCTGGGTATTTCCAATATTCCCTGTTCATATTTCACATTTCTAGCATCTGCAGCTTTTTACTAAAACAACGTTCATAAACAGTGCAATGTTCAAGACTATAAAAACAGTTGACTGCAGCTTCCTCCAATTCAGTTAATCAGATTTGGTCCGGTTTCACCCATGACCAAGATGCTTCTCGCACATTAGTTGTCTTTAAGAGCACATACTGAAAGAAACACAGCGTTGTAATAGAAATATTACTAGCCTTCAATTAAGAATGCTCTGATTTCAAAACTTCAGCGGCTTCAACAACTGCAAGAGCACATATTGCAAACAAGAGATGCTGGAAATCCAGAGTAACACACACTAAGTGCTAGAGGAACTCAGCAGGTCAGGCAGCATCCATGGAGAGGAATAAACAGTGAACCTTTTGAGCAAAGGCTCTGCAGCAGAGCAGATGAAGGGTATCAGCCTGAAACATCAACTGTATATTCCTCTCCATAGATGCTGCCTGACCTGTTGAGTTCCTCCAACATTTGGTACGGCAAATAACATCCTTTCTGACACATTATTAATTAAATGCAATGTTACTCAAATGTAAACAGAGGCGTTGGAAATCTGAAATCTGGAGCTGCTCCCATCTGTGGTGGAAAAGCTTAACAGTTCAGGTCAACAACGATCCATCAGAACCGATAAAAGGACACTCACCAATTTATGTCAACAACTCTTCATTTTGATGAAAGTTCACTGGCCTGAAACATTAACTGTCTCTCTCCAGGCATGCTGCCTGAACGGCTGAGTATTTCCAGCATTTCTGCCTCTTATATTTCAACAAAAATATTTTTGAATGGGTCTGTTCATAATTTACAACATGTGTTTTCAAATTCAGTTGGAATATCAGCAAAATAGGAAACTTGGATCAAAAAGAACATTTTTAATAAGAGAAACAGGTGCATTTCATGTTCATACTACTCCTGCCAAGATTGTATTGCAAAATATTGCCAAAGGACTTTCTGTACTCTGATGTACCATAAAAGATTTGAAATTTAAAGAACAACTGAGCATTTTACAGGATATCCCCAGAACATTTCAGAAATAATTGAATGGGTAAAATTCACTATTTATTATTAACAGCGATGGCTAGCCCTGCAGGACTTCAATAGCAAATGTGTATTTCTGGTGATGTTTAAAAGGAATGCTGGTCATATCTAAATATGGTACAAATACTATCCTACAAAATCAAAAGTGCATTTAATACATTGTTCCCTAGTTCACTTGTTCCACACTTACAATTAGTTACTCACGTAATAAAGTCAAGAAAGCTGGCCAGTGGCTCATAGGCATGGTTCCTCATGTGCCTGAATTCAACCACCATCTTCTCCTTCAACTTGTCATCAATTACTGACACAGTGAGTGGGGAGGCCTCGTTTGCCAGGAAGTTGCCATAGTCGGTGCTCTGGAGATGGAGTTTCAGATCTGCAACATACAATTTGAGGTACAGAGATAATGGCAAGTATGAGACGAGTTTTTCTACCCTCAAAGCAAAGAGCTCTGGGCTGGAGGAACTCAGCAATCAGGCAGCATCCATGGAGAAGAATGAATAGCCGACATTTCAGGCCAAGACCCTTCATTCTGATTCAGCCTGAAATTTGGACTGTATAATTCTCTCCATAAATGCTGCCCAACCTGCTGAGTCCCTCCAGTGTTCTGCGTGTTGCTCTGGATATCCAACAGCTGCAGAAACTTGCATTTTTTTATTTAAAACGTGAAACAACATAGAGACAGTACTTTTCATAGTACTTCTGCTCTTGGAGCCAGTGTTAAGTTAGTGAAAGCAGTTGTAAATCAAGTCCCTGCAATGTACCGTAGATTTCGCACTACAGAGCGCACCTGATTAAAAGCCGCTGGCTCTAATTTTAGAAAGAAAATCAATTTTGTACTTGTACAGGCCGCACCGGATTTTAGGCCGCAGGTGTCCCACGTTGTAATATGAGATATTTACACAGAAAGATATTACACGTGAGGATTTTTTAACTTTTAATTAAATCCATATGGTAACAAACAAATACATATTGCAAATGTTTTTTTTCGAACCGTGCCTGTAATACGGCTACTTTTAAATATACATACGTATCGGTAACACACAAATTACGTTGCATATACATTCCAATATCTCCTAGCGACTGGTAAAAATATATATACTGCAGCCTACCAGGAAAAGTTATTGATCGCCTTTAACTTAAAAGCAGCGTTTTGGCTCCGCCGCTCCCCCCCCACCTTCCCGTTTACCGCAAACCGGTATTTCCCACAAGACGCGGCGAAACCAGATGTGACGTCTAGCATTCCGGGCTGTAGTACAGAAGACATACTAACAAATGAATTACTAAGCGAAAATATTATAAACTAAATAACTGCCATAAAGGCAGCACAATGCTTTTCTTCGAGTGTTTTCCATGTTGATGAGGGTGAGTACAAATGACTGATTTACAATAATTTAATTGTGAAAGTGCGCTTGATTTATCGTACAATTTCATTGGACCTCTGTGAACTACTCATCAATTTTATTGGTCTACTGTTACGAGGCAAAATGTTTTTGGCGGCATGAAAAAAAATCATGCATTAGCCGCACCGTAGTAAAGGCCGCAGTGTTCAAAGCTGATCAAAATGTGGGAAAAAAAGTAGCGGCTTAAAATCCGGAATCTACGGTATATTGTTCTCTAACCAATGAAAGGATTTGGAAGAGTAATTTTTAATGAATTATGTAGGGCACTGGATTTTAAAAAATAAACAGATTCCAAAGTAGTTTCAGAATGTAGGTGCAAAAGAATAGAGAAAACTTATCTTAAAACATTTATTATCCTCTAGTTCAGGGGTTCCCAACCTGGGGCCCATGGACCCCTTGCTGAATGTTATTGGTCCAAGGGAACCTGTGCTCTAGTTGAAGCGAATTTCTTCTCCATTGCCTTGACTGTGCCGATACCTTATGTCTGAGACTGGGACCCTAGAATCTGTATACCCTGCTACAGGGAAATACAAGTACTTACTGTGTACTATAAACACCTTTTTAAAAACTTTATATGTTTCAATGAGAATACTTCATTATTTTAAATCCGAGACAGTGCAGATCTACCCTATCTGATCTCACCTCATGTCAGAACTGGCAGCTCAGGAATTAATCAGGTGAAACTTTTTGCATTTCCTCTACATTATACAAACTGATGGTCTAAGCTTTAGCCATTGGATTGTAGAGTGCATCAAACTCAAAATTCCAAAAATGCATCCAAAACTACTTGCATGTCCTCAAGCTGTTCAGGAAATTCCATACATGGATGGAGGGCACTAACCAACTCACTTTAGCATAAAACACCTCCGCTCACGAAATGTCAGAAACTCAGCAAAGATTTGTAACTCACAACAAGTCTTTCAGCCATTGACCTACTCCAGCAGAGAGAACTTCATACAGCACCCTCATGAATAGAAGATGGCACTAGAGAGCAACTTCAAGATCATCTGTGTGTGTGTGGGGAAAGTGGGTGGTAGGCTTTGGGGGTCTCATGTTTTTCTGTTATTCATTTATTGGGGCTTTTTTCTGTTTCGTGGATGTCTACGAAGCGTAATTTCAGGTTGTATACTGTGTGCATTCTCTGATAATAAATGGAACCATTGAACATTTAGATTGGATACATGCATGCACCGAAAAAAAATTAACTACAGATACTGAGAATCTGAAATTAAAAATGTTGAAGATTTTCAGCAGCTCAGGCAGCATCTATGGAAAAACAATAGTTTGAGTCAAAGGATCTGTCACAGCTGGGTACACATTTTATGGACCTTTATTATCATTCATTCAGTCTGAGCAATTTACTACTGTAACTAGGACACTCATAACACATTGTTTTTCCGTTAAGTTGGGAGGGTGGGTGTGTGTTGTGAAAAGGAAAATGCATTTAATGTTGTACAGGGCTAATAATTTATTCTTAATATTTTGCTAATATCCTGCTCTCAAATTTATTAGGACTATTAGTTCTTTTCCCTCTTCCATGGTTCAATATATTGAGTCATACGCATGGAAACAGGTCACCCCACTCCTGCTGACCAGCAAGCACCCATCTGCAGTAATCTGACTTATTCTCTGCACATTCTTATCCACTCCCTCCAGACAGTATCACTCACCTACATGCTAGGGCAGTTTAGTTGCCAGTTACCCTACAACCCACATCTTTGGGATATGGGAGGATACTGGAGCAAACCCACACAATTGCAAGGAGAACACACAAACTCCAGAGGAAGCACTGCAGGCCAGGATTTAATCGGCTGTCCCGCTATCTGCCCCAAATCCAGGCTCGAGAGCTGACCACTTCACTTATCCTCTAGCTCGTTCTCTGTGTATTCAGGCCCAAACTGTTTGCACCAATTGTCAAACATGCATTGCACGCCAGCAGACATCACTGTTGCAAGCAGCTTCCACGCACAAGCTTTCTACAAGTACACGCACGCACACACATCTGAAACTCACATTTGCACTGGAAGATGCCAACTGCTTTAAGCAATTGATCTTGCACCACCGTTCAGTCACGTAGCACATAAAACTGAAATTCCAGGTCAAATCGCCACCTTCCTTACAACTGCATCCAGCTACGAACAATTCCCACTAGGCACCAGCAGTACAAGTTGCCGTCTATACTGTTCAATATTTCGAAGGCCACTTTGCATTATGTGTGCAGAGGGAAAAAATCTTTTTGGCAAAGATATGTTAAAATAGAGTATCAGACAAAACTGATATTTAAATTTGGCATTTTTTTAGTTGAATTACAAATTCAGTTCAAGGGAAGATGGGTATATTATAAACACAAAAGATTCTACAGATGCAGAGCGACACACACAAAATGCTGGAGGAGCTCAGCAGGTCAGGCAGCATCTATAAAGAAAATGAACAGTCCACAATTCAGACCGAGACCCAGGTGTGTATCATCAGGCTAGCAGATTGTGAATCCAGACTTTCAATTAAAGTATACAACTAAAGAATTTCACAAGGCATTGATACTGGGGATTCCTCAAAAGCTGATTTTCCTAATCATGGAGTTGAATTTCCATATTTTCTTTGCTGCCTCTCTCTACCTGCTCATTCACTCCATAGTCACACATTTCGATTTCTATATAGGTTTTATTACTGGCAGAAATTGCAGAAATTAAGTATTTATGATTTCAAAGGGGCGGCACGGTAAAGTAGCGGTGAGCACAACGCCTTACAGCACAGGCGACCTGGGTTCAATTCCCGGTGCTGGGAAGGAGCTTGCACATTCTCTCCGGATGCTCCGGTTTTCTCCCACATTCCAATGACGTACTGATCGGTACGTTAGTTATTATAAATTGTCCCATGCTCAGGCTAGGATTGAAATTGTGAGCCTTGCCAGAAGGGCTTATTCTGCACTGTAACTCAATAAATAACCACCCTCGTTACAAACTTCTAGGTTTATCAGAAAACAATGTTTTTTTTCCACTGTTTTGCTTTCCTACTGGAACTAGAGTTTGAGCAGCTTAACCAAGTTGCTGTAGCCACTGTGATCCAAGCTGCACAAATTGATAGCCTGTACTCTTCTGCACCACCAATCGTCCTTCTCTGTTACTAAAAATTACACGTATGGATATGGCAATTTTAATACATTACTATTGCAAATCAGATAAGGAAAATGTTACACTAAATATCATCATTTAGTAAAAATATCATTCACCACTGCAGTGAACTTCATACACCAAGATCAATGCAGCAATAATTGTTGCTAAGGAGCTGGAAATTGCAAGAGAGTCTCATGTCCCCAGCCCCATGCTTTTCTCCTTTATTTTATACATTCATTGCTGATATAGACAGCAGAGGCCCTTTGGCCCATGTTGTTGCGCCCACCTTTTAACCTATTCCATGATCAATCCCTCCCACATAGCCCTCTTTCCTTTTTTCATCCATGCACCCATCTACCATAAACCATACAATGAAAGAGAAACAAAGAAACCCTACCACTACAGTTAAGTAATAATTACTTTTAGGTAGATTCGAGGAAACCAAGGTCTGTAAGGCAGCTACTTTGTGTTTATGCCAGCACATCTGGAGCTCTCACCCCAGTAACATATTTAAGATCAGATAAGGTGCATTGGTGCCTAACACAAAACAAATCACAACACCAGTTCACATGAACTTTCCCTCAATCCTAATTTTAACATGGTCAAACCAAAAGGTTCAGATTGAGTTTAGCTTCAGCAAATTTCCTAGGTTAGTTGCCGAGATGATATACTGCCTCACTTCCACAGATTTACAAGTTCAGGCATAAAGTCAGTTTATTTAATATGTACGTTTGGAATCTTAAAAGTCTGTGCAACATTATCACAGGAGAGTCTGAATCAGTACAGGAGAAATAGAATTCTATTTACCAGTCTTAATCAATCCATCAAAATGGTGCCAACAGCCAACGCAACTAATAGCAACGTCCTGCAGCCAGTTCACAAAACTACTACTTCTGCTTTTAAATATAGTTCTAGTATTAACCTGTGTGTAATTAGAGCCTGCAATTTACAATTTGATCATGCATTTATGGGCCGACTGTGCGATCTGTCACTTTTACTCGGAATGGTTGAGAGTCAGGTTAAGAACACACACACACACACACACACACACACACACACACAATTGTACTTCTCATCAATACAGAGTACACTATTTAACAAAAATCATTGACTAGGTTCAAAAAAAAAGTAAGTGAACCTCTGGGGTAACGCCTTCTACAAAAGCTATTTGGAGTCGGGTGTTCCAATGAGATTAGAGGTGTGGGTTGTAGAGATGCCCTGCCCTATTAAAAAAAACACACGAAGTCAGATTACCTGCTCTTCTCAAGAAAGATCTGTTTATGTGTACCATGCCTCGATCAAAACATCTTTCATAGGACCTTAGAAGAACTGCATGAAGCTGGAAAAGGCTACCTAGCATTTTGAAACACCCGAGTGTTCATCAGTCCGCAGTAGGAGAAACTGTCTACAAATGGAGGAAACTCAGTACTGTAGCTACTCTCCATAGGAGTGAGAATCCTGCAAAGATCACACAACGAGCACAACGTGCAATGCTGAAGGTGGTGAAAAAGGACCCAAAGATAACAACAAAAGACCTGCAGAAATCTCCAGAATTTGCTAAAGTTTTTGTGAACAAGAATGGTGTTCATCGAAGGACACCACAGAGGAAACCACTGTTCTCCAAAAAGAAAAAACATTGCTGCACATGTCAAGTTTGCAAAAGACCTGTATGATCCACAACACTTCTGGGACAATGTTCTGTAGACAGATGAGACAAAAGTTGAACTTTTTGGCAGAAATGTACACTATGTTTGGAGGGGAAAGGGCACTGTACACCAACACCAAATCCTCATCCCAACTGTGAAGCATTGTGGGAGGAGTTTGAGATGTTTTGCTGCCTCAGGGCCTGGACAGCTTGCAGTCATTGAGGGAAAAATGAATTCAAAACTGTCTCAAGATATTTTAGAGGATGTCAGGGTAGCAGTCCATCACCTGAAGCTTAATAGAAATTGGATGATGCAACAAGACAATGATCCAAAACACAAGGGTAAATCAACAATAGAATGGCTTAAAAGAAGAAAATACATGTTTCGGAATGGCCAAGAAAGAGTCTAGACCTTAACCCAATTGAGATGCTGTGGCATGACCTGAAGAGGGCGGTTCATGCAAGAAATCCCAGAAATATTGATGAACTCTCTAATCCAGCCAGCAGCTTAATACATCTCCTCTGCATCCTCGCTAATCCACATCTTTCCTATAAATGAGGCGGTCAGAACTGAACACAATATCGCAAATGTGGTCTAATCAGAGTTTCATAGTGTGCAACATTACGTTGTGGCTCTTTAACCACTCAATCAACTTGAGTGGCAACTTTAAGGGATTTATAGACAGGACCCAAAGATCCATCTGTTCCTCAACACTGCTAAAAATCCCATCATTAACCTTGTACTCTGCCTTCAAGTTCGACTTTCTAGAGCAAGGGTAGGCAACCTACGGCCCGTGGGCCAGATCCGGCCTGCGAAGGTATTTTGACCGGCCCGCAAGTAAATATTGGGATACTATGCTTATCCGGCCTGCAAGCGATTTTTCCTTATTCTGAGTGTTTCACACGACCATACTGATAGACATGCATGGCGACTTGTTACACTGGCCCCAGGTTCCGTTTTGTTCCAAACCAAACACTGGTATATACAAATGGCAGGAAGGCAGACTACCTTATTAATATGTACCATAGATTTCGGATTTTAAGCCGCTACTTTTTTCCCACATTTTGAACAGCTTTGAACTCTGCGGCCTTTAAAACGGAGCGGCTAATGTATTTTTTTTCATGCCGCCGAAAACATTTTGCCTCGTAACAGTAGACCAATAAAATTGATGAGTAGTTCACAGAGGTCCAATGAAATTGTACGATAAATCAAGCGCACTTTCACAATTAAATTATTGTAAATCAGTCATTTGTACTCACCCTCATCAACATGGAAAACACTCGAAGAAAAGCATTGTGCTGCCTTTATGGCAGTTATTTAGTTTATAATATTTTCGCTTAGTAATTCATTTTCTAGTTAAAGTTAGAAGCGTTTTAACTATATTTGTTTTCTGTACTACATCGCGGGATGCTATGACGTCACACCCGGTTTCGCCGCGTCTTGTGGGATACCGGTTTGCGATAAACAGGAAGGAGGGGGCATTAGACCCGAGCGAAACGCTGCTTTTAAATGCCGTTTGCAATAAACGGGACGGCGGGGGGGGGGGGGAGCGGCGGAGCGAAAATGCTGCTTTTAAGTTAAAGGCGATCAATAACTTTTCCTGGTAGGCTGCAGTATATATATTTTTTACCAGTCGTTAGGAGATATTGGAATGTTGTTCAGTAAAGAAGTATACGCAACGTATATTTAAAAGTAGCCGCGTTACGGGCACGGTTCGAAAAAAAGCATTTGCAATATGTATTTGTTTTTGTTACCATATGGATTTAATTAAAAGTTAAAAAATCCTCACGTGTAATATCTTTCTGTGTAAATATCTCATATTACAACGTGGGACACCTGCGGCCAAAAATCCGGTGCGGCCTTTACAAGTAAAAAATTGATTTTATTTCTAAAATTAGAGCCAGCGGCTTTTAATCAGGTACGCTCTGTAGTCCGGAATCTACGGTATTAGATACTCTCCGTGCACGCACAGGTTTTCAGTTGGGATCGTTCAAATTTGTAAACAGAAACAACGTCACTGTGTTTGAACAAGAAATCCACACTAAATATCCAGATATTTACATGTGCTACGATACTTGTTGAATAACTCACGTTTCAAAATAAAATCGAAGAAAAAAATTCCAATGGCAACAAACGCAAACCACAGGAAGGAAGACACTGAGTACCGAAAGTTCCAAGACACTTTCAGTGAAAACGAAGGAAATACTCGTGCCAGCTACAAAGTCTCAAAACATATTGCAGAAAAGATGAAGCCTTTTACAGATGAAGAATTTGTGAAAGAATGTTTACTGGCAGTGATGAATATTGTCTGTCCTGAAAAGAAATCTTTATTTGCATCTATCAGCACGAATGATCACACAGCAAGCTGAAGAAATGTCAGCAGATGTTACAGGTTGTTTAAGGGATGCCTGCAATGAATTGCAATTTTTTTCAATTGCGCTCGATGAGAGCGCAGACTTGAGAGATACTGCTCAACTTGCAGAGCCTGTGCGAGGAGTGACCTCAACTTTTCAAATTTCTGAAGAGTTCATTCAATTAATTCCCACGAAGGACATAGTTACTGGAGCAGACATTTTTGAAGCGTTGTTGAAAATGATGTCAGAAATGAAACTTCATGTGTCGAAGATAATTAGCATCACAACTGATGGGGCAACAGCAGTGGTGGGGCAGAAAAAAGGCATCATCGCATTGCTGCAGGGACAAATGGGAAAACCTTGGAATCGCACAGAAACTGGTTAAAATTCATTGCATTATCCATCAAGAGGCATTATGTGCCAAGTCTTTGAAATTAAAGGATGTTATGGACATTGTTGTGAAGGCAGTGAATCTGATCTTATCTCGTGGATTGTATCATCGCCAGTTTCAGCAGTTTTTGTTGGATATGGAGGCAGAATATGGGGACCTGGCTTATTTCTGCAATGTACACTGGTTTAGTTGAGAGTCAATGCTAGAAAGAGTATTTGCATTGCATAAAGAGGTGGCAATATTCCTTAAAAGCAAAAATGAGGATACTTTACACTTTCGTGATCCTGACTGGCTTGCAACCTTGGTATTTATTGTGGACCTTGTATCTCCTTTAAATAACTTGAATTTATAGCCTCAAGGGAAAAATATCAGCTGATAAACGAGATGCATGGTCATACTGCGGCCTTTGAAAGAAAACTGCAATTGTGGGAGTACCAGCTTCAAAAAGGAAATTGTGCACATTTTCCCTCTTTTCAAAAAAAGTAAAATTCAAGATCCAGGCATTTTTGTGAATATGGTCCAAGAATTGAAAAAGAGTTTTTATCTGGTTTTGGGGATTTTCGCTTGCATGCTAATGAGTTCAAGCTGTTTGCTACTCCGTTTGATGTGGAAGTGGAAACTGCAACAGAAATTTTTCAAATGGAATTGATTGAGATGCAGTGTGAGGACATATTGAAATCAAAATTTCATTCTGAAGATGTGTCAGTGCTTGACTTCTATAGAGAATATATTCATTCAAGTGAGAAGTATCCTAACTTAATGGACCATGCAAAAAAGATGGCATCATTGTTTGGCAGCACTTACCTGTGTGAGCAATTATTTTCAAAAATGAAGCACACCAAGAACCATTTGAGAACAAGACTGACTGATGCCCATCTGGAAAATGTCTTGCTCTTGGCATCAACAAGTCTGACACCCAATATTGAGCAGCTTTCAAGCAACAAATAGCAGCAATTTTCGACTGTTTGCATTAAAATTTTCTTTTTTATTATACTTAATTTACCACCATTCAAATGCATCATGTTCATATGTTTTATGTTTAAAGATTCTTTGTGTCCTTTTAATAGATTCAAATCATGCCTTGATTGAAATAAATTGCAACTAAACTGAGTTCTTTGATTACTAATTGGCATCCTTGGTTAAGCACAGATGATTTTCTAGCATGCGTTATTCATTAGTTTGAGGCAAAACATAACTAGGTGTGTTTAAATAGATAATTCCCATATTTCAAGTTTTTTTATGGCATTTATCTGGTTCACTGCCCGCTCATTAATACGCAATCCCTGTTAGAATGTATCATGGTACATCTCTCCAGATGACATAACCCAGGTTACTACAGGAAAAAGGAAGGAATTGCTGAGCCACTGGCACCCTCACAGGCTACAAGTAGTACCAGAAGATTGGAGGATGGCAAATGTTATTCCTCTGTTCAAGAAAGGGAGTAGGGATAACCTTGGGGAATTATAAACCTGCGAGTCTTCATTTAGTGGTAGGCAAACTATGAGAGGGGATTCTTAGAGCCAGGATTTACAGGCATTTGGCAAAGTATAGGCTGATTAGAGATACTCAGCTTGGCTTTATGAAGGGCAGGTCACACCTCATGAGTCTGACTTAGATTTTGCAGGAAGTGAGGAAACAAATTGATTAAGGTACAGCAGAGGATGTAGTGTATAGAAAATTGATTAAGGCATTTGACAAAGTTCTACATGGCAAGTTTATTCAGAAAATCAAGAGCATTGGATCCAGTGAAACTTGGCTGTGTGGATCTGAATGAGAAATTAATGTTAAAACTACTAAAATATTTTGTGATAATTCAGCAAACCAGTGGAGCAGACCTTTCTCCCCATGTGTATGGCTTCAGTTGGACTTATTCAGCTCTGCATGAGTTTAAAGTGATTTTTTTTTAAAGATTAGGTTTATTTGTCATGTACAATGAAACCTCAAATCATAAAGTGAAATGTGACATTTGCATCAACAACCACCAGTCGGAGGCAGCGCTGGAGGCAGGCTACAAGTGTCTCCATGCTCCTAATGCCAACATAGCATGTCCACAATTTACTAAACCTTACTGACCCGTTAGTCTTTGGTATGTGGGAAGAAATCAGAGCACCCGGCGGAATCCCACATAGTCACGGGGAAAACATACAAACTCCTTACAGATAGTGGAGGGAACTGAACTCTGAACACTGGTGCTGTAAAGCATTGTGCTAGCCGTTACACTACTGTGTCATTGTGCTTTATGTTACCATGCCAGTGTGCTCTATGCTACTGTGCCACTGTGTTTAAGCAGTGGCATTGCCTGGCTTTTGGCAAACAAGGCAGAATTATGGAATACAAAGAGTCAGTGCAAATGCCTGCAATTTAAAGCAGCTTTCTGGCCAAGAAATACACCCAGTGAGCCTATCATCTAAACATTCATAGACATGCCATTTGTTTATCCCTCCTTCCAGCCTTCCCCACCTATTAAAATTCATTTACTCCTTAAGCTTTTCCCAGTCTTGATGAAGTGTCACCGACTTGTTTTTTTTCTCCAGTTTTGCTACAAAACTTATCTAGCTCCAGTATTTTTACTCTACACCTGATTTTCTTCAGATGTGGAGAAATCATGATTCAAATCATCCACATTTCAGGATTTAAGGTAAAAAGGCATGAAACAAAAAGATCTTCATTTTGTACAGCTGCTCATAGCATCACAAACTAGTTCTAAAATAACACATTTTTAAATAGTCACTATTACAATACAAAACAGAAGTTTACAAGGTCCAAATGACCTCTCTGCTTTTTGAATTGATACTAGTGGATCCTATAAACATTCCATCTGCTTTAACTTTTCATTTGTAAAGCAGTGCTTTCAACATTGAAACAGTCCCTCAAAAATGTACAGTCTCAATTCCATACATACCAAAGATCAAGCAGTGTTGATAAAATGATATTCATTTATAAAGAAATACTAATCACTTACTGCAAGACATAAAGCAATCATACTGCATAAAACCATCTATTACTGTCCAACTTTGATACTGAACTGCACTATTCCTGACCTCTAGAGGCAGGATAGTGTATCTGCAATTTACGTTGGAACTCACTGAATTTTAGCAGCAGAATGCATATCTTTGAATAACAAAATGCTTTCTCAAATTACCAAAATGATCCACTGCACATCCATTTCAATAAGAAAAACCTACTTTTCTGGCACCACAATTTAATCCAAATTGAGAGGTCTCAGCCTGAAACATCAACTGTTGATTTCCATCCATAGATGCCGCTGATGGAACCTGACTCCAGCATTCTGTGGGTGTTTTGCCCAGGAACAGACACGTGTACCTGAACTGTCTTGGATAAATGCATAATGTCCACCAAGAAATCTAACTTGGTCGACGTTAACCTGGACCCACAGCACCTGCTCACTAGTCAAGGTGGCACAGCAGTTTCCACACTTTGAGGAGGTTGAGTCGTGCAAGGCTCCCCGCTTTCTACCGGAGCACCATCGAGAGTGTCCTGTCTGGCTGCATCATTGTGTGGTACAGAAGCTGCAAGGCAGTAAATGAATGGATCATAGTTCTCACTCCCTCCCCCACCCACTTGTGACATTTACTGGGAGCGTTGCAGACAAAGGTCCCAAAGCATTGTTGAGAATCCCTACCACCCATCCCGCAATCTCTCTGACCCAATACTGTCAGGAAGGAGGTACAGAAGCATCAGGACTAGGACTCCCAGAATGGATAACAGCTTCTTCCTTCAGGTAGTGAGACGAATGAATACCCTGCCACAACTGATGTCTCATCACTAGGACAGGAAGCTGTTAAATGTACTCTTTACTTGTGCTGCACTTTACATGCATTTCGAACTATATTTTATGAACTTGTACATTATTTCGGTTTTGGTGCTGTGTGATACATGTTGTACGGGTGCACTGTGGTCCAGAAGAACATTGTTTTGTTTGGTTGTAAATAGGTACAATCAGATGACAATAAACTTGAACTTGAAATATGCAATTTTCCAGTATTTGAAACTATGTGAACTTAAGCGTCCACTTGTCATGCCCACAATAATAAACCTGGCTGATTCTGGGCATCGCATTTTCCTTCAAGTTTGCAAAGATTAATGATAATAACTGTACATCCAGGGTATATTTATCACTTCCACTTCAATTGATTTCCCTCTTACTTGGCAAATCACAAATCAAACACAGATTTGGGAGAAGCTGAGAGATCATAAAAATGCTAATTTATTGATGCCTGCAGTCAGTCAGTGATTTCCAACATGTGCCTGCTACTTTATTTGTGCTGCACACTTCCTCCTCTTTAGGCTGCCTTAATGATTCCAAGAGTCTCATGGAGGATAGTTGAGGCCACTTGAGAAGCAGGTCATTCCTTCAAATGCTTCTTCACAAAGGCATGAAGTGTTCAGTGTCTTTCTGGATCTCAATTTTGATTGGAGGGCTTCTTTCCAGGAGACTATTGCAATGAACTTCAAAGTGTTTTTCCTTTGGTGGTATGTAGATGTGTCATGCCCAGACCTAGCTGAGCACAAGCAGTTCCTACGTGCAGAAGGTGTCAGTCTGGAGACAGTCACTCCTTTTCAGTGGATATTGCACAGCATAATAGTCAGCCCATTTCTTTTCCACCAGACTTTGTGCTGTTTTATTAACACTGCCCACAGAGTTTTGCATCACTATTCCATTAAAGCATTTCTGTGCCGGTTCCCATTTACTAAAAGGAGCTTCATTATGCTCCATAAATCTTCAGAAAGGGACAGTCACTTTGCCTCTGCCCTCTGTGGAAAATGCAATGGGAAACCTGATCTATAAAGCAGGGTCCTGATGCGATCTTAAAATTTTATGAAGTCTTAAAATCTCAGCCCATATACAACATTAAAGTAGTTATTGATAATGATTTGAGATTGAAGGTACTGAATCAGAATCAGTTTTAATATCACAGGTCATTGTTGTGAAATTGGTTTTGTGACAGTACAGCGCAATAAATAAAAAATCTAGATTGCTATATAGAAAAATTAAAATAGGTGCAAAAAGAGGGAAAAAAGTGAGGTAGCGTACATGGGTTCATTGTCCATTCAGAAATCTGATGGTGGAACAGAAGAAGCTGTTCCTAAAACATTGAGTGTGTTGTCAGACTCCTGGACCTCCTCCATGATAATAACAATGAGAATAGGTAGGTTCAATAGGTACATTTAATGTCAGAGAAATGTATACAATATACATCCTGAAATTCTTTTTCTTTGCAAACATCCACAAAAACAGGAGTGCTCCAAAGAAAGAATGACAGTTAAATGTCAGAACCCCAAAGGGCCCACAGCTCCCCCCCACACACAAGCAACAGCAAGGCAACAACCCCCCCCATCCGCAAAAAAGCATCAGCACCCTATACCAAGCACTCAAACGTGCAGCAAAGCCTCAATAAAGACACAGACTTAGTACCCCAAAAACTACTTGTTCACCCGGTAAGTTGACATACCACTGGCTCTCTCTCTAATAAGAGAAAATGAGGTGTCCCCGTTTCACAGTGAGAGGGGAGACATTACAAATAACTCACTGACTTACGATCTTAAAAGTCTATGCGTTGCTTTTTCTGAGCTCTGCGCCCGGACAGTCTGCACCAAAAAGGCGCAGCTCTCTAGGTATGCAACCCCCGGCAGCTAACCTGCTGCTCCCAACGTTCTGTGTTCTTCCGCGACATGTCCTGGGTGATGAGGGTCCTTACTGAAGCATCAACTTTGGAAGGTGTCCTCATTGTGGGGGAGGCTGGTGCCCATGATCGAGCTGGCTGAGTATGCAACTTTCTATAGCTTTTTCTGATCCTGTGCAGTGACCCCTCCATACCAGGCAGTAATGCAACCAGTTAGAATGCTCTCCACGGTACAACTGTAGAAATTTGCAAGTGTTTTTGGTGACACACCAAATCTCCTCAAGCTCCTAAAAATATAGCCATTGTTATGCCTTCTTTGTAATTGCATCAATATGTTAGGCCCAGAACAGATCCTCTGGGATCCAGGAACATGAAAATTCTACTGTTCTCTTAGTGAGGACTGGTATGTGTCCCCTCGAATTCCCCAATGTTATAATGGAAGATAGACCTAGCAGAGATTAAAATTTGAGCATCTCATCTTAGTCTGTTGTAATCATCATTCGCAACTTGATGGGACTAGATATTTATACACACTGAATTGAGTCTGTGCATAGGAATCTATTCTGGCACTAACCCTACAAAGAATCAGAGAGGGAGAATTAACCAGAGTTACCCCTACAAGACAACTCAGATACGTTTCGACAAGATTACCAAGACCATAACTATTAGGCCATTCAATCCATTTAGTCTGTTGCACCATTTGATCATGGCTGACTTATGATCAACCCCATTCTCCTGCCTTCTCCCTGTATTAACCAAGAATCGAGCAACCTCTGCTTTAAATACATACAATTTCTTGGCCTCCACAACCATCTGTGGCAATGAACTCCACAGATACACCACCAGTTGAAGATTCCACCTCATCTCTGCTCTAAAGCAATGTCCTTCTACTCTGAGGCTCCGGTCCTTGGCTCTCCCACTATTGGAAACATCCTCTCTCCACATGCACTCTACCTCGGCCTTTCATTTGCTGGTCCTCTCTTGCTGAAAACTCCTCTACTCTACTCCAATGTTGAAATGTGAACTCTCTGCAATGCCCCTCAAAAGCTAGCTGATAAAGGGAGGGTGTGTTTATTGATTTAGATGGACAGGAATGTGAAGAATTATGGTAATCATAAGGTAATTTAGATTATTTTGGGAACAAATTTTAAATATTCAAAAATAGGAACACAGGTAAACAAAAATATTATTTAGAATGTAATAATCTCACAAATTTATTTCCTAGATTGTTGATGGTTTCTCAACATTTTTGAGCTACTCAGATGCATTCAAATCCAGGACTTGTTAAGACAGTCAGTTTAGCCCAAAGCGTGGCTGTGCCTGCTGCTAAGCTTTCTGCAGGTCCACTCGACGGGACTTGCTCCCTGAAGGTGTTCCAACCATTGTGTAGGAGAACGTCATCCTGTGAGTGGTTCAGAACCAGCCCTAGCCATGGTCGGCTTATAATTTATAATGCTCAGAGTGTGAAGTGAAAAGGAAAGCATGCTTCAGATGAAATCTTTAGGATTAGATAGCTGTACTTCCAGAACAGGGGTTCCTAACCCGGGATCCACAGACTCCTCAGTTAATGGGAGAGGTCCATGACACAAAAAAAGATTGGAAACCCTTGTTCTAGAAGGTTAATAAACCTTCTTAGTGCAGTCCTTCTTAGGTGGAGAGATGATTTATGTTTTTTTTTTAAATGTGTAAACTTATTATAGATTAGGTAGTAGGCAATGTCCCTTTTTATAAATACAGCTCTGTGGTGATATAGTTCTGATTAATTTTTTTGTATATTGTAAGGTTGGCTTGGAGCTGGGTAGTGGGAGGGTGGGGTGGTAACTAACTTTACACGATTCTACTATGGGTGATTTTCTTAATTGTCATCAACTGTACTTTTGATATGTTTGTTTTGCACTGTATAAACCTGTTTTTATTGTTTTGTTGCATTGTAAAAACTCATTAAAAATTAATAAAAAATAAAATAAACCTGTTGAAGGGCAAAACAATATTGAAGCCCTCCAGTAGTCAGGGTGAACCACAGACATTGCATCCTTCGTGTCTACGTGATACACAAGCCAGGGCAGTACAATATGGCGAGCAAGCTGTTGCCCAAGCATTGGGCTTCCCTTCTCCATGCATCTGATGAACCCAACGGAATGGCAGAGAAAGGCAGTTTGGTACCAGCAGCATCACAGGAGTTGCCAGTCAGTGTTGAAATCAATGTAGGACTGCCCTAGGGACTCCAAGCTTCAGATTTTTCTTCAGATTTACTCCAGAAGCTTTCCCCATGCATGGGTGTAGCTGCAAGGCAGCAGAGGTTTACGATCAGAGTTCTCCTTCTTCCAGATGAGCTGCCAACCATGGCTGATGAGCCCCATCTGTCCGAAGCAACTGGTTTTTAAGGTTCCAGTAACCTGCCTTTGTTCCTTGTCCTGTCAGTAGAAACTGCTCCGCTGGGCTTAGTAGCTAAGCCACACATGAAGGCCAGGAGCTAGCTGAATGTGGTTGTCAGAGGCTATTCGAGACACAAGCCATTGGAGGCATTTCAATAGGTAATGGGAGCTTATTCCAACTACACCCGGCTAAAATAACCTTAAGAAACCAAAACTCAATGCCACACATAAATACATGCAATCACTCAATTCCTCTCCCTAAATGCACTGATTCATTATCTTGAAGCTGTCATAGACTCCTTTTCTACTTTGCTGGTATGTGCTTCCTTCTTTCCAGTTATCTACATTGGCAAACTTCAACAGTTCTGCAATTCAAGAATTCCCGCAGTTTCCCTTCACGTTCTTGGCTCCATTTTTCTTCCTGTTTGCAACAGAGCTCCCATTTGGCCCATACAGGCTGTCAGCAGAAATATTCCACCAGTATTACTTCCTCTTATTTCACTAACATTTTCTTCCATATACCCACCAACTTCCCATTGATTCTTTTAGCATTTAGCTACATTATGGGGCAAATTACTGTAGCACAATTAACCTACCGGCACATTTAGAATGTGGGAGGAAACAAGAGCTTCCAGGTGAAACGCAGTCAAAGAAAACATGCAAACTTCACACAAATAGCAGCCAAGGCCAGGATCAAACCTGGATCACTAGAGCTGAGGCGGCTCTACTCTACCACCCCGTTGAGATCGTCCAGGAGTACACTTTTGCTACAGATCCCATCATCCAGTCTCCTCTCCTATTCACCATTCCTTCCGATTGTCGCTCTGATCTCCAAAGAATGTACCTTCAGCACAGCATTCAGCTTTCATGATCACCCCCACACTTGACCCATATCTCAATGAAATCTGAGCTCAGCACGCCACTGAATCCCTCATCTGGCACCTTTAACTTCTTGGCCATTTCTTCATACCCTTTACTTCATCTTCAGAATTCTGATTCACTCATGCCCCTCACCCTCTTGAACTGCCCACTTGTATCTGCTGGAGCGATATGCAGCATCTAACAATTTCCACTGCCCCTACTGATGTTGCCCACTTTATCTGCAACCACTAAGGATCAGCCTCAAACACATGAGGAACCTACTACCTCAAAAGCCTGAATATTAACATTCTGGACACTATTTCACATCTCCCTCATGATCCCACCACTGAGCATTAAGTCTTCATCTCCCGATCTGACCTCATTTAAGTCAGGAGATAGTCACTCCAGACTCAGAGTCTAACAATGGACCACCCAGTTCTAACTAGTGTGTGAAAACCATAAGCAAAATCATCCAGGTGGACACGTACATAATTCACAATCGCCGACACTGAGCAGGGTTTCACTCCAGGAGGCTAGTCTGACGTGATGCTTTAATTACGTAAAGTGTTTTTACCGCACTTTGTGTTCAGTGTTTGGAGTACAATACACGAGTTGTTACATGCTTTTCTTAAACAGAAAACGCCTCTGGGATTGTCCTAGAGATCATGATCACCAATGCAGAGTTATCGAACTTGTTGACCAACGTAATCACTTTGAAACCGTTGGAGTTTTGGGAGCAAAATGCTGTTGCTTGGTTCATACAGGCAGAGGCTCAATTCACACTGCAAGAGATCACCACCAACACCACCAAGTTCTACTACGTTGTAGCATTACTCAGCAACTCTATGGCTGCAGAGAGGTGTGTCTACTAGAACACCCACGTAAACACGAATCACTGAAAACTCACCTTCTACAGACTCTTGGACTATCGGAGTCTGAGCTGGCCAAACAGTTGCTCTCCTTGCCCAGTACTGGCGATGCTAAGCCTTCAGAGCTAATGGACCACTTGCTCTCTGTCCTGGGAAATCACCATCCTTGTGTTTTTTTTAAAAGAACACTTTATGCTGTAAATACCTGATCGTGTTCGTATAGCCTTCACTAATCCACCTGTGAAGGACTATAGGGAGCTTGCTAAAGTGGCTGAGAGTCAGGCAGTAGAGTATCAGTCCTCCTCCTTTATCCACCTCAATAAACCCAGTCAGCAAGGCTCCCAACACAAGGACGTCTGTGGCTGCTAAACAGACGAGGAAAGTTCTGTGTTTGTTAACAGGCTCCCTTTGGTAAGAACGCTAGGAACTGCTGACTACCTTGCAGCTTCGACAGTGGCATCAGAGGTCTGAACGTTGTGGGTTCCAGCTGCCAGGGTCATCTGCTGTTCATTGAGGGTGGGTACTTCCTGTGTGACACGGGTGCTCAAATGACTGCCACCAGCATCGCCTATTGATGAAAAGATACAGAGCAACAAAACCCTTACGGCAGCAGGATCCAGATTTACGGGACACGACAGGTGACGCTCTGCTTCAGTTACACATGGGAATTTGTCCTGGCCAAGGTGGCTAGACATATGCTCAGTGCAGATTTCCTGTGTGCCCAAGGATGTTAGTCCATCTTAAGAACTGCTGGCTTGTGGCTGTCAAAGTCTTTGGGTTGTTACCCTGCTCCCCCAGTAAGTTCCCCACAACAACTGTCAAGCCATGCACCACCATGAGTTTATTTGACTGCAGGGCGAATTCCCAAATCTCACCAAGCCCACATTCTCCACTACAGTAACAAAACATTTGGTCGAGAACCACATTTCCACAACTGGTCAGCTAGTCCATGGCCATGTGCGTGGACTAGACCCAGAAAAGCTGGCAACTACGAAGGTTGAGTTTGCCAACGTGAAAAGACTCTGAATTGTATGCCAGTCAAATAGCACCTGGGCTTCACCCTGGCCTATGGTCCCCAAATTCGATGGTGGCTACCACCCATGTGGCAATTAATGACACTTAAACAAGGACAGCACCCCCTATTGTTACCCAGTCCCACATATACAAGACTTTTTGGCACGTTTAGCCAGAAAGTTATTTTTTTTCCCCAAAGTCAATCTAGTTAGGGGCTACCATCAGATGCCTGTGCTTGGGGGACATCCCCAAAAACAGCTGTGATAATTGTTTGGCCTTGGAGTTTTTGCACGTCATTTGGGCTGGGAAAAAAAGGCAGCACAGACCTTGCAACACTGATGGATGCTGTATTAAAAGACTTAGATTTTCTTTTAGTTTACCTGGATGACATACATTTGCCCAGGGTCCAAATCCGAACACGCATCTCATCTCCACACACCTTGAGCGCTTAAGCAAACGCCAATTGATTATTAACCCTGCTAAGTGCCAGTTTGGGTTGTCAACAACCGACTTTCTCAGCCATCGCATCTCTGTAGAACGTGTGAAACTCCTCCGTTCAAAGGTAGCCGCTATTATGGATTTCCCACTGCCCCACACTACTAAAAAACTACAGGAGTTTTTAGGTATGGTGAATTTCAATCTGCAAGCTGAATTTATGGTCCCCCTGAATAGTGCACTTAAAGGCAATACCCCTAATCACATGCTTGACTGGTCAGTGAACATGACCAGGGCATTTGATGATACCAAACAAGTTCGTTCCAACTTGACCCTACTGGTGTACCCACTCCCCAATGCACCCGTGGCCATTACTGCTGACGCTTCAGACTCTGCTGTGCACGAACAGTTGGTTGGAGCAAGTGGCAGCTGCTCACCATCTTCAGCCAACAGCTCTGTCTCGCTGAAAGGAAGTACAATGCGTTTGCCCATGAACTTCTCAGTCTATCTGGCCTTCTGCCGTTTTCAATTTCTTCCAGCAGGTCACCATTTCACAGTGTTCATTGATCACAAAGCCCTTGTGCACACAATGACCAAAATATCAGAGCCTCGGTGTACACAGCAGCAATGCCACCTGGCCTACATACCCGAGTTCACAACTGATATACAACATATCAAAGTGAAAAATAATGCCGTGGCCAAATGTTTCTCACGGCCAGCCACTGAGGCCGTACAGATTGGGGCCAACGATGCCAGCAGAGCCGCTGACCAAGCTACTGACCCAGATCCAGGCTTACCAATCAACAATCACAAGCCTGCAGTTGGCTAATATTTGAGGAAGCTGGGGTTTCCCTCCTGTGTGATGTCTCAACCAGTTGCCCTCGCCCCATAGTGACCGCAAAATAGAGTTGTTAACTCCATACATGGCCTCTTGCTTCCAGAAACTGGCTGCACTAAACTTTGTGTGGCATGGCCTTAGAAAGGATGAGTGTGATTGGACTGCAGCCTGTGTGGAGTGCCAGCGGGCAAAATTTAAACATGTTTGGGACCTTTTGAGAGATAGTTTAACCATATCAATGTAGACCTTATTGATCCTCTTCCCCCTTCCCTCAGTTCCACACACCTTCTTACCAGGTGGCCAGAGGTTGCCCCTCTTGCATTGACAATGGTTGCAGACCTGGGTCAGGCGTTCATCAGCATCTGGGTTGTGCAGTTTGGCACCCCATCTATTACTTCCTCTGACTGTGGGCCCCAATTTATATTGGACCTCTGGTCTGCAATGGCCCAGAACCTCAGTGTTAGGCCACATCACACCACAGCTCATCACCCACAGTCCAATGGCCTGTATGAGCAATTTCACTGCTCCTTAAAGGCTGCTCTGAGGGCTTCCCTGATGGATGAGTGTTGGCATGATCTCCCATGGGTTCTGCTGGGGCTCAGAACAGCTCCAAAAGAGGACATGCGGTCGTCCACAGCTGAGTTGGTATACAGTCAGCTGTTACAAATGCCAGATGACTTCATTCCTGGTCATCCTCTCAACAGTGTTCTACCCTCAGTAAACTGAATTCCTTTTCAGCTATTCCTACCTCACATCATGGCGGATAGCATTCCTGTTGACCTACATTCCACCTTGTTTGTTCTCAGCCACCATGATGCACACTAATATCCCCTTATACATCCTTACGATAGTCCATTCCATGTTTTGGAATGGGGTGAAAACACTTATAGATAAGGGAGGCAAACCTGAACGTATTTCAGTAGTTAGTCTTAAACCGGCCCATCAAGAGTTGGAGCATCCTGTCCCCAGCATCACAACGTGACTATGAGTGAGTCAACTCACCCCTTGACGAGCCAAGAGCATCTGCTGTTCCTCCAGCCGTGGAACATAGAACAAGAGCCGGCTGGCTCGTCCGGGCTCTAGACAGGCTCCCAATGGCGGATTTGATTCTTGGGGTGTGGGGGAGGGGGAAGAGAAGAGCAGTGTAGTAATGTAATCAGTGGAAGTGTACACAATTCACAACCACCGACATTGAGTTGGGTTTCACTTTGAGGCTAGTCTGATGTGATGAGGTATTACACAAAATGTCTGGTTAACAGAGAGCAAATTTTAATTTGAACAAATAGGGCAGCACTCTACACCCGCACAAATATACTAAAATCACCTCTAAGGTACTAACTCACTTCAGGCTTTTTGATTTACAAAATTTCATCTAATAAAATGTTTCTAGAAAAACATCCCTTTCATTAATCTAAGAATGGACTACATTAATGGCCACATTGACACTTCACCCCGCTCTCAAAGAACATGAAAGTTTCTTTACTTTTGCACACTGGACACACTCACACATGATCAGTTGTTATTCCTTACCCTTTTCAATTTCTCTGCCTCAACGTAGGGAAGAGTTAGTGGCCAATATCTGTTGGCGCTCAGACTCCCAAACCTACCTTGATTACACTTGGACCTATGCAACTTCCTGCAAAGACCCCAATCCGTTTGCACAGCTTGCCAACTATCCCATCTGTGCAGACAATTTAATTTTCCTTAAATCAGCTTCCCTTCCACCATTGCTGGCAGTGCTCTCAAATGCTTCTGGTCTATATTCTGCATTTCATCGTCAAAGCAAAGACACGGCTCCCTTTGCTCTTCACTTTCCACAGGCCTCCACAAAATGGATTATCCTCCACAACCTCCACCACTTTCAGCAAGATTACATTTCCAGCCATCTCCTTTTGGCATTACAAAGGGACATCAGCTCTGCCAATTTCCTGGTTTACTCTCCAATTTCCAAGAACAATGACTCTCCCTCTTACAATAACTTTATATGCAATTGGAGGGGCAAAACCTATCCTACTTACAGCAACAAATAGACAGTGTGCTGGAGGAACTGAATGGATCAAACAGCACCTGCAGTCTCTTGTGGCTCCACCTATCCTATTAACCTTTCTTTTCCCATCATCTGAGGACCCAAACACTGCTTCCAGGTACAGAAACTATTCACTTGCAGAAATATAGGAAATGGAATGGACTTTAGTTGATGATACATTAGACATCGGAAAAGATCGTTGTCAGAAATTATGCCATTTCCAAGTTTCTGATTCAAGAGATTATAGTTAGGTCAAGATACTCAGTTACCTCCTTTGAAACTCAGATGAAATCTAGTTTGTCTTGTGGATTTGTCACTCTTTAGTACAACTTTTGTCCCCATTAACAGACACAGACATTTATTTTTCAAGTGTCTGCTCTTAACATTGGTGTCACTGGGTGCACTGACATTCAATTCTCTGCCTTTAGGGCAAAGAAATATTCAACATGAATGTCACATGCTTATTTTCATTTAGATTACCAATATTAGTTTTCAAGGGCTTTCAGTGCTCTCAGCTTGAACTTGATGTAATTGTAAGTGCCACTGCAGCTCTCACTGTTTCTCAACATTGCTATTATCTACACCTCTTCCTGTGCGCTGAATAGCAGCACAAGAACATTAAGCAGGAGTCGGCCATCTGGCCCGTTGAGCCTGCTCTGCCATTCAACAAGATATTAGCTGATCTGGCCATGGACTCATCTCCACCTACTTGCCTTTTGCCCATAACCCTCAATTCCCCTACTATGCAAAAATCTATCCAATCTTATCTTAAATATATTTACTGAGGTAGCCTCTCCTGCTTCATTGGGCAGAGAATTTCACAGATTCTCCACTCTCTGGGAAAAGCAGTTCCTCCTCATCTTCATCCTAAATCTACTCCCCCAAGTCTTGAGACTATGTCCCCTAGTTCTGTCTCACCTACCAGTAGACACAACTCAATACTACTACAGTACAATGAAACTTTATTAGTTCTTAATAGTTATCGGAGGAATTCAGTGTTCTTTTGACAGACTAAATAAACAAAATCAGCAGACACCTAGTGCAGATAATGGACTGCCTTCATTTAATGTTTTTGATGACTGCATCCTCCAAATCTTCATTTTCATTGACAATCATCTTGAATATTACAATACCTTCAAATTCTTCACAGTTCCTCACTTGCAATAAAATCATCTCATTACCACTCTCGACCGTTTCTGGCATCTCCCAGCCGAAATGCTTGAAACCACAGGGAGCAAAACGGGTCAGAATTGGCTTACTGCTTATTCGTTGCCAACTATCAGTGACAACAAAATCACTTGTGTTTGAACACAAGCACATGCAGCTGATTCTATTTAAAACTGTTTGATCCAAAAACAGTGTAATGTCTGATGGCCACATGATGTAAACATGTCTCATGCTAGTAAGGAACTGTTCAGCAATGGCCTCCTGCCCAGTTAACAGGCAACATGTCCCACATAAATGACGGGAATATCAACTACTTTCTGGATTAGTAAGATTTGGTCCAAATAAGTAACTGACCCAATTAACTGGAACCCACTGTACCAGCATTCAAATTGAGCTTCTGGTACAGGTGTCCCCCGCTGTCCGAAGGTAGAGCGTTCCTATGAAACCGTTTGAAAGCCGAAATGCCGTAAAGCGAAGAAGCAATTACCACTAATTTATATGGGAAAAAGTTTTGAGCTTTCCCAGACCCAAAAAATAACCTACCAAATCAAACCAAATAACACATAAAACCTAAAATAACACTAATATATAGTAAAAGCAGGAATGATATGATAAATATACATCCTATATAAAGTAGAAATGTTGTAGGTACGGTGTAGTTTCAGTTAACAATATCGGGAAGACAGCGAGCCAAAATCGATTTGGAGAAAAAAAAATTGGCACGCACACGCTTACGCATGCACATGCATACACATGTACACGCATGTGCAAACAACTGCCTGCACAAGGCTTCACGGTCATTATAGTCTTTCTCGGGGTAAACACACGTATAAAGCGGACGTCTTTTTTTCGTAAAAGTGAAAATCATCTTTGGTTAGCAAAAACAGGTACTAATGTAGGTCTTTCGTAACAGCGAGTTGTCGTAAAGCGAATGCTCGAAAAACGGGGGACACCTGTCAGTATAACCTCTCTGCACAATTTCACTTGCAAAATGTAAACACTGCATCACAATGTTTGAAGTAACACATTGTTTTAACTTGGGTTTGTATGGAATTCTTGACCTTTCAAGAATGGCATTTTCAGTTAAATATCTTAACTGATGTCTGTCAATGTAACTGACAAAACAAAATAAATAATTCAAGATCACTGCAAAAGCTGCTCCTTGGGATGCCAAACACTGATAAATACATTAAAGACTGGTTTCATTGCCAGATACTGTCTACAGACATCATTGTACTCACTACATTTTGCTCCCATCTTGTGATGGACATTCCTTCCATTTATTGAAAAGATGTTTTTTTTTTTAAAGAACAAGTACATCCATTTTACAAACAGTAAAACAAAATTTTACCACTCAGTCCCAATAATCATTTATGCTATATTAAAAAAAACACTGCAACGAAACACACAGATCCTTGTAAGTTCTGTATTAAGGTGAAGAATTTAAGAATTAATGCACTGTTTAAAAAAAATCAAATTGAAACATACAAGTTTTATTTTTAGGACATTTGAAAGTTTCCCAGAGAGATGCCCTTAATGCTCGGGGGGGGGGGGGGGTTCAATTCTGGCATCCTCTGTAAGGAGTCTCTCTACATCCTCCCCGTGGAGTGTGCAGACTTTCTCCAGATTCTCCTGTTTCCTCTGTTACGTACCCCGTAACTGGGTCACTTACCAGCAAAGATAGAGAGGTCCGTTGAAGTCTGATGGTACTATTTTTAACAGTATTTATTGATAAAAATACACAAAAATAATATCAATGCAAACATACAGATAATATACGTCGTCAATACTAAATCTAAAAGTGCGGGTATAATAATAATCAACAAGAAATAGCTCTATCATTGTCTAGGGGATAATGTATTGTCCGATGGAAATATAAAAGTCACTCAAGTTCATTCAGGCTGCAGCTTTTGGTTGGAGAGAGAGACGGATTTTGAGAACTTGCCCGTTTTCCTTTTTATGATGTTGATCCTTCGAAATGTCGTCAGTGGTGTTCTCTTCTTTAGCTAAGCCGTCTTCCGTGGTAAGGCCTCAATCCCGGGCAACAGGAAAGGACACACGTGGGCCTTCCACCGGCTGTCGCTATTAAACGCTGTCACGGGATTTCTAGCGTTTCTCCTGGTGCGTCTAAAGGGGTTGTTCCCCAGACCCTCTTTTATCCTTACTCTACGGGGTCTCAGATGTCAATCAGGTTGGGAGGATGCCATCCCCCAACCAGCCCACGTTGCTCATTCCTTGAGGGCTTCGATGAATAGCACAGTGCTCAATATACAATTCCGTCTCCAAGAGACAATGGCTGTTTCCCGTGGCTTTGTATCGCTGAGGGGCCAGGACATTCCAAACCCCTTGTGGATTCTGCGTGTCTCTCTCTCATTTCCTGGGTCTCCTGACCTGAATTAATAGCGATCTTGCGATTCTCAAAAAGGAGGGGGCTACTTTGTACCCTTCGGCCCCTCAGAGTTGGGGCACAGGCGTAACACCCCCTTTCTTCAACGCGTTTTTATCATTGGTAAAAACGAAGTAATACAGAGTCTTACAGGATTTTAGAATCTAACACAATACAAAAGTTTTTTTTTCTCTACAGAGTAATACAGTTATACATTCAATTCAGCATCTAAACAGTTACCGATTACATTGTCACTTCCTTTAATATCTTAACATCTTGTACCTTACTAAAGTCTTGAAGCATCAGACTCCAATTTAATAACCACCTATTTTAATTTCTTATTTTCTTTAGCAAACAAAAACTGAAGAGTTGTGATCTTAGCTTACGTGTATACTACAAAAGTTCATGCAAATACTAATCTTTATGTTACTTTCAAACTTAACAGTCAGGCTTCCATGGGGGTTGTCTTTATTATTCACATGCTTTGTCAAAATCCCGTAAAACCGGCTTCTGCTATTTAAAAATGGCGTCCCATTAACCCTCACCTCTTTTCCGGTTAATTCCCACGTGGTGAGCTTGTGCACCCTGGCGAAATAGGCTTTCGCCCGCTCCTTTCATAGGAGTTATTTTATCAACAATGTGTTCCAAACTTAGACCATTTCCCGAATTTCCACACAATTCTTTAATTTTACGCAAGTTGCTAGTTTTCTCTTCAGGACCCTTCAGGCGATTAGGTCTCAATGCCAGCGATCCTTCTTTGTTCAAACAGCATTTCGAATTCTGCGGTTTCACACCACACTCTGGAATAACAATAGCGTGTGGGGCCCCTTTACCTTCCAACTCAATCTGTAATTGAGTCACAGGCACCGCGGTACCAAGCCATTGTCTCGGTAGCCTGGTTGCTGCGTTTGACATCAATTCAGAATTTAAATTTTTTTCATTCGATTTGGAAACTACACTTTTCCCTTTTCGTTCAATAATAATATTCACCTCACCACCTGTTATCTCCTCACTAACTTTTAACACACCTTCGAGCACAAACACCTGGGAACTCTCACTTCCCACTATTACCAAGGTTAACCCTTTCTTCACTGAACCAAGTCCATCTGACCCACAGGGACTGCATTCCTTTTCAACTGAATCAAATACCTCAGACTTTTTCTGAGCTCCATTACTAGGTTCAGTACCACGTGCATCCACATCTTGAACACACTCAAACGGGACATTTGCCTCTTCCAGGCTTTCAACACCCATACCCTGTTCAAATTCTAAATTCCCCTGATCCTCCCAGCTACTCTCTGGGCAACTCCCTTCCGGAGTAAACTCAACCCCGTGGGCTGAAACAACCTCATCTACCACCCCAGCAGACTTCTTCAAGGTAAGGGCACCCTTTTCATCTAGGACTGCCCTCATTTCATTATTGGGAACACCTTTAGAATTTTCAACTTCTTCAAACAGTTCTGCCAAACCAGACAGATCATCCATGTCCAACCCTGGACCTTTTAACAGCTTTATCTGTTTCTCATCTTTATTTCGTGCCTCTACAAATTTTCTCCTCGCTAAGGGCAGGTCTACCTCCTCTCCCTTACTCTCTTTCACTTTACCACTCTTCGTTTTACCACCCTCTAAACCCTCGTGGTACAGGGTCGGTAAAAACGTCTCGGCCAAATCGATACTGGCCGGATTTAAACTGGTTTCTTTCTCAGCTGCCTTTCTCGACATGCTGCGAGTGATCGCGCATGCGGGATAGATCTTGGAACCTAGGGGCGGGACCTCCACCGGCTGTCTCGTCAGCTTCATTGCTGACTAAACCTTACCACCGGCTAAATCATTACCCAGAAGGACGTCCGCGTCAGTTCTCGGGAATTCTGATCGCACCCCCATTTCAACTGGTCCAGATACCAGCTCACAATTCATAATGATCCTCTGCAAGGGCACCATTTCCGTCCCTTTTCCTATTCCTTTCACAGCTACCATTCCCGTCTTGCGACCAAAATCCAGTACCTTACTGCTAATCAATGACAGTTCAGCTCCCATGTCTCTCCAGATCCGCACGGGAACTGGTGGGTCCCCCTCTCTCACAGACACTGTTCCGTTTGACATACAAGTCTCAGACCCTTCTCGTACTCTGTCTACCCGGGGCTCTCTTGTCGATTTACTGATCACCACGGCACATCCTATAGGGACGGCTGCTTTCCATTTTCCTGTCTCCTTCCTCAGAGCAAAGCACCTGGATGCAATATGTCCCCCCTTTCCACAATTAAAACAGGTCAAGCCCAGAAATCCTTTTCCGTCTTGCCTTTCCCCCTCAATCTTACCACTAGCTCCCGGCGGGACCTCTGCCTCAGCCGGCGGGCTTTCTCTATTGTTCCCACGGTCTCTCTGGTAACTTTTATTCGAGGAAAACTTTGTCTTGTGGGTTAGGGTATATTCATCTGCGAACCTAGCAAATTCGGAGATGGACTTATTCGGCTTCTCATTCAAATACATCCGAATATCCTCCGAAACACAACCTTTAAATTCCTCAATCATAATTAACTCCCTGAGACGCCAAAAATCCTCTTCCACCATTTCTGCTGTACACCAATGATCCAAGAGTACACCTTTCTCATAGGCAAACTCGGTATACGTCTGATTCCACCCTTTCTTTAAATTTCTGAACTTTTGTCTATACGCTTCAGGTACCAATTCGTAAGTCCGGAGAATAGCCTCCTTTACTTTGGCATAATTCTCCGCCTCTTCCCCCTCCATGGACAATGCCACATATGCCCGTTGTGCCTTCCCTTTTAACACACTTTGTAACAGCGCCACCCACTGCTCTTTGGGCCACTTCTAATTCACTGCCACCTTTTCAAAAAGCAAGAAATAACTATCAACATCCGTCTCCTCGAACGGAGGTACTAACCTCAACTCCCGACTAACATTAAACCGCTCCTCTCGGTCTGACCCTTGAGCTCTTCGCTCCTGCCTTAACTTCTCCATATCCAAGTCATGTTGCCTCTGTTTCTCTGCCTCCCTTTCCTTCTCGGCTCTTTCCCTCTCTTTTTCAGCTGCTTCCAGCTGTTTTAACTGAATTTCATGCTCTCTTTGTTTCTCAGCCCTGTCCTGCTCTTTTTCAGCTCTTTCCTGCTCCCTTTTCACCTCCAACTCCTTTAGCTGGAGCTCATGCTCCCTTTTCACCTCTAACTCCTTTAGCTGGAGCGCATGCTCCCTTTCTTTGTCGGCTCTTTCCTTTTCCTTTTCAGCTGCTTCCAGCTGCTTTAATTTAATTTCATGTTCCAACCTTAATCTCTCCAACTCTAACTGAGCCGTCCCACTAGCTGGTACCTTTTCAGGGATATTTTCCAATACCTCAGCTGCAAACACATTCTTCCCAATATAATGCTGAGTTATGGCCCTTCGCACCTCCCGCTTTTTCATTGACAAACTCACCTCTGCGAGGTTTAGTCCCTTCGCCATATTTATCAATTCCGATTTGGTGGCCGCCTCTAGCGCCTCCAGAGTTGGGTTTTCTATAAATTCACCCACGTCCATCTTTGCTGGTTTCCCGTCTGGCTACCCGCGTAACCAGATCCAAGTTTGGACTTACAAGCCCAATTCACTGGCCTCCCAATTTGGTGTCAAATCCCGAGACGAGAACCCCAAGTTGTTACGTACCCTGTAACTGGGTCACTTACCAGCAAAGATAGAGAGGTCCGTTGAAGTCTGATGGTACTATTTTTAACAGTATTTATTGATAAAAATACACAAAAATAATATCAATGCAAACATACAGATAATATACGCCATCAATACTAATAATAATCAACAAGAAATAGCTCTATCGTTGTCTAGGGGATAATGTATTGTCCGATGGAAATATAAAAGTCACTCAAGTTCATTCAGGCTGCAGCTTTTGGTTGGAGAGAGAGACGGATTTTGAGAACTTGCCCGTTTTCCTTTTTATGATGTCGATCCTTCGAAATGTCGTCAGTGGTGTTCTCTTCTTTAGCTAAGCCGTCTTCCGTGGTAAGGCCTCAATCCCGGGCAACAGGAAAGGACACACGTGGGCCTTCCACCGGCTGTCGCTATTAAACGCTGTCACGGGATTTCTAGCGTTTCTCCTGGTGCGTCTAAAGGGGTTGTTCCCCAGACCCTCTTTTATCCTTACTCACGGAGTCTCAGATGTCAATCAGGTTGGGAGGATGCCCCAACCAGCCCACGTTGCTCATTCCTTGAGGGCTTCGATGAATAGCACAGTGCTCAATATACAATTCCATCTCCAAGAGACAATGGCCGTTTCCCGTGTATCGCTGAGGGGCCAGGACATTCCAAACCCCTTGTGGATTCTGCGTGTCTTTCTCTCATTTCCTGGGTCTCCTGACCTGAATTAATAGCGATCTTGCGATTCTCAAAAAGGAGGGGGCTACTTTGTACCCTTCGGCCCCTCAGAGTTGGGACACAGGCGTAACACCTCCCACACTCCAAATACATACCAGGTAGGCAAAATCGTCCTGGGGTTTCCGTTAATAGTAAGGGTCCATGGCATAAAAAAGGATGGGAAGCCCTGGATTAGGGTTAAAACAGGTTTATCGGGAGTTGTTGGACAGTGCGGCTCAAAGGGCAGGAAGGGCTTATTTCATGCTGCATCTCTAGTAAAAAAAACTATCAAAATCAAATATTGAATGCCCTCCCAAACACTTAAAGCCAAAAGTTAATGCCCATTAAAATTGACTTATTTATTCCACATTTCAATGGTCTCAAGTGTGAGTTACTTACTCACAATTCAGCAATTTCACATGCTCTATGGCTTAAGTATGGCTTTGTGGCAACCACAAACGGCTTACCTTTGCATTCACGAAAGCATCCGACCCCTGGTCATCCCGCCAGCAGCGACATCTGTCCTACATCTCCGAATACACGACGGATGTCCGGCATGTCTCGGGAAAGGACAATGTCGTGGCAGACGCCCTCTCCCGCCCTAACATCCAAGCCCTGTCCCAGGGGGTAGACTATGAAGCACTGGTGGAGGCGCAGCAGGCAGACGAGGAGATCCCTAGTTACAGAACCGCAGTCTCCGGTTTGCAGCTCCAGGACCTCCCCGTAGGCCCAGGTGAGAGGACCCTACTCTGTGACGTCACCACCAGCCAACCCCGCCCCGTCGTTCTGGCAGCCTGGCAGCGGCGCATTTTCAACTCCATTCACAACTTAGTGCACCCCTCCATCAGGACAACCGTCCGGATGGTGGCCAACAGGTTCGTTTGGCACAGACTCCGCAAGCAGGTCAGTGAATGGGCCAGAATGTGCATGCACTGCCAGACGGCCAAGGTGCAGTGGCAAACCAAAGCTCTGCCGCAGCAGTTCCACCCCACCCACCAGTGTTTCGACCACATTCATGTAGATATCTTGGGCCCCCTGCCAGTGTCGCGCGGAGCGCGGCACCTCCTCACTATCGTGGACCGATTCACAAGATGGCCAGAGGCGATCCTGCTCACCGACCCCACTTCCGAATCTTGCGCCCGGGCACTGATTGCCACCTGGGTATCTCGCTTTGTTGTACCGGCCCACATGACCTCAGACAGAGGCGCCCAGTTCACCTCCAGCCTGTGGTCAGCTATGGCCAGCCTTTTGGGGACACAGCTGCACCACACAACTGCTTACCACCCACAGTCGAACGGACTGGTGGAGCGCTTCCACCGTCACCTGAAGTCAGCTCTCATGGCCCGTCTGAAAGGGCCTAACTGGGTGGACGAGCTTTCCTGGGTCCTGTTCGGAATCCACACGGCGCCCAAAGAGGATCTGTACACCTCATCGGCCGAGTTGGTGTACGGCGCACCGCTGGTCGTCCCAGGAGAGTTCATACCAGCCCCAAGGGGGCAAGAGGAAGAACCCGCAGCAGTCCTGGGCAGACTACGCGAGAGGCTCGGTAACCTGGCCCCCATACCCACTTCACAGCATGGGCAGAACCGACCTGCGTACCCAAAGACCTGCAAAACTGTAAGTTCGTTTTTGTACGACGGAGCGGACATCGGGCACCGCTACAGCGGCCCTACAAGGGGCCGTTTACGGTGATCAGAAACAATGGGTCCACGTTCGTGCTGGACATTGGGGGGAAAGAGGAGGTTTTCACGGTGGACCGACTCAAACCAGCCCATGTGGACGTGGCGCAGCCGGTTGAGATTTTGGCACTGCGACGCAGGAGCAGACCTCCCAAACAGATTCTGACCCAGACTGAGGACATTGGGGGGTGTATCGCCGGTTCTGGGGGGGGGGTTATGTGGCGACCCACTTCCCAGCGCACTCAAACCGGCTCACAAAGAGGCCGGTCCCAAAGAGGGCACCAAGCCTGCTTCACCAGCAAGGGGAAAAGCCCGCGCGTGGGACTGGACTGTGAATACGCACCCCCTGCAGCATTCCCGCCCGGGGAGGGCCGGATGAGGAAGGCTTTAAAGCGAGGCCGCGAAGTTTGAATAAACCTGTTTTGTAACTGCAGCTCACCAACTCCGTGTCGTTATTGCAGCGCTGCGTGTAGCACACCGCTACAGCTTATAATAATTAACCGGAAGCACTTGCACTTCAACTTCAGTTTTCTTTTAACACAATCTCCTAACACTGGATTAATCAGCAACTCCTTTATATCACATTCAAGACAAAATGTTCAACATTCTAAACTGTCAAAATCAATGTTTAACCTGCCAAACAAAACAATAAATTCACCACAAAAATTTGGCAGTTGCTGGAAATCTTGAACAATGCTGGAAGAACTCAGTAGGTCAGGCAGCATCCATGGAGGGAATAAACAGATGACATTTTGGGCTGAGATCCGTCATCAGGACAGAAGTCAGAATAAGGCAGGGAGAGGGGAAGAAGTAGGAAGCTGGGAGGTAATGGGTGGAAGAGGTAAAGGGCTAAAGAAGAAATCTAATAACATGGAAGAAAGGGAAAGCCGAGGGGAACCAGGCGGTGGTGATGGGCAGGCGAGATGGGGTCAGAAGGTGAACAAAGTGGAGAATGAAAATGGGGGGGGGGGGGGGGGGGAGGAGTAATTGCCAAATTCGGGAAAAAATCAATTCTTTTTCCAAATATCATAAATTGAGTGTCAAACTTTCATTGATTTGCCAACTGATAACTTCTGAACATGGAAATCTTTAGACAATTCAAATGTCCTGTTCAAGCAATAAAAAGGATTTACTGCACTCCTGAAGTTAAATATTGAGGTTATATTGGATAATGATCAACCACAGGCTACAGCCTCAGCACGTTTTTAAACCGTTTTAATCCTGCCGTATGAAAACACCAAGTCATTGTACACTGAACCACCTATCATTCCTTGATCATCCATGAACTGTAGAAAATCCAGAAAGGTTTTCCTCCTCACTGAATCAACGCAGGCACACAAGGATGCATGCTTAGCCCACTGCTCTACACAAGAGTGAGTGGCTCAAATATCATCTATAAATTTGCAAATGGCATCTCTGCTGCAGGTGAAAATTGCAGATGGCAAGGCAGATCAGCTGGTTGAGCGGTGTTGCAATAGTAATCTCGCACTCAACATCAGCAAGACTAAGGAATTGATTAGAGACTTCAGAAGGAGAAGTTGGAAGAGCAGGCACCCGTCCTCATTGAGGGGTGGACAGTACAAAGAGTGTTTCAAGTTCCTAGGTGTCAATATTGCAGAGGATCTATCCTAATCCCAACACAATGATACAATCTCAAAGAAGGCAGGTCACTGGCACTACATCATTTGAAGTGATGAGCTCTGGCACGTTAAAGACTCTTGCAGATTTCTATAGACAGACAGTGCAGAGCATTCTGAATGGTTGCATCACATCTGGTATGAAGGCTCCAGTACAGGGAACTCAAGAGCCATCATGGTCACAACCATCCCCACCATGGACGACATCTTCAAGAAGCAGTGCCTCAAGGCAATGGTATTCATCAGTAAGGACCCTCAACATCAGAACATGCCTTCTTCATATTAGCACCACCAGGGAGAAGGACAGGAGCCTGAGTAAACACACTCAATGATTCATCCCCTCCACCATTAGATTCCTGAACAGTCCACAAACATTACCTCATTATTCCTTTTTTGCAATTTATAGTAAATTTGTCTTTTCACTGTACTGCTTGCACAGAACAAATTCCACACATAGGACAGTGATGTTAAACCCAATTCTGATCCACTACAATATAGTCTGCCTTCAATTTCTAAACTTTACTCCACATTCATAACAATATAGGAGATTCAATCTGACTCAAGTTTCTGCTAAGGTTGGTAAAGGCCCAAACACACACAATCTCACTTCCTCCCATCTCAAGTCCCGACTATTTTCTATTTATATGGCAAATGAAAAGAGGACAACAAAGTGACAAAACAGTTAGTTTCTCATCATTCACAAAGGAACCCCATATAGTCTAATCTATATGACTAACAACAGTGGCCACAGATTTCCTTTCAAACTCCATTAGTTAACATTTCAGATTCAAAACTAATGAGAATTCATATTGATAAAATCCTTTAAATAAAATTAATTGTGCTTAAGCATAATAAAATGCACTTAAGCACAACATACAATTTACAAATTCAGTTGCTATTTTCAGAAAAGGAAGTGAGAGCAAGTTTCACATTCAGAGACAAGTTATACTTTGAAGATACAACTATTTGGTAAAAGACAAAGATTTTTATGATTTCAAGTAACTAAAGATTTTAACATCACCTCGTGGGGAAAAAAATCCAATAACACAACAATTCCAGAATAAATCACGTTCTTAAAACAGACACTATTCCTTTAAACCTGGGCGCTTTTTTTTAAACTATAAAGAGGGGAAAAATATTATTGCCATTAAAGATCAGGATTTAACATTCAAATTACACAGCCGGAAAAAGGTTTGTCTGTTTCAGTTTCAATAAGCAGTACAATTAACATTTTATGGGGCAGAGGGATTTAGGAATAGAATGTTACACCAACCTTCTCATTCCCCACCGAAATGCCAAGCCCAAAAGCAGAAATGACTGTCTCACTTTCCCTGGTCACAATCTGAACCAGGTTCAGTTAGTCATACTGTGACAATATGCCATCTTAAATCATTTTTCCATCTCTTCTCTCACCTCATTACAAATCGTTAATAAATCCTGAAACAGTGACTACTCATGTCATTCTGCTTTTATTATTGTGAATCATTTTTAAGAACAAATCTTTATTATATAAGCAAAATAGATGGCCATTTTCACTTTTATGTCTCCTGCATTTCTAATCGTTGAATCAACTTCGTACCTCATTTCTCTCTGCCTATCGCTTCCTAAATCTGTACTATTTGAAAATTAACATTTTTCTTTAAGCCACTCTCGGGTACTATACATAAGCAATCCAACGTTGCCCTACCACTGAGAATACCATTAAAATGAAAATGTTAACAACAGAATAGACTCTAAATGACCGTATTTTCAGCTTTAACACAGTCATATGCCAAACTGGAAACTACGCGTAAATTACATTCCCGGTTCCTGTGGTAGACAGATAGCCAGGCCTTCTCAGAGGCCGAGGAACGAGGTAGATAGAGACCAACACATAACCGACGCACATAGGGAAAATATGTAGTGCTTTACGCGAACTGGACAGAGAAAAGGAGAGCTGTGGCAATCGTTCTCGCCGCAATATCACAGAGACGGCGTGTGGGCAGCCCCCATTCTCCAACACAGTGACAGGCCCTGGAGACAGTCTGACTCTCTCACCTTCCAAGGTCTCACACTGCACCAGGTTCAGGTAGTCGCCCTGCGACAATATGCCGGCCTTGAAACCTCTCACCAACCCCTCCAGGTAACCGTCATCCACGTTAAAGTAGAGTTCGTTGAAAGAGCCCATGTCTCCGGACCAAACGGTACCGTGCCGGGAATCGGTGACACAATCACTCCAAACACCACCTGATCAGTCAGCTGATCCCCACCACAGCAGGCATGCGCCGTAGCGCTCTGCCGCTCGGAGACAGCTGGCAGGGGCAGAGCATGCGCAATGGTAAGATTAGGGTTTGTTCAGACCAGCAAGCACTGAGCATGCGCGGCGCGACGCGGCGCCCTGTTGTCCTTCCCCACCTCTCATCCAACTCTGCGGCCCCTATTATCCTTCCTCACCCCTCATCCAACAATGTGCACCCCCGTTATCCTTCCCCACCCCTCATCCAACAATGTGCACCCCGTTATCCTTCCCCACCCCTCATCCAACTCTGCGGCCCCTATTATCCTTCCCCACCCCTCATCCAACAATGTGCACCCCCGTTATCCTTCCCCACCCCTCATCCAACTCTGCGGCCCCTATTATCCTTCCCCACCCCTCATCCAACAATGTGCACCCCCGTTATCCTTCCCCACCCCTCATCCAACTCTGCGGCCCCTATTATCCTTCCCCACCCCTCATCCAACTCTGCGGCCCCTATTATCCTTCCCCACCCCTCATCCAACAATGCGGCCCCTATTATCCTTCCCCACCCCTCATCCAACTCTGCACCCCCCCATTATCCTTCCCCACCCCTCATCCAACAATGTGCACCCCCGTTATCCTTCCCCACCCCTCATCCAACTCTCTGCGCCCCATGTCGTCCTGAATCAGATGCTCCTTCATTTCCTACGGCCGTTTATGTCCATGGTGATTGGTCTGCTGTTGCAACAAGTATTTATTTAATTTATGTGTGACCGTTTTGTGATTGGAAACAGTTACCTTAAATTAATGAATTGATTTATTGAAATGCTGCGTTATATTTATCCATGTAGATCATTCCAACACATTGAGGTAGCACTGAGAAAGTGCAGTGCAGCTTGACAGTATGGTGATGGCTGTAAGGAGATAGGTTGTGAGGTAAAGTGTCCCGTTATCACGCAAGAGGTCAGTTCATTAGTCTAATAACAACAGGATAGAAGCTAGCCTTGATTTCAAGCCTTTTATGTCTTCGTCCTGACGGAAAGGCAGAGAACAAAGTAAGCAACACGCACAAAATGCTGGAGGAGCTCAGCGGGCCAGGCAGTGCCTGAGGTGGGTGTGGCTCTGATTGATCAGCTGCTTTACCGAGGCAGCGACAAGTGCGGAGTGAGTCGATGGAGGATGGATTGGTTTCAGTGATGCACTGAACTGTGTCCACAACTGCACCTTCTAACAATCTCTGGGAAAGTGGTTGACAGGCCAGGCCGTGACACACCCTAACAGGATTCTTTCACTAACAAGAGAAAGTCTACAGATACTGGAAACCCAAGCAACACACACAAAATGCCGCAGGAACTCAGCGGGCCAGGCAGCATCTATAGAAAAAAGTAGAGCTAACGCTTCTATGGCACATCAAAAAAATTGTTAAGTTCTTTTTAGCCTTCTGAGCAAATAGAAGCGCAAGTCCATTTTCTGCACTGTGGCATGTAAGTGGTTGGACCAGAACAGGCTGTTGGTGACGATCACTCCTGAAAGTTTGAAACTTTCAACCCTTTGAACCGCAGCACCATTGATGTAAACAGACCAATGTGTACCACCTCTTGCTGAAGTCAACGACCAACATTGAGGTTGCTGTTATACAACTATGTCATCTGGTTCTCTATCTCCTTCCTATATTACAGCTCATCATTATTTGAGATTTGGCCACTGTGATAGTGTAATCCACAAATTTGTGGATGGAGTTAGAGCACCATCTGGCCTGCGGCCCTGAGTGTATGCGGAATGGAGTAGCGGGCTGAGGATGCAGCACTCGTGTTGAGCATAGCAGTGGCAGAGGAGTTGCTGATTGTTGGTCTGTTGGTTGGGAAGTCAAGGATCCAGTTGCAAAGGGAAGTCCCACTTCTAAGAGTTTGGAGATGAGTTTGCTTGGAATGATATTATGGAAGGCAGAGATGCAGTTTATAAACAATAGTCTAATGTGGGTGTTTTTATTTATGTCCAGATGCTCCAGAGATGAGTTGGGACAGAATCTGGCCACAGAGTGATCCTTGGAAATATCACTAGCTCGTAATGTTAGAAATGAAAGTTTTGTTTCAGTAAAAAAATCAAAGTTCAAAGTAAATTATTTATCAAAGTACATATGTCCCCATATACAACCCTGAGATACATGGGCGCACTCAATAAATCCAATAACCATAATAGAATCAATGAAAGACCACATGGACAGGGTGGACAACCAGTGTCCAAACTACAACAAACTACAAATGCAAAATAATGATAAGAAATAAATATCGAGAACATGAGATTAAGAGTCCTTGAAAGTGAGGCCATTGGCTGTGGGAACAATTCAGTTTCTGGGGCAAGTGTAGTTGAGTGAATTTATTCTCTTTGGTTCAAGAGCCTGATGGTTGAAGGTGGTGTGAGTCCTGAGGCTCCTGTACCACCTTCCTGATGGACTCACACCACCAGGTTCAGTAACAGTTATTACCCCTCAACCATCAGGCTCTTGAACAAGGGAGGTAACGTCACTCAACTCGGCTTGCCCATCATCAGTTAAAATGAATTTTTTTTTGTGAAAAGCAAGTGTTGAAAATCTGGAATAATTGTACTTAATGGGCCAGATAGGCTCTGGTGACAGTAGTGGATGGAGGTCCATGACAGGGATCTGTTCTGGGAGCCCTGCGCTTTGTGATTTTTAAAAAATAAATTAATTGGATGAGGAAGTGGAAGGGTGGGTTAGCAAGTGTGCAGTTGACACAAAGTTTGGTGGTATTGTGGATAGTGTGAGTCATCGTAGATTACAACAGGACGCTAATAGGGTGCAGAGCAGGACTGCGAAACATAGAAAACCTACAGCACAGTACAGGCCCTTCGGCCCACAAACTTGTGCCAAACATGTCCCTACCTTAGAAATTGCTAGGCTTACCCATAGCACTCTATTTTTCTAACGTCCATGTACCCATCCAAAAGTCTCTTAAAAGACCCTATCGTATCCGCCTCCACCACTGCTGCCGGCAGCCCATTCCACGCACTCACCACTCTCTGCGTAAAAAGCCCTCATGTGGCAACCATTTCAGCCCTGGGAAAAAGCCTCTGACTATCCACTCGCTCATCATCTTATACACATCTATCAGATCACTTCTCATCCTCCGTCACTCCAAAGAGAGAAGGCTGTTCACTCAACCAGTTTTCATAAGGCATGCTCCCCAATCCAGGCAACATACTTGTAAATCTCCTCTGCACCCTTTCTATGGTTTCCACATCCTTCCTGTAGTGAGGTGACCAGAACTGAGCATAGTATTCCAAGTGGGGTATGACCAGGGTCCTATATAGCTGCAACATTACCTCTCGGCTCCTAAATTCAATTCCACGATTAATGAAGGCCAATACACCATACGCATTCCTAACCACAGAGTCAACCTGCACAGCTGCTTTGAGTGTCCTATGGACTTGGACCCCAAGATCCCTCTGATCCTCCACACTGCCAAGAGTCTTACCATTAATACTATATTCTGCTATCATATTTGACCTACCAAAAATAACCACTTCACATTTATCTGGGTTGAACTCCATCTGCCACTTCTCAGCCCAGTTTTGCATCCTGTCAATGTCCCACTGTAACCTCTGACAGCCCTTCACACTATCCACAACACATCCAACCTTTGTATCATCAGCAAACCTACTAACCCATCCGTCCACTTCCTCATCCAGGTCATTTATAAAAATCACAAAGAGTAAGGGTCCCAGAACAGATCCCTGAGACACGCCACTGGTCACCGACCTCCATGCAGAATATGACCCGTCTACAGCCACTCTTTGCCTTCTGTGGGCAAGCCAGTTCTGGATCCACAAAGCAATGTCCCCTTGGATCCCATTGCTCCTTACTTTCTCATTAAGCCTTGCATGGGGTACCTTATCAAATGCCTTGCTGAAATCCATATACACTACATCTACTGCTCTTCCTTCATCAATGTGTTTAGTCACATCCTCAAAGAGTTCAATCTGGCTCGTAAGGCACGACCTGCCTTTGACAAATCCATGCTGACTATTCCTAATCATATTATATCTTTCCAAATGTTCATAAATCCTGCCTCTCAGGATCTTCTCCATCAACTTACCAACCACTGAAGTAAGACTCACTGATCTATAATTTCCTGGGCTATCTCTACTCCCTTTCTTGAATAAAGGAGCAACATCCGCAACCCTCCAATCCTCTGGAACCTCTCCCGTCCCCATTGATGATTCAAAGATCATTGCCAGAGGCTCAGCAATCTCCTCCCTCACCTCCCACTGTAGCCTGGAGTACATCTCATCTGGTCCTGGTGACTTATCCAACTTGATGCTTTCCAAAAGCTCCAGCACATCCTCTTTCTTAATATCTACATGCTCAAACTTTTCAGTCTGCTGCAAGTAAGCACTACAATCACCAAGATCCTCTTCCATAGTGAATACTAAAGTAAAGTATTCATTAAGTACCTCTGCTATTTCCTCTAGTTCCATACACACTTTCCCACTGTCATATTTGATAGGTCATATTCTTTCATGTCTTATCCTCTTGCTCATCACATACTTGTAGAATGCCTTGGGGTTTTCCTTAATCCTGCCCACCAAGGCCTTCTCATGGCCCCTTTTGGCTCTCCTAATTTCTTTTTTAAGCTCTTTCCTGTTAGCCTTATAATTTTCTCGATCTCTAAAATTAGCTAGCTCTCTCAACTTTTTGTAAGCTTTTCTTTTCTTCCTGACTAGATTTATTACAGCCTTTGTACACCACAGTTCCTGTACCCTACCATAACTTCCCTGTCTCATTGGAACGTACCTATGCAGAACTCCACACAAGTATCCCTTGAACATTTGCCACATTTCTTCCGTACTTTTCCCTGGGAACATCTGTTTCCAATTTAAGCTTCCAATTTCCTGCCTGATAGCCTCATAATTCCCCTTACTCCAATTAAACGCTTTTCTAACTTGTCTGTTCCTATCTCTCTCCAATGCTACTGTAAAAGGAGATAGAATTATGATCACTATCTCCAAAATGCTCTCCACTGAGAGATCTGACACCTGACCAGGTTCATTTCCCAATGCCAGATCAAGTACAGCCTCCCCTCTTGTAGGCTTATCTCCATACTGTGTCAAGAAACCTTCCTGAACACACATAACAAACTCCAACCCATCTAAACCCCTTGCTCTAGGGAGATGCCAATCGATATTAAATGTGTGGAATATCTTCTAAATAGGGAGAAAATCCAAAAGCCTGAGATGCAGAGGGACTTGGGAGTCCTTGTACAGAACACCCTAAATGCTAACTTGCAGGTTGAGTCAGTGGTGAGGAAGGCAAATGCCATGCTAGTATTCATTTCAAGATGTCTAGAATACAAGAGCAGGGATGTGATGCTGAGGCTTTATAAGGCACTGGTGAGGCCTCACCTTGAGTATTGTGAACAGTTTTGGACCTCTCATCTTAGAAAAGTTGTTCTGGCATTGGAGAGGGTCCAGAGAAGGTTCACAAGGATGATCCCAGGAATGAAAGGGTTATCATACGAGGAACGTTTGATGGCTCTGGGTCTGTACTCGCTGGAATTCAGAAGGATGAGGGGGGGATCTCATTGAAACCTTTCGAATGTTGAAAGGCCTAGACAGAATGGATGTGGAAAGGATGTTTCCCATGGTGGAAGAGTCTATGACAAGAGGGCACAGCCTCAGGATAGAGGGCACCCTTTCAAAACAGAGATGTGGTGAGATTTATTTAGCCAAAGGATGGTGAATTTGTGCAATTTGTTGCCACAGGCAGCTGTGGAGGCCAGGTCTTTGGGTGTATTTAAGGCAGAAATTGATAGGTTCTTGATTGGACACAGCATCAAAGGTTACGGGGAGAAGGCTGGGAACTGGGGTTGAGGAGAAAAAGAAAGGATCAGCCAGATAGCCTAATTCTGCTCCTATGTCTTATGATACAGACAAGATTTACTAGGATGCTGCCTGGATTGAGCAAGCTTTTCTCTTTGAAGTGAAGAAGAATGAGAGGCACTTTGATATAAGTACTTAACATGATAAGAGGCATAGATGGAGTGGGCAGCCAGTGCCTTTTGTCCAGGGAAGCAATGGGTAATAGGAGTACATTTGGAGTAAATGGGTACATTTATGGCGATTGGAGGAACGTCAGCGGCTGGTTTTGTATATACAGAGAGGAAACACTGTCAGGGATGGAGGAAGAGGCAGATACATTAAGGGCTTATTTATCTTATTTTGGGATTTAAGAGACTCCGGTATATGGATAAAAGAAAAATGGAGGGCTACATGGGAGTGAAAGGTTGGAATAGGTTTAAAGGTTGACACAACATTGTGGACCATTGTGCTGTACCATTCTGTGTTCTAAAGCGGGTATTTACCATAACAGAGGGGAGAACTTGATCCATAAAGTACTGAAATATTTAGCAAGTTACACAGCCTATGTGAAGAGGGAAATATTTATAATACATATCAATGACTTTTCACAAAAGCTCTGTTTCTTTCTCCACAGCTGCTGCCTGACCTGCTGGATATCTTCAGCATTTCGGATTAAATACAGGATTTTGCTTCAGTTAACCAAAAAAGTCTCTCCCAAAAAAAAAGCCAAGCTTTCAGGTGTGGTGACCAAGTTAAATACAAGAGGGCCAGGTACAATCTTCGCAAAGCCATCTCTCATGGCGATTCTGGACTCCAAACTCTGATCACTGCAGGATACTCAACAGCTGTGGCAGGGCTTGATGCTATCACCTCCTACAACATGAAACCAAGTGATATCGATGACAACAAGGCTTCACTGGCAGGTGAGCTCAATGCCTTAATGCTTGCTTTGATCATCATAACATGCAGGCACTTTCACAAACTCCCAGAACCACCAATGATCCTGTGATTTCAATCTCTGAGGCCGATGTGAGAGCATCCTTCAGGAGGGTAAATCCACGGAAAGGATCTGACCCTGATGGAGTACCTGGCTGAGTACCGAAGACCAGTGCTGATCGATTGGCTGGAATGTTCACCAATATCTTTAACCTCTTGCTTCGGCAGTCCAGGATATCCACCTGCTTCAAGCGGACTTCAATTATACTGGTGCCTACGAAGAAGGTGGTAACCTGCCTCATTGACTATCATCCAGTAGCACTTACTTCCACTGTGCTGAAGTGCTTTGAGAGGTTGGTGATAAAACATATCAACTCCTGCCTGAGAAATGACTTGGATCCACTCCAATTTGCCTCCTGGCAAACAGGTCCACAGCAGTGGCCATTTCATTGGCTCTTCGCTCAGTCCTGGAACACCTGGACAGTGAAGTGTTACGTACCCCGTAACTGGGTGTCAGACCAGCAGAGAAAAAAGAATCCGTTGGAGTCTGGTGGTACCAAACTAAAGGTGTTTATTAATAAAAATAAGCAAAACCATATCAATAATGCAAATATACATATAAAACAAGTTAGCAGTAATAAACCTAAAAGTGTAGGAATAATAATAATCAATAATAAACAAGCTCTATCAATGCCTAGGGGTAAATGAATTGTCATAGAATATAAAGTTCAGTTCAATTCATGAGTGCTTGTTGTTATGCTTGTTGAGTTGTAATCGTTGGAGAGAGAGAGAGCGATTAAGCAGTTGCAGTCAGCAAACCTTCCTGTTGCCTTTTGATTCCTTTGCACCGTGGTTATGGTGGTCATTCAGCTATGAACCCTCCGTCCTTCTGCTAGACCATTCTTCTGTGGTGGACTCGTCACTCTGGCATGAGGGGACACACACACAAGTCCCCACCGGCCCTGCTTTTACACTGATAGCCTTAATGACCGACCTCCTGGTTCGGTCTTCGAAGCCCCCACCTCTCTTGTGGGTTCCAACACTCAATCAGTGTCCACTGGCGTGTCTGGAGGGTGTCTCTCCAGACCTGTCTTTTTATCCCTACTAACGGGGTCTCAGCTATCCATCAATTCTGAATGACTGTGTCCATCAAATCAGGCCACTCCTTCAGTCCACTGAGGAATGTTTATGAGCAAACTATTGTCCTTGCAGCGAAACAGTAAATAATTCAGAAGGGAGTCACAATACAGTTAATCAGCAATTTCCCCCTCTCTTATCTGTTGCCGATGTTCATGCCTGTTTTTCGTCTCTCTTTCTCATGGTCAGCATAACAACAGTAATAGTTCGTGGTTCTCGGGGGGGGGTTGGGAATGGTTAACCCTTCACCCCATTGTCCATCAGGTCTGTTCATCATTCATAACAGAAGATACATACATCAGGATACTCTCAGAACTTGAACCACCAGATTCAGGAACAGCTATTACCCCTCAACCATCAGGCTCTTGAACCAGAGGAGATAACTTCACTCAGCCCATGGACTCGCTTTCAAGGACCCTTCATCTCATGTTCTTGATATTTATTGCTTATTTATTATTAGCATTATTCCTTTTTTCTCTTCTTTCGTATTTGTTTTTTTGCCCCTTGGCTCTTTGTCTATCCTGTTGGATGTGGCCTTTCAGTGATTCTATTGTGTTTCCCGTATTTACTGAGATTGCCTGCAAGAAGATGAATCTGAGGGTTGTCAATAATGACATTGTTAAAACTTTACTTTGAACGTTGGAGCTTTTCTCACAACACAACTCTCAACTGGTAATTATTGGAATTCCTAACGGATTTTACAAGTACTTTATTTAAAATTTGCTGGGGTTTCTGCTTTCACCAGCCTGTCTTTCCACCCTTTTCCCAAGAAACTCAGTGCCATCAGGTAGGAACATCCCACTCGATTGGCACCGCATCAACTACCCTAAACATTCATTCCCTCCACCACCAGGTACAGAACATCACATTGTCTTTGTTTGAGAAAGAAACCTTAAACTTCCCTTTTCATTCATAACATTAAAAAAAGGTTCAAGCAGGACCCCCTGAATACCATTCTCTAGCCATTTTTTTAAAAAGATTACACACTTCTGATTTTTTTCTAACACAGTGAATGTTGTATTGTATTTCACCTGCCATGCCTTTCACTGTGTTGACAGTTTGTCCATGTCCCTCTGAGACTCCTCTGCACCCTCTTCACCAACCATATTGTTGTGTCAACAAATGTACATATATTGTACCTGATCCTCCCATCGTGAAATGTTGATGTTCAAAGATACCTGCATTGATTGTGAATGACAGAGCCTCAGGTCCTTGTGACAACCCATTACCCTGAGAATATTCGACTAACCCTGATAAGTGTGTGGTGATGCATTTTAGGACTAATAAGTCTAGGATATCGATATTGACTGTCAATGGCTACAGCCGAAGTACTGTTCCCAATGCATCTTCACTATTTACAACTGGAATGATCTGTTTTCTTTCTTTTCTAAACCATTTCTCAATCATGTCTACACACTGTCCAACTTCCTGTGTGGGATCTTATCAGTTTCTGGAAGTTCAAATATAAACCATATAAGCATATAACAATTACAGCACAGAAACAGGCCATCTCGGCCCTTCTAGTCCGTGCTGAACGCTTACTCTCACCTAGTCCCACTGACCTGCACTCAGCCCATAACCCTCCATTCCTTTCCTGTCCATATACCTATCCAATTTTACTTTAAATGACAATATCGAAACTGCCTCTACCACTTCTACTGGAAGCTCGTTCCACACAGCTACCACTCTCTGAGTAAAGAAGTTCCATCTTGTGTTACCCCTAAACTTTCGCCCCCTAACTCTCAACCTCTTGTTTGAATCTCCCCTACACTCAATGGAAAAAGCCTATCCACGTCAACTCTTATCTATCCCCCTCATAATTTTAAATGCCTCTATCAAGTCCCCTCTCAACCTTCTACACTCCAAAGAATAAAGGCCTAACTTGTTCAACCTCTCTCTGTAACTTAGGTGCTGAAACTGTCGTGGTTTTTCGTGCCTCACAAATGACCAAGACACGCAGAAGATTCTTCAAGAAGGGTTAAACTTTAATTTGCAAATCAAAGCTGAGACAGTCATTGAGCTAGTCGCTGATTGCCCACCGATCCTCGGACACAGCATTTTTTATAGCAATCTCCTGGTCCAGTTGCATTAGCATATGTAATCGATCTATAGTTGCGTATTACATGTACTACACGTACATCATGTCCCTATTGTTTCTATCAATTGACTTAATCATGTTCTAATCTACATCTCTTAGCTACCTTTCATTAACACATTAACACACCATTGTCTTCTACAGTTTTAGGATACATGCATAGCAAATAGCAAGCTCTTTCTGTAGCTACCTCTCATTAACACACCATTGTCTTCTACATTCTTAAGATACATGCATAGCAAATAGCAAGTTTCAAAACTGACTTCATAGTTTTGGTAAATTTATACTTCTAAACTCCAATAAAACCCAGGTAACATTCTAGTAAATCTTCTCTGTACTCTCTCTATTTGATATGCCATATCAACTGAATTGTCTTTATCCATTCTATGGGTCACATCCTCCACGAGCTTTGCTAGATTATTTAAACATAATTTTCCTTTGATAAATCCACACTGGCTCTGCCCTGTACTGTTATTATTTTGTCATTGCATCCTTCATCTAAGATGCCAGTATTTATGACTGGTGGTTAGGCTTACATGTTATATTTTTGCCTGTTTTCTCTCCCTCCTTTCTTAACTAGTGAGGTCACACTTGCTGGCATCCAATCTACAAGAACCATTCCAGAATCAATAAAGAAGTTTGAAAGGTGATGTCCAATACATATGTATTGTCAACTCTTTCAAAATTGTGGGATGTAAATTATCATGTTCTTGGTGTTGTTACGAATGTGCCACAACTCTGAGGGGCCGAAGGGTACAAAGTTACCCCCTCCTTTTTGAGAATCGCAAGATCACTATTAATTCGGGTCTGGGACCCAGGAAATGAGAGAGAATCCACAAGGTTTGGAATGTGTCCTGGCCTCAGCGAAACAAAGCCAGTGATAACGGCCATTGTCTCTTGGAGATGGAATTGTGTATTGAGTACTGTACTATTCATTGAAGCCCCTCAGTGGATGACCAGAGTGGGCTGGTTGAGGGATTGCATCATCCCAACCTGATTGACATCTGAGACCCCGTGAGTAAGGATAAAAGAGGGTCTGGGGAACAACCCCTTTAGACGCACCAGGAGAAACGCTAGAAATCCCGTGACAGCGTTTAATAGCGACAGCCGGTGGGAGGCTCGTGTGCGTCCTTCCCTTGCCTGGGATTGGCGGGCTCACCACAGAAGAACGGCTTTAGCTAAAGGAGAGGCCACAAGTGAACGGCCACACCAACAGGACTCCCAACGGATCGAAATCATAAAAGGAAAAGCCGGCAAGTTTTTCTCCCAAAAAACTCTCTCTCTCTCCAACCATTGAAATACAGCGGTCCCCAAAGGCTGCAGCCTGCATGAACTGAGTGGCTTTTATATTTCCATCGGACAATACATTATCCCCTAGACAACGATAGAGCTATTTCTTGTTGATTATTATTATACCCGCGCTTTTAGATTTAGTATTGACAACGTATATTATCTGTATGGTTGCATTGATATTATTTTTGTGTATTTTTACCAATAAATACTGTTAAAAATAGTATCATCAGACTTCAAAGGACCTCTCTATCTTTGCTGGTAAGTGACCCAGTTACGGGGTTCGTAACAGTGTTCATTGGTTTTCTATTTTATCAGATAGTTTGGTTCTATAATTTTACACGTTCCAATTTCTTTCATTTCTCCAATCTTACCTCAAGTTTGGTTCTTTAATAGGTAGGTTTTTGAGCCTTCCTCCAAGAAGATAGGTATGAAGTATTTGTTTAATGTATCTGCCACCTTCTCCAGGAGCCTCAGCACCATCCAGGAAAGAACTTGCCAGTGGATTAGCTCCCCATCAACTCAAGTAGCAGCAGTACTCTCAATGGATACAGTTAAATATTCCCATTTCAGCCCGCTTCAGCTAAAAAGCACAACTGCTTCCAAGGTTATTACAGTCAACAAAGATGTATTAATGCGTTTAAGCAAACTATCGCTGCTTAAAGCCGATGGAACCAACACGATTGTGGTCAGAAGTGCCCAGGGAGGACACCTCAGAGGAAGTGCTGGTGTAGATCTTGGTTACAACTGCGTTTAAGGAAACAAGGTTTTAAACTCCCTGTACCGATCAACTTGCTGGCGAACATACGGTCTCTGGTGAATAAAATCGATGATCTCAGAGCCAGGGTGCTGAATCAGAGGGACATTAAGACCGTGTGCGTCTTGTTTCATGGAATCTTGGTTATCCCCTTCCGTACCGAATGCAGTGATCCAGATTAACGGGTTTACTATACACCGTCAGGATAGATACATAGAGTCTCTCAAAAGCAGAGTTGGAGGAATATGCCTCGTGATCAATTCTTAGTGCACAAATATATCAGTGCTGTCTCAATTCTGCTCACCAGACCTGGAATATCTAGCAATAAAGTGCCGTCCTTCTTACCTACCGCAGGAGTTCTCCGGGGTCATTTTGGTAGCGGTATACATTCCACCTCAGGCCAATGTCAAGCAAGCTTTAGATGATCTGAGCAATGGGATCACCATGCATGAAACAGTGCACCCTTACACCTTCACCATAGTTATAGATTTTAACCTGGCCAGTCTGAAAAAAAATCACTAAGCAACTACCATCAACAGATCACTTGCAACACCAGAGGAAACAACACACTGGACCATTGCTACACTACCATCTAGAATGCCTACCATGCCCACACTTTGGGAAGGCTGATCACCTGGCTGTACTTCTACTCCCTGAGTATAGGCAGAGACCGAAGACTGCAGCACCAGCAGTGAGGACCAAGAAAGTATGGACAAGGGAAACCCAGGAGCGCCTACAGGACTGCTTTGAATTGATGGACTGGACTGTATTCAGGGATTCATCTTCAAACCTGGATGAGTATGCTGCAGTTGTTACTGACTTGATTAAAACCTGTGTGGATGGGTGTGTGCCCACAAAGACTTACTGCACATTCCCAAACCAAAAGCCATGGATGAACCAGGAGGTACATTGTCTGCTGAAAAATCTCTGACATTCAAGTCTGGTGACCCAGGCCTGTACCAGAAAACCAGATATGATTTCTGGAGGGCTATTTCAAGGGCCAAGAGACAATTGTGAATGAGGTTGGAGACGACATCGGATGCACAGCAACTTTGGCAGGGTCTGCAAGACATTACTTCCTACAAATCGAAACCCAAAAGCATGAATAGCAGTGATGAACTCAACATCTTCAATGCACACTTTGAAAGGGAGAACAGAACTTCAGCTGTGAAGATCCCTGCTGCACCTATTGACCCTGTGATCTTTGTCTCAGGCTGATGTTAGGCTGTCTTTAAAGAGACCGAACCCTCGCAAGGCGGAAGGTCCTGATGGATTACCTGGTAAGGCTCTGAAAACCTGTACCAACCAACTAGCGGAAGTACTCAAGGACATTTTCAACCTCTCACTGCTACAGGTGGAAGTTCCCACTTGCTTCAAAAGGTAATAATTATACCAGTGCCTAAAAAGAATAATGTGGGCTGTTTTAATAACTATCGCCCAGAAGCACTTGCATCAAAGGTGATGAAATGCTTTGAGAGGTTGGTCATGATTAGACTGAACTCCTGCCTCAGCAAGGACCTGGAGCCATTGCTATTTGCCTATCACCACGATAGGTCATTGGCAAACGCAATCTCAAAGGTTCTCCACATGGCCTTAGACCACCTGGACAACACAAACACCTACGTCAGGATGCTGTTCATCGACTATAGCTCAGCATTTAATACCATCATTCCCACAATCCTGATTGAGAAGTTACAGAACCTGGACCTCTGTATCCACCTCTGCAATTGGATCCTCAACTTCCTAACCGTAAGACCACAGTCTGTGCAGATTGGTGATAGCATCTCCTCCTCGCTGACGATCAACACTGGTGCACCTCAGTGGTGTGTGCTTAGCCCACTGCTCTACTCTCTCTCTCTATATATATATATGACTGTGTGCTAGGCATAGCTCAAATACTATCTATAAATTTGCTGACAATACAACCATTGTTGGTAGAATCTCAGGTGGTGACGAGAGGGCGTACAGGAGTGAGATATGCCAACTAGTGGAATGGTGCCACAGCAACAACCTGGCACTCAATGGCAGTAAGAGCTGATTGTGGACTTCAGGAAGGGTAAGACGAAGGAACACACACCAATCCTCATAGAGGGATCAGAAGTGGAGAGAAGAGCAGCTTCAAGTTCCTGGGTGTCAAGATCTCTGAGGATCTAACCTGGTCCCAACATATTGATGTAGTCATAAAGAAGGCAAGACAGCGGCTATACGTTATTAGGAGTTTGAAGAAATTTGGCATGTCAACAAATCACTCAAAAACTTCTATAGTTGTACAGTGGAGAGCATTCTGACAGGCTGCATCACTATCTGTAATGGAGTGCTACTGCACAAGACCAAAAGAAGCTGCAGAAGGTTGTAAATTTAGTTGGCTCCATCTTGGCTACTAGCCTACAAAGTACCCAGGACATCTTTAGGGAGCGGTGTCTCAGAAAGGAAGCGTCCATTATTAAGGACTCCAGCACCCAGGCATACCCTTTTCTCACTCAGTGATTCAGAAACAGCTTCTTCCCCTCTGCCATCCGATTCCTAAATGAACATTGAATCTTTGGACACTACCTCACTTTTTTTTAATATACCGTATTTCTGTTTTTGCACATTTTTAATTACTCAGTATGTAATTGATTTACTTGTTTATTTATTAATATTATTTTTTCTCTCTGCTAGATTATGTATTGCATTGAACTGCTGCTGCTAAGTTAACAAATTTCACATCACATGCCAGTGATAATAAACCTGACTCGGATTCTAACCATCCCTCAGGGTGTAAAACCTTTAGTGTCTACAAAACACACTGCAGATACTCACTTAGAATACACTGAAAGCTCTGACCAAGTTTATGACCTCTGCCACTAAGAAGGACAAGTGCAGTCTGGAACCAGCTCTACCAGTACGTTCCTCATCAAGTTGTAACCATCCTGCTCAAAGTCAAGCTTGTTGTCATATGCACAAGTGCATGTATGCACACCTGCAATGCAAAACCTGCTTGCAGCAGCATTGCAGGCACATGGTATCAGAAATACAACGTTCACACGAGAAACATAAATTAACATAAATAATACAATAAATAACACAATTGGAATTTAAAAAAGTGCATTGCAATTCATTGAATGATCATTTCCATACACACGGAAGGTTCTGTACTTGATAATGGAGGAAATAAATGCTTAGGGTGGTTGGTGGGGCCCCAGTCAAATACTGTGTACCTTCCTAAATAACACTGAACTAGCTGTGAGAAGCTGGAAGACATATCGAACAGATACTTTATGTATATCTTCTCAGAAGAAGGCCTGAGAAACTATAAGACGTGTTTGAGAATTGAGGATAAGGTGAGATCAAGGAACTGAAGGAAATTAGAATGACTCTTTCATTACTACTGAGTCTAAATCCTAGAATTCCCTCCCTTTCAGTGCAACTGCAATAAACTCAATTAGATTTGTCAAACATAATTTTCTCTTAAGGAGCCACATTAATTCTAACCAAACAGTTTCTACTTTCTTGTTACCTTGTTCCTATTTGGACCATTTTTTTCTGATAATTGGTATGAAATTAATGTGCTCATAGTTAATATTCAATTTTTCTCTCTCCTTTCGTAAAAGGTGCTGTTGAACGTGCTATCTTCCAGATTGCTGGAACTTTGAGGAAATTAGAGTTTTAGAAACATAGAAAACCTACAGCACAATACAGGCCCTTCAGCCCACAGAGCTGTGCCAAACACGTCCTTACCTTAGAACTACATAGGCTTACCCATAGCCCTCTATTTTTCTAAGCTCCATGTATCCATCCAGGAGTCTCTTAGAAGATCCTATCATTTCTGCCTCCACCACCGCCACTGGCAGCACATTCCACGCACTCGCCATTCTCTGCAAAAAAAAACATACCCCTAACATCTCCTCTGTACCTACATCCAAGCACTTTAAAAATATGCCCTCTTGTGCTAGCCATTTCAGCCCTGGGGAAAAGCCTCTGACTATCCACATGATCAATGCCTCTCATCATCTTGTACACCTCTATCAGGTCACCTCTCATCCTCTGATGCTCCAAGGAGAAAAGGCCGAATTCACTCAACCTATTCTCATAAGGCATGCTCCTCAATCCAGGCAACATCCTTGTAAATCTCCTCTGCACCCTTTCTATAGTTTCCATATCCTTCCTGTAGTGAGGTGACCAGAATTGAGCACAGTACTCCAAGTGGGATCTGACCAAGGTCCTACATAGCTGTAACATTACCTCTCGGCTCTTAAACTCAATCCCATGATTGATGAAGGCCAATGCACCGTATGCCTTCTTACCACAGAGTCAACCTGCATAGCAGCTTTGAGTGTCCTATGGACTCGGAGCCCAAGATCCCTCTGATCTTCCACACTAGCAAGAGTCTTGTCATTAATGCTATATTCTGCCATCATATTTGACCTACCAAAATAAACCGCCTCACACTTATCTCAGTTGATCTCCATCAGCCGCTTCACAGCCCTGTTTTGCATCCTATCAATCTCCCGTTGTAACCTCTGATAGCCCTCCACACTATCCACAACACCTCCAACCTTTGTATCATCAGCAAACTTACTAACCCATCTCTCCACTTCCTCATCCAGGTCATTTAAAAAAATCACAAAGAGTAGGGGTCCCAGAACAGATCTCTGAGGCACACCACTGGTCACTGACCTCCATGCAGAATATGACCCCTCTACAACCACTCTTTTCCTTCTGTGGGCAAGCCAGTTCTGGATACACAAAGCAATGTCCCCTTGGATCCCATGCCTCCTTACTTTCTCAATAAGCCTTGCATGAGGTACCTTATCAAATGCCTAGCTAAAATCCATATACACTACATCTATGGCTCTAACTTCATCAATGAGTTTAGTCACATCCTCAAAAAATTCAGTCAGGCTTGTAAGGCACGACCTGCCTTTGACAAAGCCATGCTGACTATTCCTAATCATTATGCCTCTGCAAATGTTCATAAATCCTGCCTCTCAGGATCTTCTCCATCAACTTACCAACCACTGAATTAAGACTCATTGGTCTATAATTTCCTGGGCTATCGCTTCTCCCTTTCTTGAATAAGGGAATAACATTCGCAACCCTCCAATCCTCCAGAACCTCTCCCATCCTCATTGATGATGCAACGATCATCGTCAGAGGCTCTGCAATCTCCTCCTTCACTTACCACAGTAGCCTGGGGTACATCCCGTCCAGTTCCAGTAACTTACCCAATTGGATCCTTTCCAAAAGCTCCAGCACATCCTCTTCCTTAATAACTAAATGCTCAAGCATTTCAGTCCACTGCAAGTCATCCCTACAATCGCCAAGATCCTTTTCCATAGTGAAAACTGAAGTATTATGTACCTCTACCATCTTCTCCGGTTCCATACACACTTCCCCACTGTCACACTTGATTGGTCCTATTCTCTCACGTCTTATCCTCTTGCCCTTCACATACTTGTAGAATACCTTGGGATTTTCCTTAATCCTGTCCACCAAGGCCTTCTCATGGCCCCTTCTGGCTCTCCTAATTTCATCCTTAAGCTCCTTCCTGGGGAGGAGTTCTTGAATATTCCACAGTATTCAATTTATTTTATTTTATTTTATTTTTAAAGACTCTGAAGTTTCCACTTTTAAAGGTATGCAGTACTTTGCCTCTGTTTGGTAAAACAATCTCATTGTTGATATTCCATCTGGTGTAACAACTTACTGTTCCACCTCACCTCAAGTAACTCATTCCTTTTCATACTAGACAAAAAATACTCTTACACTGTTGTCTACTCTCACAATTTCTTCAATAGCTGCCTCCCATAATCCAAGTACATTTAGTCACCTGCATCTTTGAACATTCTCCTGGTCAATTATATCAAGCAGGGCTGATATTTCTTAAGGGATTATCTTGACCAGTTCTGTAACTTCAGCAGATGGTTCGTGGACTTAAGACTAAGCTAGACTCCTATGATTATCCATTGTGCACATTACCCCCGGATCCTGCTAATTGTGCAATTCTCAGCTAACATCCCAGATCAACACACAAATGAAAGTGGATTAGTTACATTTCCTGTGTAATTTAAAACTAAAATAAGCCCTAATTTAGCAACATATAGTATTTTGCAATAGATAAAAGCATGAAAACACTCATTGTTTGCAGTTCTTTTCTGATACATTTATAAATTAGGGTCTTCCATTCACAGCCAGATAGTAAAAGGTCCAAGATAATTAATTTCACCAAGGACTTGGTGTTCACTGTGCATTAGCAGTTTTGTTACATAAAATGTCAGCAAATGTTAAATGAAATATTCATTTAGTGTTGACATGCCAACTGGTCATAATGATTAGCAATGTTCTGGAACTATGACATTATTGTTAATACCAGCAATCTGTGATGCAAAGATGCACAAAAAAGAACATCGTGATCTGTTACCAATAAGATCAACTACATGAATTAAGTAAAAAACATTGCTGTGGTTTAAATGTAGTTAGTCTGTCAACATGATTCATGTTTAATAGATATTGAGTGAAGTGCCACATGTTTGGGTCTTGCAAGTAGCTATGTTGAGAAAGGAAAAACTCACCGATTAGTTCCTGATGAAGTGTTCCAATCCAAAATGTTGACTGTTTTTTTCCTTTCCATAGAGGCCTGCCCTGCTGAGTTCCTCCAGCATTTTGTGTAGGTAGTAGATTTGCTTCATTAACAGGTGAAAGCCTTTGGCTACATAAGTCTAAGGAAGACAAACTCGTGAGGTTGAGGCGCTCTCCCACCCCAAACCCCTGTTTGTGTGGATGCTGAGTTAATTTAACAAAAGGGTTAGTAAAGAAAAGAACCTAAAAAAAAAGAAAAGGGCTCATTTTAATGAAACAGTCAAATGTGCACATGTTGAAGCTCAAAGTTTCTCCATAGCCACCGATCTTCAATCAATCTCGCCCCTGGCTTCGTTGAATCATGGTCGCACACCAATTCAAATCCTACGACCCCTGCTCTCTTGCGTCTTCCCTCTTCATCTCCCCTTGAACAAAAGCCCCAACCCCAGTCATGGTGTCCTTCACCAGAGAAACCTCCCCTTAATCCAGCCATCCTAATTAGATGGCACACATTCCTCCTCGTCTCTTATCTTCAACAATAACCCAAACAAGCTGAAAACAGAACAGACTGCTCTTACAGAACTGCTAGCTGAAGTGCATACAGCATAACAGTAAAAATATGAACCAGGCATTGCACAGGAAACAAAGATTAATAATGATCTGTGACTTACTTAATTTCTTGCACTTCAATGAAACAGAAAGAAGCCATTCAGCAAATCAGCTCCATGCCAGCACCCAGGGAATTCTAGGGGTTCTTTGCACACATCCCCATCAAACCCCCTTTGATTTTTTTGTTTGCTATTGAGAGGCAATTTACAGTGGCCTATTAGCTTACCACTGCTTCTTTGGCATATGGGACAGGACCTGCGCAACCAGAAGAAACCCATGTAGTCACAGTGAGGATATGTAACTCTGCACATTCTGATGTGCAAAGTCTGGATCAAAGGCACATCCTTGGAGCTGTGAGACAGCGCCAGTAACTGCTGTGGCATCATAATACCCTCTTTCAGCAGATCAGTCTTTATTATCATCAACCTTTTGATCTTCATGGTGGACCAAGAGGTACGGTTTGTGCAGGATAAATATAAGGTTCCCTGGTGTGCAGCAGGAGTGAAGAATTGTGCGTTTGGTGCTCCTCTTAGCAGAGACAGATTTTGCAGCAAGTTTTAGAGTCGGTAGGAGAGGTTGGTGTTACACTGCAAGATCTTCAGTTATGGCTGTGGTGTTTGCAAATGCAATATAATTCTGACTGTCCTACATCTGATACTTGGAAGTCAGATGGTCAGGCACCTGCCTTACTCATTTATCCGGAATGTGAGTTGAGGGTCCGGAGTATTGGCAGGATACATGGGATTAACATCTTCAATTCCTCTACTTTTCGATCTATTGACTGATCTTCAATGTCAGTGGAAACCATTAATCAGATACATAACAATACCAACTATATAAATACGGTGACTACCAGAACACATTTGAATCTGAGTGTCCTGTTGTGACAAACTTTTCTGTTGCTGGTGTTATGAATGTGCCACAACTCTGAGGGGCCGAAGGGTACAAAGAAGCCCCCTCCTTTTTGAGAATCACAAGATCGCTATTAATTCGGGTCTGGGACCCAGGAAATGAGAGAGAGACATGCAGAATCCACAAGGGTTTGGAATGTGTCCTGGCCTCAGCAAGGCAGAACCATTGATAACGGCTGTTGTCTCTTGGAGACGGAATTGTGTATTGAGTACTGTACTATTCATTGAAGCCCTCAGGAGATGACCAGAGTGGGCTGGTTGAGGGATTGCATCATCCCAACCTGATTGACATCTGAGACCCCGTGGGTAAGGATAAAAGAAGGTCTGGGGAACAACCCCTTTAGACGCACCAGGAGAAATGCTAGAAATCCCGTGACAGCATTTAATAGCGACAGCCGGTGGGGCTCGCGTGCGTCCTTTTCCCTTGCCAGGGGAATTAGCGGGCTCACCACGGAAGAATGGCTTTAGCTAAAGAAGAGGCCACACCAACGAAACACCAAGGATCGAAATCATAAAAAGGAAAAGCTGGCAAGTTTCTAAAAATCTCTCTCTTGACTCCAACCAAAGGCTGCAGCCTGAATGAACTGAGTGACTTTTATATTTCCATCGGACAATACATCATCCCCTAGACAACGATAGAGCTATTTCTTATTGATTATTATTATACCCGCACTTTTAGATTTAGTATTGACAACGTATATTATCTGTATGTTTGCATTGATATTATTTTTGTGTATTTTTATCAATAAATACTGTTAAAAATAGTACCATCAGACTTCAACGGACCTCTCTATCTTTGCTGGTAAGTGACCCAGTTACAGGGTTCGTAATAACGTGGGGGCTCGTCCGGGATTTGATACCAAATTGGAGGGCCAGTGAATCGGGCTTGTAAGTCCAAACTTGGATCTGGTTGCGCGGGTAGCCAGACGGGAAATCAGCAAAGATGGACGTGGGTGAATTTATAGAAAACCCGACTCTGGAGGTGCTAGAGGCGGCCACAAAGTCGGACTTGATAAATATTGTGAAAGGACTAAACCTCGCAGAGGTGAGGTTGTCAATGAAAAAGCGGGAGGTGCGGAGGGCCATAACTCAGTATTATATTGTGAAGAATGTGTTTTCAGCTGAGGTATTGGAAAATATCCCTGAAAAGGTACCAGCTAGTGGGACGGCTCAGTTAGAGTTGGAGAAATTGAGGCTGGACGCGGAACAGAGGAAGAGGGAGCATGAGCTCCAGCTAAAGGAGTTAGAGGTGAAAAGGGAGCAGGAAAGAGCTGAAAAAGAGCAGGACAGAGCTGAGAAACAAAGGGAGCATGAAATTTAGTTAAAACAGCTGGAAGCAACTGAAAAGGAGAAGGAAAGGGCCAAGAAGGAGAGGGAGGCAGAGAAACAGAGGCAACATGACTTGGATATGGAGAAGTTAAGGCAAGAGCGAAGAGTTCAAGGGTCAGACCGAGAGGAGTGGTTTAATGTTAGTCGGGAGTTTAGGTTAGTACCTCCGTTCGAGGAAACGGATGTTGATAGTTATTTCTTGCATTTTGAAAAGGTGGCAGTGAATCAGAAGTGGCCCAAAGAGCAGTGGGTGGTGTTGTTACAAAGTGTGTTAAAAGGGAAGGCACAACGGGCATATGCGGCGTTGTCCATGGAGGAGGAAGAGTCGGAGAATTATGAGAAAGTCAAGGAGGCCATTCTTCGGACCTACGAATTGGTACCTGAAGCCTATAGACAAAAGTTCAGAAATGTAAAGAAAGGGTGGAATCAGACGTATACCGAGTTTGCCTATGAGAAAGGTGTGCTCTTGGATCGTTGGTGTGCAGCAGAAATAGTGGAAGAAGATTTTTGGCGTCTCAGGGAGTTAATTCTGATTGAGGAATTTAAAGGTTGTGTTTCGGAGGATATCCGGATGTATTTGAATGAGAAGCCGAATAAGTCCATCTCCGAATTTGCTAGGTTCGCAGATGAATATGCCCTAACCCACAAGACAAAGTTTTCCTCGAATAAAAGTTACCAGAGAAACCGTGGGAATGGTAGAGAAAGCCCGCCGGCTGAGGCAGAGGTCCCGCTGGGAGCTAGTGGTAAGATTGAGGAGGAGAGGCAAGACGGCAGGAGAGGTCCTGGCTTGACCGGTTTTAATTGTGGAAAGGTGGGTCATATTGCATCTAGGTGCCTTGCTCCGAGGAAGGAGACAGGAAAATGGAAAGCAGCAGTCCCTATAGGATGTGCTGTGGTGATCAGTAAATCGACGAGAGAGCCCCAGGTAGAAAGAGTACGAGAAGGTGTCTGAGAAATGTATTTCAAAAGGAACCGTGTCTGTGAGAGAGGGAGACACACCAGTTCCAGTGCGGATCTGGAGAGACACGGGAGCTGAACTGTCATTCATTAGCAGTAAGGTACTGGATTTTGGTCGCCAGACTGGAATGGTAGCTTTGAGAGAAATAGGAAAAGGGACAGAAGCGGTGCCCTTGCATAGGATCATTCTGAATTGTGATCTGGTATCTGGACCAGTTGAAATCGGGGTGCGATCAGAATTCCCGAGAACTGATGTGGACGTCCTTCTTGGTAACGATTTAGCCGGTGGTAAGGTTTGGTCGGCAATGAAGCTGACGAGCCAGCCTGTGAGTGTTGAGGTCCCGCCCCTAGGTTCCAAGATCTATCCCGCATGCCCGATCACTCGCAGCATGTCGAGAAAGGCAGCTGAGAAAGAAACCAGTTTAAATCCAGCCAGTATCGATTTGGCCAAGACATTTTTACCGACCCTGTACCAAGAGGGTTTAGAGGGTGGTAAAACGGAGAACAGGAAAGTGAAAGAGAGTAAGGGAGGGGAGGTAGACCTGTCCTTAGCGAGGAGAAAATTTATAGAGGCACGAAGTAAAGATGAGAAACAGATAAGGCTGTTAAAAGGTCCAGGGTTGGACACGGATGATCTGTCTGGTTTGGCAGAACTGTTTGAAGAAGTTGAAAATTCTAAAGGTGTTCTTGATAATGAAATGAGGGCAGTCCTAGATGAAAAGGATGCCATTACCTTGAAGAAGTCTGCTGGGTTAGCAGATGAGGTTGTTTCAGCCCACGGGGTTGAGTTTACTCCGGAAGGGAGTAGCCCAGAGAGTAGTTGGGAGGATCAGGGGAATTTAGAATTTGAAAAGGGTACAGGTATTAAAAGCCTGGAAGAGGCAAATGTCCCGTTTGAGTGTGTTCAAGATGTGGATGCACGTGGTACTGAACCTAGTAATGGAGCTCAGAAAAAGTCTGAGGTATTTGATTCAGTTGAAAAGGAATGCAGTCCCTGTGGGTCAGATAGACTTGGTTCAGTGAAGAAAGGGTTAACCTTGGTAATAGTGGGAAGTGAGAATTCCCAGTTGTTGGTGTTCGAAGGTGTGTTAAAAGTTAGTGAGGAGATAAAAGGTGGTGATGTGAATATTATTATTGAAGGAAAAGGGAAAAGTGTAGTTCCTAAATTGAATGAAGAAAATTTAAAGTCTGGATTGATGTCAGAAGCAGCAACCAGGCTACAGAGACAATGGCTAGGTAACACGTTGCCTGCGAATCAATTACAGGTTGAGTTGGAATGTAAAGGTGCCCCACACGCTATTGTTATTCCAGAGTGTGGTGTGAAAAAGCAGAATTTGAAATGCTGTTTGAATAAAGAGGGATCGCTTGCAGATCTTAAATTGAGAACTAAAAGCATGAAGGGTCCTGAAGAGAAAACTAGCAACTTGCTTAAACTTAAAGAATTGTGTGGAAATTTGGAAAATGGTCTAAGTTTGGAACACATTGTTGATAAAATAACTCCTATGAAAGAAGCTCACCACGTGGGAGTTAACTGGAAAAGGGGCGAGGGTTGACGGGATGCCGTTTTAACTAACCGGATCCGGTTTTAAGGGATTTCGACACAGCATGTGAATAATAAAGACAACCCCCATGGAATCTTGACTGTTAAGTTTGAAAATAACATAAAGATTAGAATTTGCATGAACTTTTGTAGTATACACGTAAGCTAAGATCACAACTCTTTAGTTTTTGTTTGCTGAAGAAAAGGAATAAAAATAGGAAGTTATTAAATTGGAGTCTGATGCTACAAGACTTTAGTAAGGTACAAGATGTTAAGATATTAAAGGAAGTGACAATGTAATCGTTAACTGTTTAGATGCTGAATTGAATGTATAACTGTATTACTCTGTAGTGAAAAAAAAACTCTTTTGTATGGTGTTAGATTCTAAAATCCTGTAAGACTCTGTATTAATTCATTTTTACCGATGGTAAAAAGGCTTTGAAGGAAGGGGGTGTTACGAATGTGCCACAACTCTGAGGGGCCGAAGGGTACAAAGTAGCCCCCTCCTTTTTGAGAATCACAAGATCGCTATTAATTCGGGTCTGGGACCCAGGAAATGAGAGAGAGACACGCAGAATCCACAAGGGTTTGGAATGTGTCCTGGTCTCAGCAAGGCGGAACCATTGATAACGGCCATTGTCTCTTGGAGACGGAATTGTGTATTGAGTACTGTACTATTCACTGAAGCCCTCAGGGGATGACCAGAGTGGGCTGGTTGAGGGATTGCATCATCCCAACCTGATTGACATCTGAGACCCCGTGGGTAAGGATAAAAGAGGGTCTGGGGAACAACCCCTTTAGACGCACCAGGAGAAATGCTAGAAATCCCGTGACAGCGTTTAATAGCGACAGCCGGTGGGGCTCGCGTGCATCCTTTTCCCTTGCCTGGGAATTGGCGGGCTCGCCACGGAAGAACGGCTTTAGCTAAAGAAGAGGCCACACCAACGAAACACCAAGGATCGAAATCATAAAAAGGAAAAGCTGGCAAGTTTCTAAAAATCTCTCTCTTGACTCCAACCAAAGGCTGCAGCCTGAATGAACTGAGTGACTTTTATATTTCCATCGGACAATACATTATCCCCTAGACAACGATAGAGCTATTTCTTATTGATTATTATTATACCCGCACGTTTAGATTTAGTATTGATGACGTATATTATCTGTATGTTTGCATTGATATTATTTTTGTGTATTTTTATCAATAAATACTGTTAAAAATAGTACCATCAGACTTCAACGGACCTCTCTACCTTTGCTGGTAAGTGACCCAGTTACGGGGTTCGTAACACTGGCAAGTTACAAATAGGAATATGGGCTTGCCTGAGTGTGTACTACTCCAAAAGCACTCAAGAAGCTCAAAGCCAATCACAATAGCCTGCTTCATTTTCATCAGTCCACATCTTTAAAACCCAATCATATGTACAGGATGTCTCGCAGCAGCTTCCCCACCCCAACCCCAAATTTGTGACCTCTCACCCCTTCACACCATACAGGCTTGGGAATGTATTGCTTTTCCTGTAATGGCAATTTCCCAAAATCCTGGAACTCTCCACCAGGTAATAGTGTGAATGCATCTTTTCCATACAGAATACCAGTTAGAAAAAAAACAGCTCACTGCTACCTTCTCAGAAACAGTTAGGAATAAGCAAGAAATCTTGTCTTTGCTAGTGGTGGCCGCTTCCTGTGTACAAGACATAATATTTGAAAAGATGAATCAGACATACAGCATTTCCATTAATGGATTTTGAATTAGATGGTATGGGAGCTATAAGTACTTTTAACATTTTCTGTCATTAAACACTCACTCACAAATCCATATCTTGCAAGGAAAAATAATTACCTCAGTCACATGCCAAAGAAAACAAACTCCTTTTTTAATTTCAAATGGATTTCCGATCATTTCAATTTGGTCTTGTTGAACTGTTCAAAAAGCAGAGGTAGCTTGATCTCTTACTTCTTCCATTCAGTTAACTTTTTTATAGATATACTTCCCTTCAATTTATAAAGTGCACTTTAGCCCACTCAAAGTATATTCATCTCCAAAAGTGATGACTCTTTATACTGAAAATTATGTGGCCGTGGTGAATGAAATGTCACTTAGTGCCCATTTTATTATGTACACCTGTTCATTAATGCAAATATTTAATCAGCCAATTGTGTGGCAGCAATTCAATGGATGAAAGCATGCAAACATGGTCAAGAGGTTCAGTTATTGTTCAAACCGAACATCAGAATGGGAAAGAAATGTGATCTAAGTGACTTTGACCATGGTGCCAGACAGGGTGATTTGAGTATCTCTGAAACTGCTGATCTCCAGGGATTTTCACACACAACAGTCTCTGGAGGTTACAGAGAATGGTGCGAGAAACAAGAAAACATCCAGTGAGCTGCAGTGAAACCATCTTCTGAATGAGAGAAGTCAAAGGAGGATGGCCAGACTGGTTCAAGCTGACAGGAAGGCAACAGTAACTCAAATAAACATGTGTTACAAGAGTAGTGGGCAGAAGATCATCTCTGAATGCACACATTGTGGTGAACTACATATACCTGTCTGGACACGCCCCCCCTGCTGACTGCTCCTGTGGCTCCTCCCACAGACCATGGCTCCTCCCACGGAACCCGGTATAAAGGCGATTGGAAACACAGCCCCAGCCTCAGTCTCCAGAATGTAGCATGGTGGTCATTTGCTGCTTGTTCTTTCTTCCAGTCAATTAAAGCCTATATCTCGCCTCACGTCTCCCAGAGTTATTGATGGTGCATCACATATCGAACCTTAAAATGGATGACTACAGCAGCAGAAGACCACGAACATACACTCAGCTAGTGTATGACCACACTGACTAGAATAACATGAAGCATTCATTCAGTAAACTCCATATTGGCTGTGTTGCGTACAATCTACAAAATACACTACAGCAAGCTGTGACACTTCCTTTAAGAGCACCTTCCTAACCTGTGTTGTGCGGATATGTAAAACCCTAAGCATGAAGTTGGATGTTTGGACTTAAACTTTTGAATGTTGGAACATAATTTCTCCATTGATATGTGTTATCTAGGCAAATAAATAAAATAGATTCTGAGAATAAGCAGGTGTTGTGCTTGTTAAAGCAGAACTATTCACAAGAAGCAGAAGTCTCGTCCCAGTGATAGTGGAACCCACCTACGGAATGAAAAGGTCAATAGTGAAGCATTCTCACTCATCCTCAGCCAGCAGAGCTGAGCAAAGATCCTGCTTTGCTGCCCCCTGAAGGTCTCCAGCAGCAGCGAGATTAACCTTCAGCCAATTTGATTCACTCTGCGTGACATCAAGAAATACTCAAGTGCACCTGATACACGAAGTCTCCAGGTTCTGACAACGGACTAGCCAAAGATCCACACTCCAGATTCAGCTACAAGCTGTTCTATTGGAGACACAACACTGGCAATTTAACCTGGTAATTCCTCTCCACAAATAAAATGGAGGACACAGAATCTGCTGTACTTATTGCCTCACACCAAGCCCGTTTCTCTCTGAGTGAGTGGACCAACCTTTAGATTGTGCTTGCAGTGCTGATCCACAGAGCCTGCTCAGCACCAGTATTGCTACAGAATGGATTGAGTGAGCACGCCCCTGCAGTGTCCGCATCCCAACAATCAGTGTGATGAACCTTAATGGCAAGTGTGCCTTCTCTCACACAAGACCAAAGCTGTATGCAATACTCCAACTGCAGTCTCAATCAGCCTCTGCGTAATTGCAGTAAGACTGATACACTCTGTCCAGTACACAAAGTTCATTGCTATACTTGCCAACACCCCACTTGCTTTGCTTTCTTAATTTCTTGCCACACCTTCTTGTTTACTGTCAATGCCCAGTGTAAAAGCACCCAGATCCATTTGTATACTGTATCAGTATCTTCCAATATATCTTTACTTAAAAATACTTTTTCTGTTTCTCCTGCTAAAGTGGATAACTTCATACTTATTCATCTACCATCAGACAGCAGGTACCACAGCACTGACACAAGAGCTCACACAAAATGCCGGAGGAACTCAGCAGGCCAGGCAGCATCTATGGAAAAGAGTACAGTCGACGTTTTGGGCTGAGACCCCTCAGCAGGACTGGAGAAAAAAAGATGAGGAGTAGAGTTAGAAGGTGGGGGGAGGGGAGAGAGAAACGTGAGGTGAGAGGTGAAACCAGGAGGGGGAGGGGTGAGGTGAAGCTGTTTGGTGAAAGAGACACAGGGCTGGAGAACGGGGAGTCTGATAGGAGAGGACAGAAGGCCATGGAAGAAAGAGAAGGGGGAGGAGCACCAGAGGGAGGCGAGGGGCAGGAAAGGTGATTAGGTGAGAGAGGGAAAAGGGGATGGAGAATGGTGAAGGTGGTGGGCGGGGGGGGGGGGGGTCATTACTGATAGTTTGATAAATCGATGTTCATGCCATCAGGTTGGAGGCTACCCAGATGGAATATAAGGTTTGTTCCTCCAAGCTAAGTGTGGCCTCATCACAAAAGTTGTGGAGGCCGTATATTGGAACGGGAATGGGAAGTGGAATTAAAATGGATGGCCACTGGGGGATCCTGCTTGTTCTGGTGCTCAGCGAAGCGGCCTCCCAATCTTCGTCAGGTCTCACTGATACATGGGAGGCCACACTGGGAGTACCGAACACAGTATATCACACCAACAGACTCACAGGTGAAGTGTTGCCTCACCTGGAAGGACCGTATGAGGCCCTGAATGATAGTGAGAGAGGAGGTGTAGAGGCAGGTGTAGCACTTGTTCCACTTGCAAGGATAAGCGCCAGGAGGGTGAGCAGTGAGGAGGGACGAATGCACAAGGGAGTCAGGAGTCAAGAGAACAGACAAATGGACTAATATATGACCCCAATAGGGCAGGGTGGGTTGGAAGCAAGTGGATGAAGTCGATGAGTTCCACATGGGTGCAGGAAGCAGCACCAATGCAGTCTTCAATGCAGCGTAAGAAGAGTGCAGGACGGTCACCAGTGTAGGCTTGGAACATAGGCTGTTCCACATAGCCGACAAACAGGGGGGCATAGCTGGGACCCATGCGAGTGCCCATGGCTACACCTTTTGTTTGAAGGGAATGAGAGGAGCCAAAGGAGAAAGTATTGAGAGTGAGGACAAGTTCTGCTAGGTGGAGGGGAACTGGTTAGGTCTGGTGCCCAGAAAAAACGAAGAGCTTTGAGACCTTCCTGGTGGGGGTTGGAGGTGTATAGGGACTGGATGTCCATAGTAAAAATAAGATGATGGGGGCCAGGGAATTTGAAATCATTGAGAAGGTCAAGAGCATGTGAGGTGTCTTGGATGTAGGTAGGAAGGGACTGAACCGGGGGGATAAAACAGAGTCGAGGTATGCAGATATGAGTTCAGTGGATCAGGAACAAGCTGAAACAATGGCTCTACCTGGACAAGCAGGTTTGTGGATTCTGGGTAGGAGGTAGAAACGGGAGGTGTGGGGTGTGGGAACTATGAGAATGGTGGCAGTAGATGGGAGATCCCCAGAGCTAATAAAGTCAGTGATGGTGTGGGAGATGATGGCCTGGTGTTCCTTAGTGGGGTCCTGTTCGAGGGGTAAGTAGGAGGAGGTGTCTGGGAGTTGTCGCTGGGCCTCAGCAAGGTAGAGATCAGTCTGCCAGACTACTACAACACCTCCTTCATCTGTGGGTTTGATGGTGAGGTTAGGATTGGTGCGGAGGGAGTGGAGAGCAGAGCATTCGGAAGGAGTGAGGTTATAATAGGAAAGAGGAGTGTTGAAAGAGGCTGGTTATTGTCCCATCAGCAGTTGGCAATGAAAAGGTCCAGAGAAGGCAGAAGGCGATGGTGGGGTAGAAGGTTGAAAACGGGAGAATTGGTCAGCGGTGTGGGGTGGAGAGTCCTTGCCAAAGAAGTAGGCCCAGAGATGGAGGCAGTGGAAGAAGACCTTAGCGTTGTGGCCAACGATGAACTCACTGTGGTACAGGTGCAGGGGAACAAAGATGAGGCCTTTGACAAGGTGCCGAACTTGAGGCTGCTTAGCAAGATAAGAGCCCATGGAATTACAGGGAAGTTACCAGCATGAGTGGAGCATTGGCTGATTGGCAGAAAACAGAAAGTGGGAATAAAGGGATCCTATTCTGTCTGGCTGCTGGTTACCAGTGCAGTTCCACAGGGGCTGGTGATGGGAAAACTGTTTTTTAAGATGAATATCAATGATTTGGACTATGGGATTAATGGATTTGTGGCTAAATTTGCTGATGATACAAAGATAGGTGGAGGAGCGAGTAGTGTTGAGGAAACAGAGAGCCTGCAGAGAGACTTAGATTGTTTAGGGGAATGGGCAAAGAAGTGGCAAATGAAATACAATGTTGGAAAGTGTATGGTCATGCACTTTGGTGGAAGAAATAAACAGATAGGCTATTATTTAGATGGGGAGAGAATTCAAAATGCAGAGGTGCAAAGGGTTTTGGGAGTCCTTGTGCAAGATACCCTAAAGGTTAACCTCCAGGTTGAGTCGGTGGTGAAGAAGGCAAATGCAAGGTTGGCATTCATTTCTAGAGGTATAGAATATAAGAACAGGGGATGTGATGTTGAGACTCTATAAGGTACTCGTAAGACCACATTCGGAGTATTGCGTGCAGTTTTGGGTTCCTTATTTTATAAAGGATATACTGACATTGGAGAGGGTTCAGAGAAGATTTCCAGGAATGAGAGGGTTACAGTATGAGGAATGTCTGGCAGCTCTTGGGCTGTATTCCCTGGAGTTCAGGAGAATGAGGGGGGAATCTCATAGAAACATTCCGAATGTTAAAAGGCCTGGACAGATTAGATATGGCAAAGTTATTTCCCATTGTAGGGGATTCTAGGACAAGAGGGCACAACTTCAGGATTGAAAGATGGATTTAGAACAGAGATGCAGAGAAATTACTTTAGTCAGAGGGTGGTAAATCTGTAGAATTTGTTGCCACGAGCGGCTGTGGAGGCCAAGTCATTGGGTACATTCAAAGAAGAGATAGACAGGTTCTTGATTAACCAGGGCATCAAAAGGTATGGAGAGAAGGCAGGGGAGTGGGGATGACTGGAAGAATTGGATCAGCCCATGATTTTATGGCGGAGCATACTCGATGGGCTGAATGGCCTACTTCTGTTCCTATATCTGATGCTTTATGGTCTTACTGAGGACAGAACGTTCTGCCCCAGAGAGGGGAAGGCTGGAGGGGTTGCTGAAGAGCTGGATCGGAGGAGGTAGTGTCTGAGGGAGGTTGGGGTGTTCAGGGATAGTAGGGTGAGAGGAAGATGGAGTCTCTGAGGGTCCAAGAGCTGGCCGGAGGGACCTGAGAGAGACGGGATTGCAGAGTGGTGGTGGGGGAAGGGGAAACGGGGGTTCCAGCAGCAATGCATGAAGACCTGGCCTGGAGGTCAGGGCTGGAGTCAGAGTTGGAGGTTGTGCATCGGCACTTTGGAGGTGTCTGAGGTTATTGGAGACAAGAACTGTTCAGATGGGAAACACCTTCTTCCCCCATGCCATAAGACTACTGAACTTCCTATCACCACCCAGGTCTCAACACGTATGAAGTGTCAGTAGCATGAAACTGTTTACTTTCTAACTTGTGTCATAAATGCGCCTTTTCTCAGCGGCTCAGATGGGAGGAGTGTGACTGTTGGAGTCAGGGCCCTACAGAAGATGGAAGAAGGAGGATAAAGTAAGCAGATTTGGCCAAGGCTGGTCTTTTTGGGATGCTTAGGGATGGAATGTGTTGGCATCATAGACTTAAACTCAGCTGCAAACAAAAGGAGGAGAGGCTCAAGTGGAGCGGCCATTGTTGGAGTGTGCCAGGGATAGAGTGTGAAGGCTTTGGCTTAACAGGCTTAAGCATGAACAGGCGAGGGCATGGTTCAGAAGAGGTAAACCTTTTTCTTTTTTAGTATAGAGGAGTCAGGATGGAATACCCCTCCTGTCAGATGTGGGAACTCAGGATACCTGACGGACTCAGAATCATCAAGGAGATCGATGCATCAGAGCGACTGCAGGACATTCTCAAGGGGGAGGAGAAACTGCCGGAGGTCGTGATGCATATTAGCAATAATGACATGGGCAGAAAAGCAGAAGAGGTCCTATGCAGTGAGTATCTAGAGTTAGGAAAGAAGAGAGGGACCTCCAAGGTTGTACACTACAGGTTACTCCCAGTGCCACAGGCTAGTACAGCTAGGAATGGGGTGATAGCACGGATGAATGAGTGGCTGAGGAGATGTGCAGGAAGCAGGGTTTCAAGTTCTTGGATCATTGGAACCTTTTCTGGGTGACCTGTACTAGAGGGACGGATTGCACCTGAATTGGAGGGGAACCAATATCCTGGCCGGGAAGGTTGCTGCTGCTACTCGGGAGAGTTTAAATTAGTTTTGCAAGGGGCTAGGAACCAGATCTCTGGGTCAGTAAGGGAAGGATCAAACCAGAAGGGAAAATATTGAAAGGCAAAATTGAAAGAACAGATATTTTGGATTGGATAGTTTTGAAGTGTCTATATTTCAATGCTGGCCAGCTAGAGATATAGTGGCATCTGTGCCGGATGTTGAGGTGAGTGGTCCCTGGTTCGAATCTGGTCATTCTTTAATTTAATTAAATTAAAGAAATGTGGAAAAATAATAGAGTTGTTGTCGTGGGGAATTTCAACTTCCCTAATATAAACTGGGACCTTCATAGTGCAAAGGATTTAGATGGGGCAGAATTTGTTATATATATCTAGGAAGGTTTCTTAAATCAATATGTAAACTGCCCAACAACTGACCTTTCAGTGGGTGAACTGTTAGGGATGTTACGTACCCGTGACACATGACAGTGGTACCCTTGTCACGTGACTGGGGTTGAAGTTATACTGGACTTGAGGTAATGGTCTTGTGATGGTGGAGTGACGTCATTTTCCCGCCAGTAGAGGTCATGTGACAGGTTTTTTTTACAGGGTATAAAAGGAAGACCCACCCTGTCAGGTGGGGCAGTTCGTGACGGGATTTGCCAAGCTGACTTCATGTCCCTGCGTGATTTAATGTGATGACGCAGTTTAGTTAAAAATGAAGTTTTATATAATGCCTAAAGTTTAAAAGTTCATTGCCAGTGGTTTCTTTCCTGGTGGAGAGTGAAGATAAGAATTTGGAAGATAAAAATCGGGGAGAATCGATTTTCGACGGTGGATTGGTTTCGACCTTATTTGATCCTCATTCGGAAGGATTTCGTTGACTGTTCTCGTGTTAATCTCCGCTGGGATAGCGGGAGATTGAGAATAGTGTGGAAGAAGAGGTTAGTGCCATTAAACCATTACGTTTTATAAAATTCTTCGTGGGAAAGTTCGACGCCGGGGATAGGACAACGACGTGGAAGAGAATTTAAATCGCCTTAAAAAGTCTCTCCTTTTAAAAGGACTGTGAGCTTTTGAACTTTCGGCATACCGCTTTAAAGAATTGTTTTTTTTCAATACCGCTTTAAAGACTGTTTGAACTGCAACTGCAACGCCGATGGCATGAAAAGTCATCGGCAAGTAGGATTAAGGTGAATCCCAAGGCATACATACCTCAAGAGCAAGAGGGTGGGACGACTCAGGGATGAAGGAGTCAACATTTGCTTGGATGCAGAGAATGTGAGTGAGAGACTTAATAAGTACTTTGCTTCAGTATTTACCAAGGAAAAGGACATAGAGGACCAGAAGATCAATGCTGAGTCTATAAATACATTAGGGTGCTTAAAGGTCAAAGAGGAGAAAGTGTTGGGTCTCCTCATGAGTATAAAGGTGGATATGTCCCCAGGGCCTGATGAGATTTACCCCAGGCTATTGAAGGAGGCAAGAGATGAGATTGTTGGGCCCTTGACTAGTATTTTTTTGTCCTCTCTAGCCACAGCCAAGGTCCTGGAGGACTGGGTGATGGCTAATGTTGTACCTCTATTTAACAAGGGAACCAGGGAAAATCCTGGGATCTACAGACCGATGAATCTCACATCAGTTGTAGGGAAATTGCTGGAGAAAATTTTTAGGGATATGAGCATTTGGAAACCCCTGGCCCAATTAGGGAGCGCCAGAATGGCTTTGTGAGTGGCAGGTTGAATCTTACCAGCTTGATTGAGTTTTTTGACAAGATGACGAGACAGATTGATGAGGGCAGGGTAGTGGACATCGTCTACATGGATTTTCATAAAGTGTTTGACAAACTCCCTCATGGGAGACTAATCCAGAAGATTAAGGTACATGGGATCTGTGGCAAATTGGCTCTTTGGATTCACAATTGGCTTGCGTATAGAAGACAGAGGGTAGAGGCCGAAGGGACTTATTCGAGCTGGAGGTCTGTAATTAGTGGAGTTTCACAAGGATCTGTGCTGGGACCTCTGCTGTTCGTGATGTATATAGATGACCTGGATGAAAATATAGATGGGTAGGTTAGTAAATTTGTGGATGACATCAAGATTAGTGGAAGTGTGGATAATGTAGAAGACTAGCAAAGAATACAGTATGATATTGATCAGTTGCAGATATGGGCTGAGAAATGGCAGATGGAATTTAACCCAGATAAATGTGAGGTGTTGCACCTTGGTAGGGCAAATGCAAGGAGACAGTACGTTGTCAAGGGCAAGATCTTAATAGTTTTGCTGAGCAGAGAGATCTTGGGATCCAAGTTCACAGCTCCTTGAAAATGGCCACACAGGTCAATTAAGTGGTTAAGTAGGCTTATGGAATGCTTGGTTTCATTAGTTGAGGTATTGAGTTCAAAAGTCAAGAGGTTATGTGCAATTTTATAAAACTCTGGTTTGGCCACATCTGGAGTATTGCATACAGTTCTGGTCACCCCGCTGTAGGAAGGATGTTGAGGTTTTGGAGAGGCTGCAGAAGAGGTTACTGTTTGGTTTAGAGGGCATGGGTTTTCACGAGAGGCTGGATAAACTTGGGATGATTTCTCTGGAGAGCCAGAGGCTGAGGGGAGATCTGACAGAGGTTTATAAGATTATGAGAGGCATAGATAGGTCAGGCAGGGATTATCTGTTTCCCAGGGTTGAAACGTCTAATATCAGAGGGCATGAATTGAAGGGCAGAGGGGGTAGGTTTAAGGGGGATGTGAGGGGTAAGTTTTTTTACTCAGAGAGCCACAGATACCTAGAATGTGCTGCCAGGTATAGTGGTAGAAACAAATACATTACAGGTTTATGGATGTAAGGAAGATGGAGGGATACGGACACGGTGTAGGTAGGATTGGTGTTCGGGCGTTTTTGATTTGCTGTTTAGCTGGTTTGGCACGATATTGTGGGCTGAATGGCCTGTTCCTGTGCCGTACTGTGCTGTGTTCTATGTTCTATTATTTGTTAATTTATTTGTGGTAATATTACTTTATATACACTGTTGTGCACCTTGGTCCTGAGGAACATTGCTTTGTTTGACAATATACGTACCTATGGTTGAATGACAATAAACTGAATTTGAATTTGAACTTCTCCTGACCTGCTGTGTAATTACATTCTCACTCTGCACATCCAGATCATCTTGCACCCTTATCACAATCGATAATCCCAACCAGTACTGGGTCACCTGCAAATTCTACTTCCCTCATCCAAGCCATTAACCCAAGAAATTCCGCAGATGCTGGAAATCCAGAGCAACACAGACAAAATGCTGGAGGAACTCAGCAAGTCAGGCAGCGTCTATGGAGAGGAAATAAACAGTCAATGCTTCAGGCTAAGACACTTCATCAGCACTGCAAATCATTGATGTGTATTGTGAATAGCTGGGGCCCAAGGACTGATCCCTGAAATACTTCCCCAGTTACTGCCTGACATTTTTTCTTTTACTCTGGTTTCTAATGCCACGTGCTTTATTGTTCACACTTCCTCATTGTTCCATATTTCTTCACAAGATATAATGAGAAGGTCATTCGGCCATTGTGTATATGCCAGCCCTCAAAATAATTTCCCATTGTAACCTATTCTCTTTCATTCACCCTTCATCACCACTCCTTCTCTCCCTACACAAGAGGTAATTTACAGAAGACAGAATATACCGGCCAATATATCCTTGGGATATGAGATGAACGCGTGGAAGTGTCGCACACAGAGAGTAAGCTGAGAGAGGAAAAGTCTGAAAGATGTACGAGACAAGTGTTTTACACAGAGTTGTCGGAGCCTGGAGCACACTGCTGGGGCAGGTGGCAGAAGCAGAAATGTTTAAGAGGCATTTAGACAGTCACGAGAGCAGGCAAGGCAAGGAGGGATACAGATCGTGTACAGACAGATAGGACTAGTTGGATTGTCATCAAGGTTGGCACCGACACAGGGCCTTTCCCTGTGCGGTACAGTCCTAGATTCTAAGCCCATCCGTCACATGGAGGATGTACAGCTTTCACATAAACAACACCCAAGCTCAGGATTGAACCCAGGTCGCTGGAGGTATGAGGGCAGCTCCCTCTGCTGCACTGTCACACCCCCCCCCCCCCCCCGTCAGGGATGCCCTGAAGCATGACTTTATCCAAAAATCCAAGAACACCACATCCAGGAATTCTATGCTGTCTGGACTACGTATTACAGCTTCTAAACTCCTGCAGCATAACATGAATAGACGTGATGTTATCCACTTTCCCTTTCCGTACTGAGCTCAGACTATACCAGGTTTTGTTCCGAGAATGCTGTTTTAGCACCTTTACCTTGAAAGACCTTACATGCCTTTAAGCTTCCATGTGGCCCCCAAACTACTATAGCCAATAAAATTGCCTGGATTATCTTCCTTGTTAGAGTCGTAGAGTCAAAGGTTCATTTATTATCAAAGTACACAACTCTGAACTCCCTCTTCTCCTGAAAGCCACAAAACCAAGAAAGAAGAGAACAGCAGCACAAGCGGCAACTCCCAAATCTCTCCTCCCCGTGCAAAGAAAATGAGTAAGAATGGAACAGGCACATCGACCTCCAAATCCCCCTCCCCCACACACACAAAAATGAAGAGAAATCGGGTGAAAAATACAGAATACAGAATACAAAAAAAACATAAGCCTGAAAAAAAAGTCCACAGTCCAACTCCACATCCAAATGCAGAAAACCTGGCAACAGTCTCCCTGTCCATAGTGGAGCGATCTCGCCAGTGATTTTAAAAAAGGCAGTTATAGAGCACTAGAGCACAGAAACAGCCCTTGCAGACGATCTAGGACATACTGAACTATAATTCTCCCTAGGCCCATCGACGTGCACCTGGCTCATAGCCCCATCCATGCACTGTACTTACCTAAATTTCTCTCAAGTGTTGAAATCAAACCCACATCCACCAGTCCCGTTGGCAGCTCGTTCCACACTCTCACCGCCCTCTCTGTGAAAGAGTGCCGCCTTATGGTCCCCTTTGGTATTTCACCTTTCACCCTTAACCTATGACCTCTAGTTCTGGTCTCACCCAACCTCAGTGGAAAAAGCCTGCTTTCATTTACCCTATTTATACCCCTCTTAACTTTGTTTGCCACTATCAAACCTCCCCTCGTTATCCTACCTCTAGGAAATAAAATCCTAACCTATTCAACCTTTCCCTACAGCTCAGGTTCTCAACTCTGGAGAATTTGTGGCTTTTTGTTTAAATCTGGCAGATTTGCCTGTCTAAAGCACACTTGTGACCAAGATGAGCCCTAATGATCATCCACCAGTTTCCTGATCACCAGCGTTTCCGGTATAATCGGGTCTTTCTCGTGGCATTTTTGATTATTTAACTGAATTTAACTCTCCAGCTCGGGGGTGGGACATGGATTCCTCCCCAGGTCACCTAGGCATTCTGGATTGCCAGTCCTACACTATCTTCTCCAATAATGTTACGATTACATTCACCGCACAGAATGCGATACTCCACTCCCCGTCACCTCCGTGTGACCACGCAGCGGAGCGTGAGCAATAAGTCTGTCCTGGCCTATTAATTGCTTTTGATAATTGGTTACAATAGAGTCCTAGGGCAGCACGCTGGTGTAGTGGTTGCTGCAATGCTTTGCAGGGCCAGTGGTCAGCCATCGTGGTTCAGTTCCTGTTGCTGTCCGCAAGGCATTTGTGCCTTCTCTCCGTGACTGTGTGGGTTTCCTCTGCGTGCTCTGGTTTCCTCCCACATTCCAATGACACCTAGGTTAGGGTCAATAACTTGTGGGCTTGCTACGTTGGTGCCGGGAGCAGGGCGACATTTGCGGACTACCCCCAGCACATCCTCAGACTGCGATGGTCGTTGGCGCCAATGATTCATTTCACTCTACGTTTTGATGTTTTTGATGTACCTGTGACAAATAAAGCTGATCTTCAATCTAGAATGATAGAACAAGGGTACACATCCTTTGGCCAACCAAGACTCACACCTAAGCTTGCCATGAGCCCTGCGGCTTGCCGTAGAACGTTGAGCACCCACGTTTACTGATCAATATCTTAACAAGAGTTGTTAAGCCCTTTTGATTTTGGTTTAATCTTGTCCAGTTCATTGCAGCTGGCACATGTTTCCCTCTTTCTATGCTTATTTAAAGAGGACTCTCAGTGCATTGTGGGAGGGTGGGGGTCATTGCGTCAGAGAGAATGAAGTGCCTTGTGGTGCCGCTCCCCGAGGCTCTGTCGGTATCCTGATGTCTAACCTTTAGATCCGTCTCTTCCTGGGGAGCCCGCCATTCCTCCGAGAGCACACCGTGACAAAGCCAGTCCCATTTACCTACCCTTGGCACCCATTGCTCTGAATGATTCCTATCCACCTCTCTGCCCAAGTGTTGGTAATGTAGCTGCCTCGGCAGCTCATTCCAGGTGCTGACTTCCACCGGGGTGAAGAAGTTACCCCTCACGTTTCATTTACCTGTTAAAGTTCTCTCCTCTCATTCTAAAACTGTCTTTAGTTCTTGATTCTCCAGCCTTGGGTGGGGGGGGGGGGGGAACTGTTCATTGACCTTGTCTATGCCCCTCCTGATTTTATGCCCCTCTATAAAATCAACCCGTATTCTTCTATGCTTCAGTGAATGAAGTCCCAACCTTCTCAACCTCTCTCCATAACTCAGTCCTTCGGGTCCCGGCAACATCTTTGTAAATCTTCCCTGTACTCCTTCTAACTTAACAGCATCTTTCCTATAGACGAACAACAAAACAAATGACCACAATATTTCAAAAGTGGTATCACAAACATCTTGAACAAATGCAACCTAACATCCCAAATTCTTCACTCAGTGCCCTGAATGATGAAGACCAGCATGCAAAAAGCTGTCTTCACAGCTTTGTCTGCCCGAGAGCCATGCACTCGCTCTCTTAGAGCACTCTGTTCTGCAGAATTACCCCCATGTATCAGCCCGTCCTGGTGAGAATAGACTGTGCTGTGGAAGTGGGGTGGTCCCAAGCCCTTATCATCGTAGTTGGTGGAAACCGCAGTTTTGTAAGGAGCTGTCAAGTACACCACAGTGGATGGCACAAACTTCAGCCAGCGCTAGGTGCTGGTGAGAGCACACATGCTCAATTTGATTTAATGGCTGCTGATAAGGAGACCATTTTCTCCTGGATGACAAGTTTCTAAAATGGCTAAGAAGCTTTACCTGTCCAGCCAACAGGAAGGTATGAGATCACCTGATGGTTCCTAAATCATAAATTAACCATCAAATAACTTACATGCAGACATCAAGAATTAGACAAAACCCAAGCTATTGTTAAACAAAATGAGGCTGGTTTATTATATGCACGCAATAAGAGGGCGGTCTTTGAATTGCACCAGAGGATGAAGTTGAAAAGGCACGTTAGTGTTCAGCCTCATTTGAGATTCAAGATTGTTTAATGTCATTTCCAGTGCACATGGTAAAGGAGAACAGAATTACTGCTACCCCAGATCCAACACCGGAAGGTAAAGAACACGATAGTGAAAAAGGAGGCAAATTGCTGAATTTTTGGTCAAAAATAGGCCGTGCCAAATGTGATTAATCTATATGGAAACTTAATTAAAGTCATTAACCAGATAATATTGGTTGTGAGTTTTGTCCTCAGTCTGCAACACTATTTCAGCAGATCAGATGCTGTAATCACAATCAACTGAGGACAAATTTCAATCTGATTTGTTTCAGCACTGATGGCTGAGGGATAAATAATTGAGTGGAGCCTGGGAAGAGCTCATCAGGTAATGCCCCGTGACCTGGAATGGAATTTTAATTAATGCTTTATGGAAAAGAAAACACTTCTAATAGTTCAGTGCTCTTCAGCATTGTACTAAAGTGGCATGCTGGATTTTGTGTGCGGATCTCTGGAATAGGACTCAAGTGTACAGCTTTCTGACTGAGAATGCTATTCATTCAGTCAAGACTAACGTGAAACGAAATTAGGTGACTTTAAAGAAACATTGCTAAAGGTGGATCCAAATCCCATTTCAGTGATGGCGTCAGTGTGACGTTGAAGTTAATAAACCCAGTCGATATAAACCAGGAACTGAGAACACAGGAGCTCAAAGACAGACAGCAGCTCTCAGCAACCACCGACTGGGGAAAGAAAAAGTTCGCTTTCACTTCATGAGCTGTTCCTTGTAGGTAAACGGAGATTATTAAATCAAAGTGATTTCTGAGATCCAACTTCAGCGGATGTGTTATACGCTGATGATGGAGAAAGTAGGGTTATTGCTCAGTGCATTAATAGAAACAGATGATTTTTCTCGTGCTGGGTTGTTGCTCCCCTGCTGAATGTTGTGCCATTACCCTGCAGGTATCATGGTTAACGCCGTGCTGCTCTACGCCTGTGCTCTACAGGTCATTCTCTGCTTCGGTGCCATCAGAGCTGAACTGGATCCCAACGCCGTTAGAGATGCGACCACAAACACCGACTTTACATCCCTGAGCAGGGGCAAGACCCTATTTTCTGCTGCAGGTGTGTATTAACCATCTCCATTTAACTCTGCACTCCCTGCATTAATCCTGGTCTGAGGCTCTCAGCATGAGGAATTATCTACAGCTTCAGTCGCAGTTGACTGTTGCATTTTATCCAAGAATATTGAATGGATTTATGACTCCTGTGGGAGTGCATGGTACAAGTTCCACATTAGAAACCTAAAAAATATATTTCATCGGAAGAAAAACGAGTGAGTAGCTGTGTGTTTACAGTGAAGCCAATACTCTCATTCAATGTACATAGGCAGTTTGTTAGAGCAGTCGCTAATTAGCAATGTATGACTCATTTTGGATATCCCTGACATTACATCCAGAACATGCTTCTGTTGTGCTCTGTTACCTTTAGAAATAAGTTACTCTTAGACCTCACTTTACCATTGAGTCAGTCTCCTGTACGGCTGAGAGTCTGTTGGAGATTGACTCTTATTCTTTGTTCTTACAGTTCACTCTGTCAGTTTTGTTTGTTACTACTCGCTTAATTCTTTTGGTCCTTCTCCAAACTTCTGAGGAATGTTAACGTTATAGAACACAAATCCTTTGAGTGGTTCTCATTATTTCCAGTTGGAACAGGTAGAAAGGTGGAGGCCGCTTTGTGAGGCAGCTTTTATTTTAGGTCAATATTATTGCAATCTACCAAGTCACCATTTCATGCTCTGAAATTTAATGTTTGCCTGAACAACAGGATAGACATTTGACGAATTCTGTTAATGTTTTGAATTCAGGTCCACTGACTAAACCCACGTTGGAAAAAGAACACCAAATGTCAGAAATGATGCTCAATCCTGAGGTAAATCCAGTTTAATATATTATTGTTCCAAACGCAGAGTGACTGATATCCAGTAAACTGATTAAGTTTTAATAACATATAAAATTTGACTTTTCATAACAAATACTGTAAAATATAATACGCTTTAAAGCTGAAGCATCAGCAGTTCAATTAAATTCTGTTATTCACTGTTCTGGCCCAACATCTGCTATTTCATATTTAGGATTCTTTAATATGAATTGTATTTATTTATTATAAAATAGTTATAAATTTATTTATTATAAATTAGTTAAAATAAAATAAAATTATGAATGAGGAAATATTCTCACACAATCTTTAATCCCAACGTCACTCTGATACTGGAGTACCTCAGATGTTTCTACAATCATGTTCTGTCTTGTCCAGCACCAACAAGACCTGCATTTTTCAGCCTCAACTCATCTGGTATGAGGTCAGTTCCGTTGCCTTGTGTTTCTTAAAGCAGAGTAACCTGGAGGCATTTGCCTATTGACAGGCTTAGCTCCACCGAATGCCATGACACCCTCCTTTCCCAGGCTAGCTCAGGCTGGTTTAACCACTCCCTCACTTGTTTACGGAAGAGGCAATGCTGGTTTACATAGTACCAGGTTTACGGCATTCTATCTCCTTAAAGAATGAGGAGACCATTTGGCCCACAGGGTATATACTCTGTAGTCCATGCTTAAACGTTAAATGCAACTAGCTATTCTCACTGCAAAATTGGAAAAATTAAAAATGGTACGTGACATTTCATATTCTGTAAACTTTAACATTTTCTCTTGCAGCTGATGTTCGATGCAGTCAAGATGGATAGATCAGAGCGTTCGCCCAGGAGATGCGTCCGACACCTAGAGTCCTGCTTTGGCCATGCCCTGCCTTGCTGTGATCCGTGTGCCATTTGTTACTGCAGATTTTTTAATGCTATTTGTTACTGCAGGAAGATCGGTAGTGACTGTGACCAGGGCAAGAACTAGCTTTGCACTTGTCCTGCTAGTTGGCAACTCCTCTGCTTTAGATGTAAACAGATTTATATTATGTTATGTTGCTTTCCATGTGCAACTTGTAAGTTTGCAATTGAAATAAACGTTTTACTTAGATGAGTGGAGTGCAGCCCAGCTCTTAATTTAGTGTCAGAGAGTCATGGAGCACTTCAGCCCATCGAGTCCATGCCAAACTGGTCTTTTGCCTAGTCCCTAAACAATGCCCTCTATAGCCCTCTCATTCACATACCTCTCCAAACTTTTCTTAAACTCCTGTTGTGATAGGAAATAATGGATCTACCAGTAATTTATCACAGAATGCCCCAAAGTTTCTAAAGACAGAGAGAATTTGGTCATTTATTTGGCCAGTTTAAAGCTCAATTTTTACCGTACGGTTAAAGGGCAATTACAAAATTCCTTAAATTTGCTACCAGTTATTTGAGGGGGGGGGCATTGTTACGTTTTGTAGAATACAAATGTATTACACAGAAGTGTCTTTCTTTGCACTTTGAGCAGAAACTTTAAGAATATCTATTTAAATAAATGAAAGAAATGTAATTTCAATTCTGCAATATCTTACCAATTAAACGTTTAAATATTGGTCATCCTTAGTTGATAGCAATGACCTAGAGGGCACTCATGTTGCTGAAATATATACTCCTGTTTGCGGAGGCTGCTTGTTGAATCTCAGTCTGGTACAAATTTAAGACCAGAGATTGATTATCTCATGGGTTTGGCCTTTTTTCCCTTTATGTTCAATGTAACGCCTCCATGATTTCTGAAGTTACATTTGTGTCGTGGGAAAGTGGTGGCATTAGTCATTTAATTTTCAAAGCTTCATAAGTCATCAAAAGCTTAAAACTTTATTTGCATCTCACTTTACACTATTGAAGGAGGTCATTTGGCTCATCCAGTCTTTAGCAGCTCTCCTGACATTCTCCCATTTATCTCCCTGTAACCAGTTCATTCTCCTACAAAGGGCATGATGCACTATCAATAACTCCAAAAGACTGGAAGTAGAGTAAATACTGAAAGGCTTTTACTAGCAGTAAAATGGAACACGTCCATGCTGGATGACTGTCCTGGACTGTGGGAGGAGCAGAGACACAATCACCTTTATCCAGGGGTCTGTGGGAGGAGCCACAGGAGCAGTCAGCAGAGGGGCGTGTCCAGACAGATATACATAGTTTACCACATTCACCACTCCTTTTTAAAAAGAGAGTCCCGCGGGGTGAAGTAACTGACAATATTTACAGGTTAAGTCTATCAGGCGGTCGAATCTGTCGCTGCGATCTACGTAACACCGGTGGTGATTGCACCGGTGACGGTGGTTGTGCTGGCTCCGGCCTGACTTGAGGTGCCAGCACGCTAGGCATCGGTAATCCCTCATGCGTGTGCGTGGCGCCTGGTATGGGAGTGTCGTGAGGAGTCTGTGTAGGGTTTGGCGTGCACAGTGTCTCGTGGGTATATACATCGGTGGGTACGGGGTTCATAGTTACCGTGGAGTGTTCGGGGTAGCGGTCTGCTGCTCCTGCGGGTGCCAGGTCGCGGACAGAGACCGTGTCCTCCCGCCCATCAGGTAGGGCCATGTAGGCATACTGGGGGTTCGCATGAAGTAGATGAACCCTCTCGACCATCGGGGAGTATTTATTGCTCCTCACATGTTTCTGGAGCAGCACTGGCCCTGGGGACATCAGCCAAGCCGGTAGGGTGGTCCCAGTGGCAGACTTCCTGGGAAAAGAAAAGAGTCGCTCATGAGGGGTGGCATTGGTGGACGTACATAACAGGGAGCGGATGGAGTGGAGTGCCTCGGGGAGGACCTCCTGCCAGCGAGAGACCGGCAATCCCTTTGACCTGAGGGCCTTCCACACAGTGGCATCCTCCCTCTCCACCTGTCCATTCCCCCGGGGATTATAGCTCGTGGTCCTACTAGTAGCAATACCCCTAGCCAGCAGGTACTGGCTCAGCTCGTCACTCATAAACAAGGACCCTCTATCACTGTGGATATAGCAGGGATATCCGAACAGAGTGAAGAGCTGGCGCAGGGCTTTTATGACGGACGTGGCAGTGGTATCGGGGCAGGGGATGGCAAAGGGGAACCGCGAGTACTCATCGATTATGTTGAGAAAGTAGACATTGAGGTCGGTGGAGGGAAGGGGGCCCTTAAAGTCAACACTCAGTCGCTCAAAGGGGCGGGTGGCCTTGATAAGTTGTGCCTTTTCAGGACGGTAGAAGTGCGGTTTGCACTCAACGCAGACTTGACAGTCCCTGGTCATCGTCCTGATTTCCTCAAGGGAGTAAGGCAGGTTCCGGGCTTTCACAAAATGGTAAAGTCGGGTGACCCCCGGGTGGCAAAGATCTGCATGGAGGGTGTATAGCCGGTCGAGCTGTGCGCTGGCACACGCTCCCCGGGATAGGGCATCAGGGGATATGATACAGGATATCATAGTTGTAGGTGGAGAGTTCTATTCTCCATCTCAAAATTTTGTCATTTTTGATTTTGCCCCGCTGTTGGTTGCTGAACATGAACGCAGCTGAGCTCTGGTCCGTCAGCAAGGTGAAAGTTTTGCCGGCGAGATAGTGCCTCCAGTGCCTAATAGCTTCCACTATGGCCTGGGCTTCTTTCTCCACCGCGGAGTGCCGAAGTTCAGGGCCTTGAAGGGTACGAGAGGAGAATGCTACCGGCCTTCCTGCCTGATTGAGGGTAGCAGCCAGCGCGAAGTCGGAGGCGTCACTCTCTACTTGGAAGGGAATGGTCTTGTCCACCGCATGCATCGTTGCTTTGGCAATGTCCCCTTTAATGGGGCTGAAGGCTGCGCAGGCCTCGGCTGAGAGGGGAAATGCAGTGGTCTTGACCAGGGGGCGGGCCTTGTCTGCGTAGTGAGGGACCTATTGGGCGTAATAGGAAAAGAAGCCCAGGCACTGTTTGAGGGCTCTGAGGGTGGTGGGAAGAGGGAGTTCCAACAGGGGGTGCATACGGTCGGGATCAGGGCCAATGACTCCGTTCTCCACGACATACCCAAGGATAACAAGTCGGGTGGTTCCGAACACACACTTGTCCCTGTTACAGCTGAGGTTAAAAGCTTTGGCCGCTTGGAAAATTTTTTGGAGGTTGTTGTCGTGATGCTGCCAGTCGTGACTGCAGATGGTGATGTTATCCAGATATGGGAACGTGGCCTTCAGTTGGCACTGGTCCACCATCCGGTCCATTTCCCTCTGGAAGACAGAGACACCATTCGTGACACCGAAGGGGACGCGCAGGAAGTGATAGAACCTGCTGCCCGCCTCGAAGGCGGTGTAGGGGCGGTCCTCCGGGTGGATGGGAAGCTGATGGTAAGCGGATTTCAGATCTATGGTCGAGTACACCTTGTACTGAGCTATCTGATTGACCATATCCGCGATGCGGGGTAGGGGGTACGCGTCAAGCTGCGTGAACCTATTGATGGTCTGGCTATAGTCCACGACCATCCTATTTTTCTGCCCGGTCCGAACAACAACCACCTGGGCCCTCCAAGGACTTGTGCTTGGCTCAATGGTCCCCTCCCTGAGCAGCCGCTGCACCTCCGACTTAATGAAGGCCCTGTCCCCCGCACTGTACCTCCTGCTTTTAGTTGCCACAGGTTTACAGTCGGGGGTCAGGTTGACGAACAGCGGTGGGGGAGGGATCTTGAGGGTGGAGAGGCTGCAAGTGGTGTCAGTAGCGCGGCTGTTGGCATGGTGCTGGGTGGGATGTGTGGGTCGGTGTGTGTGTGTGGTCAGTATTGGGGTATATGATGAAGTCCCACAGAACTGGGGATTTCTGACAGTAATTGGTGGGAGGGGCCCGTCATACTCCATTGTCACACTTTTCAGGTGGCTCTGGAAGTCGAGCCCCAATAGCACTGGGGCACACAGTTGAGGCATGACCAGTAACGTAAAGTCCCGATATTCTGTGCCCTGCACCACCAATGTCGCTACACAACCCCCCCGGATGTCTGTTGTATGCGACCCAGAAGCCATGGTGACCTTCTGGCTTACCGGCCATGTCAAGAGTCCGCAGCGTTGCACTGTGTCTGGGTGAATAAAACTCTCAGTGCTGCCCGTGTCAAACAGGCAGCTAGTCCTGTGCCCCTCCACCAGGATGTCCATCATTGACCTTGCAAGCTGGTGTGGGGCGCTTTGGTTGAGGGTCATGGAGGCTGAAGTTGAATCGCTGTCTTGGTCCGGCCCGGTGGGGTACCCGGTAAGCACCGGTGGGTCGTAGGCAGTGCGAGGAGGCGCCAACCGAGATGGCCGCCCCTATGCCTTGCATGCAGCAGCAGGCAGGCAAGATAGTGATGGCCAAGATGGCGACCCCCATGCCTCGCACGTGGCGCTGCTTGATCCCGCTCACAGTTTGGACTTACAGGCCTTGGCGAAGTGGCCCTTCCTTCCACAGCTGGAGCAGGTAGCTTCTCGGGCTGGGCAGTGTTTTCGGGGGTGTAACACTTTGTGGACTCATGACTGGCAGCAGCCGTGGTCAATTCGCCGGCAGGTTGTGGGGTCTGTGGCGTCCACGAGGCTGTCGGGAGGTCGTGTGCCTGGAGAGCGTCAGTGTTGTGCAGAACGGCCTCCAGCGTGTTGGCCAGCTCGATCGCCGAATGTGAGGTAAGATCGGCGTGTTCCAGCAGCCGCTGGCGCACCTACACTGACCTGATCCCTTTGATGAAGGCGTCCCTTACTAGGAGCTCCGCATGCTGTTCGGCCATGAGCCCCTGGCAATCGCAGGCCCGCACGAGTGGACAAACTCAGCGCTCGACTCTCCGGGCCGCTGCCGCCGCGTGGCTAAGCGATGTCTGGCATAGACGGCATTTACCGACCGCAGGTATTGTCTTCTGAGGGCGCTCATCGCGCCGTTGTAACTCGGCTGGTCTCTAATCATCGAGTAGACCCGTGGACTGACCCTGGAGAGGAGAACTCTGCGCTTCACAGTGATCTCGGTCACTTCAATCTCCTCCAGGTATGATTCGAAGCGGGCTAGCCAGAGTTCGAAAGCGTTGCTGGCCTCAGGTGTTCGCGGTTCGATGTCCAATCTGTCGGGTCTCAAAACGCTCTCCATGCTTTAAAATTACTGCTAATAAAATTGATGCACTATCAATAGCTCCAAAAGACTGGAAGTAGAGTAAATACTGAAAGGCTTTTATTAGCAGTAAAACGGAGCTCATCCATGCTGGATGACTGTGGGACGACTGTGAGACACAATCACCTTTATCCAGGGGTCTGTGGGAGGGGCCACAGGAGCAGTCAGCAGAGGGGCGTATCCAGACAGATATACATGGTTTACCACAGTGCATTTTTCCACGTCCTCACGGAACTCTGTGTATCTTGCATTTCTTTGCCAAGTTGCGGTAGAGTAAAGGTTGATTTATACTTGTGCATATGGGCTATGCCACAGCCTACACTGTAACCCTGATTTTCACTTCTGCATCGCTCTATGCCGTAGCGAGCATGCGTTGGTGTGCACCAAAATGCCAATTGGCGGTGGAGTTTCCATGCCACTGTGTTGAGTTTCTTCGTGAGAGACATGGACGAGGAAATGCATTTCAAACATTTTCGTGTGTCGGCAGGTAGATTTGACGATTTGGTTCATCTATTTCGTATCGGTGTACGCACGGCCTACAAACATGGCGGAGAAGAAGCAACCGGAAATGCATAGAAGGAAATGCGATGCTGCCAAGTGGGCCAATCACAGTTGTTGCAGTCTGCGTTGCCGTGACGCGTGAGTAACTTTTTTGGAGAGGTGCACGTCACCCTACAACGTAGGGTACGCATTACCTACGGCGTAGATGCGACGCACAAGTATAAATCAGCCTTAAGCACTCACCAAATGCTCTGCCTTTCTGCGGAGTGCCCCAGCTTTTCCTTATTCTTCAGGCAGCCTGTCCCACGCTCACCCCTCCTCATTGTTCAATGCCCCCCCCCCCACCAGGTCTACAAGCGACTCGCATTGAAAACCCTTCTGAACTTGCATGGCTTTCTCTACAGGTTGTTTCATTCAAAGCAACACCGGAAAGCACTGAACAGTTACAACTTCAAGTTTATTGTCACGTGGATAGAGCTAAGTGAAACAATGTCCTTCTGGACCCAAGATGCCAAAAACAGTACATATATCACATACATCACAAATATTAACAGGCAGCATATACGACATATGGTTAAATATACAACAGTACAATGCTACTGGCACTGTCGTACATCATGTGTCCTGGGTGGTAGCAGGGTGTTCAGAAGTCTCACAGCCTGGGGGAAGAAGCTGTTTCCTAGCAAAACATTCCTTGTTTTTATTCTGCGGCACCTTCTACGTGATGGTAGGAGGTCAAGGACACTGTGGGACGGGTGGGAGGTGTCCTTGACAATGCTGAGGGCTCTGTGAACTGTCGAGCAAAAGCCACCAGGAAAGCAAGGAACCTGCAAGTAATTCCTTTCATTATTGTGGCGAGTGCTTCAACCAGGCTCTCTAACACGCGTTCAACCGGACAGCAGTAATTGTATTGTTGGGGTCAGGTCAGCACAGCATCGGAACCGACTTCATGACATAATTCTCCTCAGATTTCCAATGGGGCACACTATCAAAATGGCAGCCAGTAATACAGATCTGAGGTTGTCCAATTAACCCTTACATACTGTTCAGGTCAAATTTGACCCATTTTGACATTTGACAGCAGTAATAACACCCTAAATGCCATTTTTTTGGCTGAAATTTGATGATTTTTCCTGAAGTGACCCAAAATGCACAAAGAATGAAAATATTTAAAAATTTTATACTTTTGTACAGCTGCTACAAATTTTTGTATATTGAGGCTGTTCTGGGTGAAATTTGACCCATATCTATTGAAATGGATTTTAGATCTCTGAAACATGAATTAAGGATTAATCACCCATTTATTAATGTCAGCTCCAGGACCCGCTCTCTATGGAGTTGGTGGTTGCGTGGAGCCTCCTGATGTTAAAGAGGTTGCCATCTAATCTGACGTCCACTGCCACACCGCTGCTGTCCTCAATCTCGTGGAGAAGCTTGGTAACACACAAGAGGAAGATGTTAAAGAGCACTGGTGCTAGCACACACCCCTGCCTCACCCCTGTGCGTACAAGGAAGGGCTCGGACTCTTGTCCCCCTATGGTCGCCTGAGCAGTCATCCCATCATGGAACTGGCGGAGGATGTTAACAAATTTATTGGGACAGCCAAACCTGAGGAGGACATCCCATACGAGCTCTGTTTGCACAGTGTCAAATGCTTTGGAGAGATCGACAAAGGCCATGAACAGGTCTTGATGTTGCTCCCAGCGCTTTTCCTCAAGCTGCAGGGCTGTGAATATCTTGTCGATCGTGCTCCTGTTCTTCCTAAATCCACACTGTGACTCAGGCAGCATTGACTCGGTGATGTTGCTGATGAGCCTCTGAAGCATCACCTTAGCCAGGACCTATCCTGGCCAATTCAAGCTTCTGTAATCCCCTTTACTCCACTGCAATATGGAAACACCTGACTTTAGCATCTCCCTCTCAAATTCCAGGGTGAATTCTATCATATTATGGTCACTGTCTCCTAAGGGTTCCTTTACTTTAAACTTCTTAATTTAATCCTGTTCATTACACAACATGGAATGCAGAATAACCTATCCCCCAGTGGGTTCAACCACAAGCTGCCCTGAAAAGCCATCTCTCTTAAGATCCAAATTCAGTACCAACTTGATTTTCCCAATCTACTTGCATATTGAAATCCTCCATGACTATAATAACATCAGCATGCATTTTCTATTTCCCACTGTTATTTTAAGCCCACATCTGGGCTACTGTTTGAAGGCCTGGATATAACTGCGATATATGACTTTTTGCCCTTGCAGTTCCTTAATCCTACCCACAACGATTGCACATCTTCCAATCCCATGTCACCTCTAAGGATTTGATTTTTTTTTATAAAACGGGGTGGGGGGCACCTGTCTGTCCTTTTGATACAATGTGTATCCTTGGATGTTAATCTTCCTGACACAACTCAGTGATGCCCACAACGTCATAGGCACCAATCTCTAACCGTGCTACACCATCATCTACCTTATTCAGCATACTGCGTGCGTTCAAATACAACACCTTCAGTCCTGTGTTCGTCACCCTTTTCAGTCTTGTCGTCACCGAGTTCGGATATGCAGAGGCACTGAAGCAGGTCGATAGTTTACAGACTTTAATACGAACAGTGTTAAAGGGAAAAGAAAACAATAAACTCTAGGCCAAACAAGGCCATTAACTAAAACTCTCAGATGGAAAACAAAGCCTACACTGCAACGGAAAAAGAACAACTAAGCATTAAACAAATACAGCACCGCAAGTCTTCGGAGTCAGTAGACTCAAGGGTCCAATTTCTCAGGCAAGGCGGAATGTAAGCAACGAAGTGCCTCTGTGTCCAAGTCACGACAAACATTATGACAGAATGAATGGTGTTAAATACTATTACAGTGAAATAATAATGAGCTGAGACGTGCATATTCATGAGCCCAATTGCAGTATCTGCTGCACTGCCGAATCCGTGGTTGTGACGGGGCCCCCCTCCCTAGGCGCAGCAGATCTGTGTCCGTGGAAATCCCGAATGAGGGACTTGTCCAAGATGTCCTTCAGCGATGCTGGTAGATAAGTGCCATGGTGTGACCTGCCAATATTGGGGCCAAATACTTCCACGTAGAGACAGAACAAGAGCTTATCAGAGGTAGCTCGACCAAGTGAGACGAATCATTCTCAAAATGAGGACACTCCGATTGGAGCTAATTGGGCATCTGCTTCAAGAATAAAACTAACACAGAATCTCAGCCTATCAAAATAAACTTAAACAGAAAGCACTAGGAAACCGCATTACAAAGAGAGAATCGCTCGAGAAAAATACAAGAAACTCTTAAGCCATTAATAACTGTTGTTAAGCAACAATTAACCAATTCAGGTGCTCTTAAAAACCTTAGAGCTCAATGCTCTGATGCCCTTCACTTGTCCGCTGTTACACTGCTACTCATCCGCCTGGCCCTCCTCACAGTTTCATAGCAATGGCCCCATCCTCAGCCCTATCACTCAGTTTCCCATCCCCCTACCCAAAGAGTTTAAGCCCTTCCCAACGCTTCCAGTAAAGAAATTGGTCCCCCTCGGGTTCAGGTGTATCCTGTTTCTTTTGTACAGGTGTCAGTGTGACTAAAAATTTCACTGCAAATAAAATGGAATTGGAATTAGTTTAATATCACCTTTTGTACCGAGGTACAGTGAGAAGTCTGCCTTGCCTACTGTTCATACCAATCAAATCAGTGAGGTAAAACAATAACAGAAGGCAGAATAAAATGTAACAGCTCCAGAGAATTTACACCAGGGAAAATAAAAGTTTTAGGGAGATCAGAAGTCCCAGCAGACCCTAAAGCTCCGAGATATAAACACAAAATTGCTGCCTCGGGATTGCGCTGATTTTTAACATCGCATTGTACCTTTTGCAGCGGTGTGAATGCATTTCTGCCCACGATTTAGTTCTGGTCACCGCATTATAGGAAGGATGTGGAAGCTATGGAGAGGGTTCAGAGGAGATTTACCAGGGTGTTGCCTGGATTGGAAAACAAGTCTTATGAGGCAAGGTTAGCAGAGCTGGGACTTTTCTCTTTGGAGCGTAGAAGGATCGTTAGGTATTAATATTGAAGTAGTAAAATGGATTCAACAGTGGCTGGATGGGAGATGCCAGAGAGTAGTGGTGGATAATTGTTTGCCAGGTTGGAGGCTGGTGACTAATGGTGTGCCTCAGGGATCTGTACTGGGTCCACTATTGTTTGTCATATACATTAATGATCTGGATAATGGGGTGGTAAATTGGATTAGTAAGTATGCAGATGATACTAAGATAGGTGGCATTGTGGATAATGAAATAGGTTTTCAAAGCTTGCAGAGAGATTTAGGCCAGTTAGAAGAGTGGGCTGAAAGATGGCAGATGGAGTTTAATGCTGATAAGTGTGAGGTACTACATTTTGGTAGGACTAATCAAAATAGGACATACATGGTAAATGGTAGGGCATTGAAGAATGCAGTAGAACAGAGTGTTCTAAGAATAATGGTGCATAGTTCCCTGAAGGTGGAATCTCATGTGGATAGGGTGGTGAAGAAAGCTTTTGGTATGCTGGCCTTTATAAATCAGAGCATTGAGTATAGGAGTTAGGATGTAATGTTAAAATTGTACAAGGCATTGGTGAGGCCAAATTTGGAGTATTGTGTACAGTTCTGGTCACTGAATAATAAGAAAGATGTCAACAAAATAGAGAGTACAGAGAAGATTTACTAGAATGTTACTTGGGTTTCAGCACCTAAGGTTGAACAAGTTAGGTCTTTATTCTTTGGAGCATAGAAGGTTGAGGGGGGACTTGATAGAGGTATTTAAAATTATGAGGGGGATAGATAGAGTTGACGTGGATAGGTTTTTTCCATTGAGAGTAGAGGAGATTCAAACAAGAGGACATGAGTTTAGAGTTAGGGGGCAAAAGTTTAGGGGTAACACGAGGGGGAATTTCTTTACTCAGAGAGTGGTAGCTGTGTGGAACAAGCTTCCAGTAGGAGTAGTAGAGGCAGGTTCGATATTGTCATTTAAAGTAAAATTGGATAGGTATATGGACAGGAAAGGAATGGAGGGTTATTGGCTGAGTGCAGGTCGGTGGGACTAGGTGAGAGTAAGCGTTCAGCACGGAATAGAAGGGCGAGATGGCCTGTTTCTGTGCAATAATTGTTATATGGTTATAAGGATGAGAGGGGACTTGATAGAGGTCTACAAGATTATGACAGGCATAGATAGGGTGGATAGTCAGTACCTGTTTCCCAGGGCACCAATAGCAAACACCAGAGGGCATATGTACAAAATTAAGGGAGGGAAGTTTTGGGGAGACATCAGGGGTAAGTTTTTTACACAGAGGGTTGTGGGTGCCTGGAATTACTTGCCAGGGATGGTGGAGGCTAAAACATTAGGGGTATTTAAGAGCCTCTTGGACAGGCACATGGATGAAAGAAAAATAGAGGGTTACGAGGTAGTGTGGGTTTAGTACTTTTTTTTAAAGGAATATGTGGGTCGGCACAACATCGAGGGCTGAAGGGTCTGTACTGTGCTCTAGTGTTCTAGAATCAGAGGGAGCATGTGGAGAGAGGGAACGAGCGCCAATGAAGGAACAGCGTGGTAAATTCACAAAATTCAGTGCTGTAGATGCTGGAAGTCACACACAAAATGCTGAAGGAACTCAGTCGAAACTCAGCAGCATTCATTGAAGTGAACATGAATGCTGCCCAACCTGCTGAGTACATCCAGCATTTCGTGTATGACACAACGGTCCTGTCTGACTCTCGACTGCTCAGCTCTCATTAACAAAGGCCAAAATCAGCCTTAAACCCGATTCTGAGGCTTAACAACCAGTCCCGGTAGCGGATAAAAAAAAAGTGTAATTTACGTCATCATTGCATCTGTGTGTGCAAGCCACTGTGTGTTTCTCTGTCAAATACACTGAAAACCAAGAACAAATATGCAGCTTGTTTTGGTGAAAGTTAACTGTTGTACTTTGCAGTGGAAATTCCAGGCTGTGGTAGTTAACTAAAGTTTCCAGTAGGTGGCGCATCGAAGCATTTCTAAGGTAACTTGTCCCACGTTTATCACTCCTGCTACATCACCATTTATTTTGCTTCAATTTCTTTACCAACTTTCGGAGACACCAATACTTTTTATCCAGTCCTCGCCATTACATAGAAGCCTGGGAGGAAAGGGGCAAGAACTGAATGGCAGAGGAAACAAAGACTGGGAAAAGAAGAGAAATTTTCTGACAGGGTTAAGAGTCTAGGGAATAAAGACAATTAAGGGCAGAGGTGGACATGGCTTTACTGAAACTGTGAGAAGTGGGGTCAGGAGTAGGCCATTCGACAGGAAAACTAGCAAATGAGATCATATGAGAAACAAGAGAAAGGGAACACAATGATTGCAATGTTGTTTAGACTAAGGGCAGAGGAAGTACTTTGGCAAATTTCTGAGAAATGGAAAATATCATCAACTGGAGATAGAGGAAGTTAAACTCTTGAAGTGCATTCAAGGGAACATTGTTAATCAGCACATCTTTGCTGATCTCTGAATCTGGGGTAGTGAACGAAATGGCAGTGGAAGAACATATGTTAGACACAGCACAGCTATGGGAAAGGTAACATAAGGGTTCTGCCTGGAAATGATTCGGATGTAAATGCAGGGGCCACTGTGAAGTTTAGCAAGGTGTCTGATACTGAGATAGGCCATAAGACATAAAAACAGAATCAGGCCATCCAGTACATCGAGTCTGATCCACCATTCCACCTTAACTGATTTATTATCTCTCTCAACCCCATTCTCCTGCCTTCTCCCCGTAACCTTTGACGTCCTTGCTAATCAAGAACCTATCAAGTTTTGCTTTAAATATATCCAATGATTTGGCCTCCACAAGCATCGTGGCAATGAATTCCACAGATTCACTGCCCTCTGGTGAAAGAAATTCCTCTTCATTTATTTTCTAAAGGATGTCCTTATAATCAGAGGCTGTGCCCTCTGGTGCTGGACTCTCCCAGTATTGGAACATCCTCTCCACATCCACCCTAATTAGGCCCTTCAATATTCGATGGGTTTCAGTGCGATCCCCCGCCCCATTCTTCCAAACTCCAGCAAGTAAAAGCCAGGTACCAAATAGATTAACCCTGCAATGTTCTTGTGTACCTCCACTAGCTCCTCTTCAATGCTCGCACGTACTTACTTAGATAAGTGGCCCAAAACTGCTCTCAATAAAACATTGTTTAACAGTCGTGGAGTTGAGTTATACAGTTCTCATTACATGCACATTCAGGTCAACTCTTTGAGTGATCATGCAGAAAGTTTGAAGTTAATAACTCATCTCCTTCTACCTTAGGCCACAAACTTATCAATCACTCCTGCTGTGGACACTTCCTGGAGGTCCAGGATCCGTACACTCCACAACTGCTGGATCAAGTGTGTAAATGTAGGAGGGGACTATGTTGAAAAATAAGTATGCTAGGTTTTCTAAAATTGACTCCTTCTACCTTAGGCCATGAACTTATCAATCACCCCTCGTAAATGATATAGGAAAGATCACAACTACAACAGAAATGTCATTACAGGTCAAGGTGGTCACAGCTAGCATTACTCTACTGTGGTAGTGATTAGGGTTGTATGGGTTGGTTCCAGAACTGAATGGTTGAAGGGAAGTTGCTGTTCAAAATTTCTAATAATTAGAGGAAAACCTGAGTTGGGCTCTCCTGAAGTAAATAGAATAGAGTTTCCTATCTTCCACTTCTCTAAAATATTGTGCAAGAAACCGGTTATTTACATAAGACAAGGTCACGTGTATCCATTTACCCGTAGAAAACTTTCTCTCTGCAGCCATTTGATAACCTACAATACTGAATCTCCTGTGCTGTTAATGAACTAACGAGTGTCGTTCCTTTCCAAACAGAAAGTTGCTAATCTGCTTCTTTTCTTATATATTTTGATTATTTAAAGACAAATAATGAGACACTATTCTTGCACTTCCATGGTGATGCAGTTCATATGTGAGATTTCCTGTGAGTTTTCCTTAGGTCCGCTGTGGAAAGCTGGCAGAATTCCTGGGTTGAGAGGGATATTAAATCAGCCGTGATGGAATGGTGGAGTTGACCAGGTGGGCTGAATTATCCTAATTCTGCTCCTGTCTTATGAGCTTATGATCACTCTCCTGAGAAAGTTCTATAGAATTTCTGGTCCATAACAAAACGTGTGAAAATAAATATGTTTCCTTGAGTTTCTGAATCTCTGGTTAATTGGCACTCTGGTTAATTGTTTGGATAAAAAGAAAGGAAGTACAGTTTCTGTCTAATGCTTTTTGATAGAATGCCTGCAGCCATAAAGGCCAGAGAAAGAGAGAGCAAAGGGGACTGTTTTCTGCCCTTTAACCAATGCTTTCCCCATCCTTCATGCTCCCTTGTGTACTGTGCATTTCTGTTTTATAAACAAGCCTCTTTTGTAACACCTTATCATAATCAGTCTAAACAGGAGAAATTCTGCAGATGCTGAAAATGCAAACCAACACACACACACAAAACTCAGCAGGTCAGACAGCATCTATGGAGATGAATAGATAGTCGACGTTTCAGGCCGAGACCCTTCTCAGTTTAAAGAGCCATTCCAGTTCCTACAGGACTATTCTTGGCAGGGTGAAAACCCCCATTCTCTCCAAAATAACAAATGTGATTGATTCTACAAGTAGCAATCAGAAAAACATTTTCATTCTTGATTAAAAAGAGGGACAATATTAAGGTTGAGAAGAATGGGACAGGAAAAGCAAAATATACTGGGTAGTTCGAAGACTTTCTCTAAACAATTTACAGTTGTAAAAGAAGGGAAATATTGAACAAGATAAGAGTTTCCACAGAGAGAAAATGGTAGGAGTGTAGGCAAGAACATAACCTAGAACATTACAGCACAGTACAGGCCCTTCAGCCCGCAAGGTTGTGTCGACCTTTTAACCTACTCTAAGATCAATCTAACCCTTCACTTCAACATATCCCTTCATGTTTTTTTCATCCATCTTCCTATCTAAGAATCTCTTAAAAGCCCCTAATGTATCTGCCTCTACCACCAGACCTAGCGGGGTGTTCCATGCACCCATTTATAAATAGACAGTGTATAACTAGGGCCTTCCTGGATCAACCATCCTATTGAACACCTCCCCCAAGTTTCCTCTTTTATTGACTTTTACCCGCGTAAGCTAAGATTCAAACATGTCTCAGTGAATTGGGTCATCTGTGAGACAATGTCAGGAGCACTGTGCACAATAACTTAAAGAAGAAGTTAATTACATTGAAAACAGTTCAGAAGTGTCATTAGACTGACACCTGGAATGACCAGAAAGGTTGAACAGATTAGGCTTTTATTCACTGGACTATTGAAGAATGAAAGAATGGAGTTTCAAACACAACAGATCCTGCAGAAACGCTGGAGGAACTCGGCATGTCAGGCAGCATCTATGGAGAGGAATACAGTTGACGTTTCATGATAAGACCTTTCATCAGAACTGGAAAGGAAATTGGAAGAAGCCAGAATAAGAAGGTGGGGCGAAGAGAAAGAGTCCAAGCTGGAAAATGATAGGTGAAACATGTGAGGGAGTGAGGGAGAGGGAATGAAGTGAGAAGCAGAGAGAAGATAGGTGGATGATGTAAATAGTTGAAGAAGGAATCTAATGGGAGAGGACAGTAGACAATGGGAGAGAGAGCAGGAGGAGAGGCACCAGAGAGAGAGGTGATGGGCAGGTGAGGAGAAGAGAAGGGTAAGAGAGTAGGCCATGGACTGAAATGTTGGAATGGGAATGGGGATTGGTATTAAAATGGGTGACCACTGGGAAATCCTGTCTGTTGTAGGTCTCGACAAAGCAAACCTCAGTCTTCACCAGGTCTCACCAATATAGTGGGGCTTTGACATGTTCGAAACACATTTGATTCTGAGGGGACTTGATAAGGTGAACGTGAAGAGGATGCTTCCTCGTAGGAGAATCTATAACTAGTGATCACTGTTTAAGAATACTCTTTGCTCAGTTGAGAAAGAGATGAGGGGAGATTTTTTCTCTTTCAGGAGGTCATGAGTTTCCAGGACTTCCTTCCTAAAACAGCATAGGAAACAGAGTTTTGTAATATTTTTAAGGCAGTGTTAGATAGATTGTTGGTAAGCCAGAGGCTAAGAGGTTACTACAGGTAGGAAGGAAAGGGGAGCTAAGGGTCATTCAGATTAGCCATAATCATATGGAACGATAGACCAGTCTCAAAGGGACAAGGGGCCTACTAGCGCTCCTGATTTGTTTACATGTAAGTATTTTTGATACTAAATTAGGTGAATCTAAACACCTATTAAAAATGGAAGTTAAACGAAAATCAGAACTGTGAGGACCTTTTCTCCTACTTACAGGGTATGATAAATATTAGGCACGAACTTCATGCCAGAAAACTAGCATTCCTTATAAATATCATTCTTTGTTATCTATGACACTCCCACTGTGTGGAACCCAGAGGTTCACATCATCAGAAACAGACAGACCTGGATCTCTCCTGCTTCACACTGTGTGTGAGAGTAGAGCGAGTTCCTAGCTCAGTTCTCTGACCGGGAGAAAGGTAGAGGGCCACAAGTGAGGTACATTAAAAGTTTGGGAAAAAACGTTGAAGGTGCTTTAAAGAAATTATCACCAATAAGTTAATATGAGACTTCAGTGAGACTGCTGATACTGATCATTCTAGGCCTGTATGACAACAGTATGTTTAGTTCTGATTCTCAAAGACACCTGGACTTCATTAGGATCGCACTCAGTCAGTACCAGCAATTTCTCCCCCTCCCCTTTCTCCCTTTTTCCCATTCCCCATTCTGACTCCCCTCTTCTCTTAATCTGCCTGTCACCTCCTCCTTTGCATTCTCCCATGTCCACTCTCCTCTTCAATCAGATACCTTCTCCTACAGCCCTTTGTCTTATCTACCTATCGCCACCCAACTTCTCGCTTCATTCCCCCCCCCCCGCCACCCACCTGCCCCTCACCCTGGCTTCGCCTATCGCCTTTTAGCTTGTACTCCTTCCCCACCTTCCCCCTTCCTTTCCAATCCTGATGAAGGGTGTCGGTCTGAAAGTGCGACTCTTTATTCCTCTCCATAGATGCTGCCTGACCTATTGAGCTGCTCCAGCATTTTGTGTGTGTTACTAGGTAACTATATACTGTAGGTCTCCCGCGAGTTTCGCACTTGCCAGGGCTGAGGCCAGCTGATGTGGTCTTCCAGAACAAACTTCGCATTTTTCTTACTGGACCAACAAATGGGGGTGAATCGGAGCAACTTCATGTGAAGACGCTGATGCTCAGGAACTGCACTGACCTGTGCAGGTGTTTATCAGGAACTGCACTGACCTGTGCAGGTGTTTATCAGGAACTGCATTGACCTGTGCAGGTGTTTATCAGGAACTCATTGCGACCATACTGAGGGCTGAGAAGTTATGCATCAAAGACCAGACGTGCGTTATTTGCATTTGTTTAAGATATTTGCCTTTTTTCCAGATTTTTCACAACCTTGTATAATATTTGTTTACTTTGAAGAAGAATAAGTAACATATGCTGTCATTAACTTTTAAACACAGAGCATTTTTTTTAAATTTATGACTTAGAGGTGTAAAGTTCATGGCAACTAGAGCCTATAAAACCAGTCATCAGTCTCTAAAAGAACGTTGTAAGCTCACCATGGCGTTCCTCTGGCTTCTCTCCTGCTTCGCTTTCATTGGAGTCACCTATGGTAATATCACTTGAAATTAGAATTCTGCTTCTAACCATTGGAAGGGAGGGTGTTGCGTTGAATGCGGTTGGCAACGTTTACATAAAGCAGCTGCTTCTCTCCACACAGGTGCAGGCTGTGGATCTCCAGCCATTGCCCCGGTTGTGTCGGGCTACTCTCGGATCGTCAATGGTGAAGAGGCCGTTCCAGGATCCTGGCCCTGGCAGATCTCCCTGCAGGTCAGCTAATGTTATCCAGCCAGTTATTTGATTTTGTTATTTATTATTTATTTAGTGAGCCAATGTGGACTAGGCCCTTCCAGCCCTTCGAGCCACGTTGCCCAGTGAGCCCTGATTTAATCCTAACCTAATCACTAGACTACTTACAATGACCAATTAACCCATCAGCTGGTAGGTCATTTGGACCGTGCTAGGAAACCGGAGCACCGGGAGGAAACATGCATTCCATGGGGAGGACGTACAAACTCCTTACAGAGGACACCAGTATTGACACCCCCAGTGGTAATAGCATTGTGCTAACCGCCACACTACTGTGGCCTAACCAACTTCACATACAAAATATAAATTAACTTAGAACTCAAAAGATGAAGTTATGTGAAAATCTGTCTCTGCTCATTCCTGTTTGACAGATTAAAAAGTAAATATGTTTGCATTTCAGTGGCATTTCTTTAAGTAATCCTGTTTTGCTTTTAGTCACCACGACTCTCAAAGAAATTATCCATTTACCTATTTTTTAATATTACAGAGGTTTTAACGTGAAATGTCTTTAATTTGTCAGGAAGTGAACTCAGCACCATTGTTTGGGATGCAGTTTCCCACTCTGTCCCAGTCTACCTACCCACCTACCTACTTACCTACTTACTCTCTCTCTCACACACACCCTTTCTCTTTCTCACCCTCTCTCTTTCTCACCCTCCCTCTCCCTCTCTCTCTCTCTCTTTCTCACCCTCTTTCTCTCTCTCTTTTCTCACCCTCTCTCTCTCACCCTCTCTCTGTCTCTTTCTCACCCTCTCTCACTCTCTCTCTCTCTTTCTCACCCTCTCTCTCTGTCTCTCTTGTTTCTGTCAATCAACTTTTTATCTGTCCTAATATATGTTTGTCTGTTTTTATTTAACAAGCTTCACGTGAATTACTTTCTTAAAACCTTGATGTAACATTCTTTCAACAATCCTCTGCGAAAGCACTATTTATCTTTAACAAATCCAAGCTGGTTATTCTTAATTAATGTGTCTGAATTCTTACTAATTGTGGGAAATTATAGATTCTCAGTTGATTCATAAATGACTTCATACCAGTTGGTTTACGATTACTTGGCATATCTTTCCCTATCTTTTGATCAGTAATTCTACAGTGCTAAGTCGCAATTTGAACACTAAGATAAAGGAAACTACATTATCCTCTTTTACAAATTATTTCGACTGCATGGAGCTTCTTGTTTCCTTCTTTTTAGAACTGCTCCCTTCCTGCAGTTAAATATCCCTCTATGTAGCATCCGTATATTCATTCCCATTAGTACTTGCATAATATAACATCTTGCCGCCATTTCATCTTGCACAATTCATCTCCATCTCTCGTCTCAGATTGCTCCCAGGCTCTCTTGACTTTAAATATTCTTCAGGAAAATATTTTATATCCCCATAAACTTCCTTACATTATCTTTTATTCATTTTTCAAACTCCCTTTAAGCAATTCTTATCCAGCTTTTCAGATTTCCACATCATTTTCTAAATCCCGCTTAACTGTTCTTGGTATTACAATATTAGCCCTGTTTTTAATCATATGTTTCATTTAACATAAAAGTTTAGTTTTACTGTAGTTATTTATTGCGTCTTTAGAACTTTGTTCTTCAACGAATTTCTTTGAATTCATGATCCAATGACGTTTGTTAACTTCCTTGTTATATTATGAGTCTTGTTTCCTTTTACCCAATTTGCAATATGGAGTCACTGTCAACTTTCAAAAAACTATTTCTGTATGTTAGAGAAAAACTTAAGATGTTTCTATGAGCATCCTTTTTCCTTGTGTAACAGAGTGACTCTGGTTGGCATTTCTGCGGCGGTTCCTTGATCAATGAAAACTGGGTTGTCACCGCTGCGCATTGTGGCGTGAGGTAAGTCACAGCACCTACCAAGAGAGAAAGAAATGAGCTGGTGAATCATTGACTAATTCCTGAGGGATGATGCAGCTTTAATTGATATTTTTGTTCAAAGTGATAAATGAGGCAAAGGAAAATTGCTCTTGTGAGGAAGAACATTGACCTAAGGAGGAAAGATCCTGGCATGAATAGTTTGGGAAATCGTTGACTGGGAAGTACAATTTTCCCTCCGCACTCCCCCCCCCCCCCCACCCCACCACGGATAAAGCTCGGAGTTGCTGGTGTTTTGCAACAAGCAAACTCACTGTCACTGCTTTTGTTTTTCTTTTGCCACATACAGTATGAACGACTTCGTTATTGTTGGTGCCCATGACAAAAGCTCAAAAACTGAAGCCAGCCAGAAATCCATATCTATTGCTAAGGTACGTATCCCCCTGTAAAACTAGGAATTTGTTTAAACTCAGGTCAAACTTGGGCTACAGTTCCGTTAGGATCCAAAATGATGTGCAGCGATGGATACCATACAGACAGAACACAGGATCTTAGTAAGGGGTGTCCAACATTGAAAGTGGTTTCAGTCTCCAATACGCCTCACCATGATAAACTTCATAGCACCAATAACACAATCACTAGATATCGATAACAAGCAAAAGCAAGAATTATTTCAGGTGCTGACGGAGATAATAAAAGATTATAACACGTCACATCCCTCAGGTGTTGGGGCCCCAGTTTTAATCCAATTCAGATTAATTTCCCTCTGCACTAGCCCCAATACCCTGACACATGGCCTTACTGCAATAAATGTTACTTGCAGTGTAGCAAATGAAAAGACAAACTCAGTCATAAGTAGAAACATGAAGCAAACATTTCACATTGGAATGCATGAATTCTCTGGAAATGTCAATGCTGACATTAGGCTCACAGCCAGAACAAAATGAGGCCACTCTCAAGACCATTGAATGCTTATAGCTTGGAACCAACAAAATAAACTAATGTTTTATTCCTATCTCATTTATATAAAGTGAGAACTAACTTAAGTCATTAATGCTTGGTATCACGGCCATTTTAGATCAAAATTAAAAGAGAATATAATATTAGCCCTATTACAGTTTTTCAGGTCCTTAACCACACAGGTCAAAACGTAGGCACATTCTCTAAACAGTCAACACAGGCTGCAAAAGACTAACCCATTGTGCTAAACTCCTCATTCTCAATGCAAGCTGTACTCAGCAGATCAAAAGAATAAATATTTGCAGCAGAAGTGAATAATTCAATTAAAACAGTAGCACACAGCATTACCTCACTAACACATATTAGCAATCACTGGTTAATCACTGCCAAAACACTGGCCATCCTTCTCAAAGAGTCACATGATCAGTCGTACAGTGTGACGCTTGTTGCATGCTATGTATCACGCCAGAGATCAGGACACTTTGTCTATTATTGTAAATACAATGATTACAACTCCAGTCTTGAGTAAGAACTTCAAAGGATCAGCAGGATGAGATGCAAGAATGCAAACCTACACACACAGTCTGGAATCTCAACTGTCGTTACATGAAAGTCAAAGACAAAATTGCCCACACCTTTAGGAGAAAAAATCCTAATTTCTGATAACAGAAATGCAGTACAATAATGGTCACCTCTGATCTATTTTGTCCCCGGTTGGGCCTCACGTTTTTATCACAATCACATAGCAATGCACCTCCTGGAATGGCAAATCCGGCCCTGGACGTCTGCATGGTGATCCTCAGTCATAGGGTCCATCAGCGGCATTTGGTCGTAATGACGAAACCTAATAGAGTTGAGGAATGGGGAGTATGGTGGAAAGAGTTTCACGGACAGGGGTGGATAAGCCTGGAATTTAGAAGATGGAGGGGGGATCTTATTGAAACGTATAAAATTCTAAAGGGATTGGACAGGCTAGGTGCAGGACGATTGTTCCCAATGTTGGGGAAGTCCAGAACGAGGGGTCACAGTTTAAGGATAAAGGGGAAGCCTTTTAGGACCGAGATGAGGAAAAACTTCTTCACACAGAGAGTGGTGAATCTGTGGAATTCTCTGCCACAGGAAACAGTTGAGGCCGGATAATTGGCTATATTTAAGAGGAAGTTAGATATGGCCCTTGTGGCTAAAGGGATCAGGGGTATGGAGAGAAAGCAGGTACAGGGTTCTGAGTTGGATGATCAGCCATGATCATACTGAATGGCAGTGCAGGCTCGAAGGGCTGAATGGCCTACTCCTGCACCTATTTTCTATGTTTCTATGAAACCAGTCACTGCAGATGAGTGGTGGAAAGATATATTGGCTCACGTGATGACATAGTATGGGCTATTGATCCTGATGACCTGTTCACTAAGGGTTGCCTGTAAAGCCCATCGAGGAATGTGATAATGTGTGGGTTGGTATAAGGTCCAGTCTTTGGGATGTATGCCAGAATGCCAGTGTCTGATATGGCTGCACACATGGTAACGTTTGAACCTCTCTGGCCTGGTCACTGGACCGGCACCCTTTGCTCTACCTGATTCGTCCTTTGCCTCCCTGTCTTAGATAAGCTTGGCGTATCAACAGATTACCAACAATCGCTTAATTCATTGCAAAACAGAGCCACTTTGAGTCAATGATTTGGGATTGATTGCTGACACTGCCGAATGATTTTTGCATCTTCTTTTGTCTTCCGAAAATTGTTGTGTCCTGGTGTCTAGTGTTTTGCAAGAAATTCATTAGCAATTGAGACAGATGTACATGCAATGAGAAATGGTTGTCTATTGTGCTGAGGTGACTGCTGGTTTGTTCATATAGAGTTTAGGAATGTGCACATGCACTGCTGTCTTGATCGAAGTGGCCAAGCAACTAAATAAATTATCTCAAAAAAGTTAATCAAATTCAGAAAGAAAAAACTGAAGATGTTTTATACAAGACGACAGCACCAGTGTAATGGTAAACCACAGAATGCAGCCATTTATTTCCACTTCCAGCTTGTAAGTCTATCTATTTTTCTTTAAATTGCTGACTTTCTTTTCTAATGAAGGGCTTTTGAATTCTATTTTTAACATGAGTGCAGCTGCATTGATACGAAACCTAGGAAAGTCTGAAGTTATCTGCCTCAAGCAAGTGCCAACTTTAAAAGATGAGTACTAGGCACAGCCATCATCCATGTTCTTTCTGTTACAGGTCATTACACACCCCAAATGGAACAGCTACACCATTAATTATGACGTTTCTGTGGTGAAACTTGCAACCCCCGTTCAATTCAACAGTCAAGTGTCGCCAGTCTGTCTCGCTGCTGTAGCTGATAACTACCCAGATGGCATGATGTGTGTCACTTCGGGATGGGGAAGGACTCGTGCTTACCGTACGTCAGTTCAAAACTTTACACATTACTGCGTTTTTTTAGTTCTGAGCTCCGTGTCTTTGTACCCTTACCCTGACGGGGAGCAGTGGACAGATTCCCAAGATAATTGACAATCTGAAAGGTTATGCTGTGAATAATACTTCATGGTTGCAACAAGTTTCTCTGATCAAGGAATTGGATGATTCTATTCATCAGAGGGATATTGTGGGCTTCGACAACTAATCCAGTGATGGGGTGTTCACAGTGTCTTATAGATTGGAAATAGGTCCTTCTGCCCAATTGGTCCAAGCAGACTAAGGTAACCCATCCAATCTAGTGCCATTTGCCAATGTTTGGCCCATAACTTTCTAAACCTTTCCAATCCATAGACCCATAACCTTCTAAATGTTTCAAAACTATAGACACATAATCTAAACCTTTCCAATCCATAGACACATAACTTAACCTTTCCAATCCATGGACCCATAACCTTCTAAACCTTTCCAATCCATGGACCCATAACCTTCTAAACCTTTCCAATCCATGGACCCATAACCTTCTAAACCTTTCCAATCCATGGACCCATAACCTTCTAAACCTTTCCAATCCATGGACCCATAACCTTCTAAACCTTTCCAATCCACAGACCCATAACCTTCTAAATGTTTCAAAACTATAGACCCATAATCTAAACCTTTCCAATCCATAGACACATAACCTTCCAAACCTTTCTAATCCATAGTCCCATAACTTTCTAAACCTTTCCAATCCACAGACCCATAACCTTCTAAACTTTTCCAATCCATAGTCCCGTAACCTTCTAAACCTTTCCGGTGCATAGTCGTATAACCTTCTAACCCTCTCTAATCCATGTACCATAACCTTCTAATCCTTTCCAATCCATGTACCTGTCCAACTGTCTTCTATAAGTTGTTATTGTATCTGCCTCACCACTTCCTCTGGTAGCTGGTTCTGCATAGGTACCACCCTTTGTGGGAAAAAAAGGTTGCCCCTCAAGTTTCTCTGAAATCTTTCCTCTCACACCTTAAACCTATGCCCTCTTGTTCTTGATGTTCCAACTCTGGGGAAAAAGATGGAATGCATTCACCCTATCTTTGCCAATCATGATTTTATACCTCTCTATAAGATCATCTTCAGTCCTCTATGTTCCAAGGAATAAAGTTCTAGCCTCTTCAACCTCGCCCTATAATTCAGTTATTCAAATCCTGGCAGCATCCTTATAAATCTGTTTTACACCTCTTCCAGTCTAACAACACCTTCACTACAGCACAGTGACCAAAAATGAATACAATATTCCAAGAGCAGTCTTACCAGCGTCCAATACAACCACAACATGGCTTCCCAACTTTTATACTCATTGCCTGAGAGATGAAGGCCAGTGTGCCAAAAGCATTCTTCACCTCCTCATCTACCTGTGACTTGCACTCTGTTCTACAGCACTCCCCAGTGCCCCGCCACTCACTGTGAAAATCCTATCTAGATTTGACTTTCCAAAATAAGCACTTCATTTTTATCTGAATTTAACTCATTTTTCCACTTTTTGCCCCATTTACTCAGTTGATCAAGATCTGCCTGTAATTTTTGATAACCTTTTTCAATTGTCTGTTATACCATTTGCTTTAATGTCGAATGCAGACTTATTAACTTTGCCTTGTAGATTATTATCCAAATCATTGATAAAGCTGATAAGCAATGGGCTCAAGCAGAGGCCCGAGGCACACCACGAGTCATGTGTTTCCAGTCCAATAAGCAACCTTCTACCATCACCCTTTGCTTTCCACACCAAGACAATCACGTATCCAATTAGCCAGCTCTCTCTGCACTCAATGCAATCTCACCTTCCAGAGCAGCCTACCATGTGGAACCACATCAAAGGCCTTACTGAAGTCCATATAAACTAGATCTACCACCCTCCCCTCATAGACTTTCTATGACACACACCCAGTCAAGTTCGTAAGACATGATCTCCCATGCACAAAACCATACTGACCTAATCAATCCCTGACTTTCCAGATCTACGTACATCTTGTCTCTCAGAATCCTTTCAAGTAGTTCCCAGGTTTTTCTTTGCTCCCTTCTTAAATAAAGGCACAGCATTCGCCACTCTCCTGTCTCCTCATTTGTGGCTAACGATGATGCAAATATCTCAGACAAGGCTCCCACAATTTCTTCTCTAGTTTCCCAGAGTATTCTTAGATAAACTTGGTCAAACCTGGTGATATGTCTACCTTCCTACCTTTTAAGACATTCAGCACCCCATCTACTGTAATGCAGACTATCACCAAGACATCTCCATTTAAATTTCCTGGTTGTTAAGTTTTCATGAATCGCTCTATGGTAAAAAAAAAACAAGAGAGATATTCATTAAGGACTTTGCCTATCTCCTGTGGCTCCACACAAAGATATGTTCCTGTGATCTTTGAAGGGCCTTATCCTGTTTCTACCTTAATATATTTATACAATCTCTGTAGAATTTTGCTAATATTCTCTGTCAAAGTTCCCTCAAGCCCCCCTTTTGCCCTATATCCCTCCAGAGATTTGCTTGATCCCAGCTGCTTGTACCTAATCCATGCCTCCTTTTATTCAGGGTCAGGGCCTCATTATCCAAGCTTCCCTACTCTTGCCTGCCTTTGCCCTTCACTCTAACAGGAACATGCAGACTTTGAGCTCTCACTAGATCACATTTAAAACCGCCCACTTAGCTGCGGTCTCTTTGCCAACAAACTACCTATTTCGAACAATCGTTGCAATCTCCTGTCTCATACTGTTAAAATTATCTATCCTTGCCCAGCTTAGAACTTGAACCTGTGGACCAGTTCTGTTCCTTTCCATTAACCCTTTAAAAACTAATAGAACTATAGTCACTGGTCCCTAAGTGCTACCCCACTGTCACCTTCCCAAGTGTAGGTCGAGCTTTGCCCTCTCCGTTGTAGGGCCCGTGGTATACTGCCCAAGGAAACTTCCTTGAAATCACTTTAAGCCCTTGACAGTATGTATGTTCCTCAGTATTTTAGGAAAGTTAAAATCGTCTACTTCCCGTTCACTATTTGGAGGCCTATAGTGCAATCCCAACAATAAGACCATCCCCGTTTTATATCTCAGCTCCACCGACAAAGCCTCACTGGATGATCCTTCAACAAGCCACAAACCTGATGTAGTTTGTCCATTCCAGAGTCAGTTGTTGGGTACTCAAACATCAGCAAAGGCAAATTTTCAAACGAAAAGCAACTTGGAGATATGTGGTCATGAATCAATTTGCGCTGACATTGGAAAATACAGCTTTCGACAGTTTGTGGAAAGAATTCCTGAGTTAGCTTTTTGCTTTACTTGTTTTAATGTGACCTTATTGCGTCATAGGATAACTTCACTCACCTCAACTCTGAACTGATAGCACAACCTACACGCTCACTTTCATGGACTCTTGAGTCATATACTCTGTATTTATTTATTTGTTTATTTATTTTTGCACAGTTTGTTTTCCTTTGCACAGTGGCTGTCTGTATTTGTTAATGTAGCTTTTTCAGAAGTTCTATTCTACTTGTAAATGCCTGCAAGAAAAATGAACCTCAATTTAGCACATGATGACATATACATATGCACTTTCATGATAAATTTACTGACACTTTGACTTTACTTTTAACCAGACTGAATCAGCTATATGGAGGAGATGAGCAAATCCTAGAGGCCTAGATAGAGTGCCATGGACAGGATGTTTCCTAGAGCGGGGGAGCCTAACAGCAGAGGGCACAGGCTCACAATACACAAATGCTCGTTTAGAACAGGAAGTTCGCTCCAACCCCAGGTCTCTCAGGACCCCCTGTCATTTTTTGGGTCTTCAGAGCCACCATCTTCCTCCCACCCTACCTTCCCGGAACACCCTGCTTGGATGCCAACTCTCCTCCCCCTTCCAATCCCAGCTCGAGTCCTTCCCCATTCCCTCCGACCTTCCCCTCTCCGAGACGGAACGTTCTGTCCCCAGCGAAGGTCTTACGTCTGTCCTCCTTCACCTGCATCTGAGTGAGTTCCGCAACTGGCAGGATGCTGAGCTCCTGTTTTGTTGCCTCTGTCTCCAAGCCCACTTCCTTGGCAAGATTCCCCCACCCTGCACCAATGACCCCTCCTCCCATATCCAATCCTACACCTTCTCTTGGACATCCCACTCTGGTTCTCTGCCAGCTCCAGATCTTTTCACCTTTAATTCCCAATGAAACATCAACCCCCTCAATTTCAGCACTCCTCTCTCCAACTCCAGCCTTACCCCCTCTGAATGCACTTTCCTCCACTCTCTCCACACCAATCACAACCTTACCAGCAAACCCAAAGACAAAGCAGGCGCTATCGTAGTGTGGCGGACTGACCTCTACCTTGCTGATGCCAGTCGGCAACTCTCAGACACCTCCTTGAAAAGGACCATATTCTGGACCCTCAGTGTCGCCATCACTGATCTCATCAACTTTGTGAACTCCCATTCACTGCCACCAGACTCATAGATCCCTTATCCCGCACTGCTTGTTTCTACCTTCTACCCAAGATCCACAAACGTGACTGTCTGGGTAAGACCATTGCCTCTGCCAGCTCCTGCCCCACTGAACTCATGTTCACATATCTCAACTCTTTTATATCGCCCTTGGTTCAGCCCCTTCCCAGATCAACACAGCAACACTTCTCAAGCTCTCGATCTCCTCAACAATGTTCAGTTCCCTGCCCTGACTGCCTCATTTTCACCATGGATGTCCAGTCCCTATACATTTCTATCCCCCATCAAGAAGACCTTAAAGTTCTCTGTATTTTTTTTCCTCCAAAAGACCCAACCAGTTCCCTTCCGCCAGTAGCTTCCTCTATCTGGCAGAACTGGTTTTCACCCTCAACAATGTCTCCGTTGGTCCCTCTCACTTTTTCCAAACTCTAGGGGTATCCATGGGCACCTGTATGGGCCCCAGCTATGCCTGCCTTTTCATTGGCTATGTAGAACAGTCCATGTTCCAAATTTTCCCTGGTAAATCTCCCCAACTCTTTCTGCACTACATTGACAACTGCATAGATGCTGCTTCACACATTCATGCTGAGCTCATCAATTTCATAAACTTTGCCTTCAACTTCCACCCTACCCTTAAATCCACTTGGTCTATTTCTGACACCTCCCTCCCCTTTCTCGATCTCTCTGTCTCCATCTCTGGAGACAAACTATCTACTGACATCTTTTATAAACCTACTGATTCCCATGGCCATCTTGACGATACCTATTTCCACCCTATCTCCTGTAAAAACGCCATTCCTTTTGCTTAGTTCCTTCACCTCTGCCGTATCTGTCCCAGGGATAAGGACAAAGAACGGGGCTTCTCTTCCTCATCTGCATCTCCTCCATTTCCCGGACATCCACGTCCACCCCATCTTCCTGCCACCTGAACAGGGATAGAATTCCTCTTGTCCTTACCTATCACCTCATGAGCCACCGCACCCAACGCATCATTCTCCGCAACTTCTGCCGTCTGCAAAGGGATCCTACCGCCAAAACATTTCTACCTTCCCTCTTCTCTCCGCATCTTCAGCGGGTTCCTACCACCAAACACATCGCTACCTCCCCCCTCCCCCACTATCCGCGTTTCACAGGGATTGCTCCCTCCATGATTCCTTTGTCCGTTCGGCCCTCCCCACTAGTCTCGCTCACATATCCCTGCATGCAACACAAATGCTACACCTGTCTGTTCACCTCCACCCTGTCCCGGAAAGAAAAGCCTTATCCTGAGAATAGATACAGTGCAAGCACAAGAATTGAGAAAAGGGAGACAGGCTGGAAAGAGGTATAGTCAAGGTAACCATGGGAATCAGTAGGTTTATAAAAGGTTTCTAATGGCTGAAAATATACCCTTTTCCTTTCTTTGGAATGTGACCCTTAAAAAAAAAAGGAAAACTGATTGAAGTATCATCTAATGTTTCCACAGCTGCTGAGCGACCTAACAAACTGCAGCAAGCTGCTCTTCCTCTCCTCTCCAACGCCAACTGCGAGGAGTACTGGGGTAGGACAATCACTGATGTCATGATCTGCGCTGGTGGTGTTGGTGCCTCTTCCTGCATGGTATGAAACCTTTTCAAAGCATGTGAACCTCTTTTAAGTTGCAAAAAGGCAATGTAACCAAGTATGGGGCTGTGACTTGTTTACAGGGTGACTCTGGCGGCCCGCTTGTCTGTCAGAGGGACAACGTCTGGAACTTGGTTGGCATCGTTTCCTGGGGCAGTAGCAGTTGCTCCACCAGAACTCCTGGAGTCTACGCCCGCGTGACGGAGCTCAGGGATTGGATCGATAGCACCATCGCTGCCAACTAAATGCAGAACAAAATGTGAAATACAAATGAAAATAAATGGACTCCTTCAACATGCATTTCAAACCTGTGTCGTTCTTTAAGGCCTGTCTGGAAATATAAGTTATTAATAAATCTAAGTAATATATGAGTTTTAGGGAAAGGGTGAATAAGTCAGTAGCATAGGAGAAAGAGGGGGTATTTGCTAGGGGTGTACAAAATTATGAAAGGTATAGATAGGGTAAATGCAAGCAGGTTCTTCTCCCTCGGGTTGAGTGAGACTAGAACTAGAGATCATAGGTTAAGGGTGAAAGGTGAAATATTTAAGGGAGCACTTTTTCACACAGAGTGATGAGAATGCGTAATGAGCTGCCAATGGAAGTGGTGGGGAAATGAGGGGGAATTTCTTCATTCAGAGAGGGGACTGGGTGTGGAACAAACAGCATTCAAGAGAAATTTGGATAAGTACATAAATAGTGGAGATATGAATGGCTATGATTCAGGTCAATGGGCCTAGGTCTAGTTGAGCCAAAGACCCTGTCTCTGTGCTGTAGTCCACTATGACTGTGTAATCTACAGTCAGTTATAGATCTTTAAGAAAAAAGTGCTGGTTTTCAGAACATGCTGCCATCGATAAGTCCAACATCTTGCTTCAACTCCTTGTTGCCCATACGGCTACAGAGATCCAGCACAGGCTCTTCAACCCATCAGGCCTGGCTGATCACCCTGCATCACGTCTCCACCACCTAACCACACTAATCCTACCATCACCCATTTTGTCCAAATTTCCACCTACACCTAGATGAGGACACGCAAATTTACAAGATCAACATGTACAAGCAAGCTGGAGGAACTCAGCAGGTAGGGCAGCATCCGCGGAAACGAGCAGTCAACGTTTTGGGCCGAGACCCGAAAATAGAAGATGTAGACTACACTTGAACATTGAGTGCAGTTCTGATCACTACACTATTGGACCCCAGTGTTTGAATCTTAACTTCATTATCCCTGATAGCATCATCTAAATACCTAGTGGCATGGAGTCAATGTAATTATCGATAGATCCCTGTCATTCCTTCAATATCAATCCCAGCAAAATGGAACATCTATCTCCTATAAAAGCAGGGAGATAGATATTCTATCCCCACTGGTGCACCTCAGGGGTGTGTGCTTAGCCCACTGCTCTACTCTCTATACACACATAACTGTGTGGCTAGGCATAGCTCAAATACCACCTATAAATTTGCTGATGATACAGGCATTGTTGGTAGAATCTCAGATGGTGACAAGAGGGCGCACAGGAGTGAGATATGCCAACTAATAGAGTGGTATTGCAGCAACAACCTGGCACACAATGTCAGTAAGACAAAAGAGCTGATTGTGGACTTCGGGAAGGGTAAGACGAAGGAACACATACCAATCCTCATAGAGGGATCAGAAGTGGAGAGAGTGAGTATTTTCAAGTTCCTGGGTGGCAAGATCTCTCAGGACCTAACCTGGTCCTCACATATCGATGCAGCTATAAAGAAGGCAAGACAGCGACTATACTTCATTAGGAGTTTGATGACATTTGGTATGTCAAGAAAAAGCACTCAAAAACCTCTACAAATGTACCATGGAGAGCATTCTGACAAGCTGCATCACTGTCTGGTGTGGCAGGGCTACTGCACAGGATTGAAAGAAGCTGCAGAGGGTTGTAGATTTAGTTGGCTTCATCTTGGACACTAGCCTTCAAAGTACCCAGGACATCTTTAGGGTGCGGTGTCTCAGAAAGGCTGCGTCCATTATTAAGGACCCCCAGCACCCAGGGCATGCCCTTTTCTCACTGTTACCATCAGGTAGGAGATACAGAAGCCTGAAGGTACACACTCAGCGATTCAGGAACAGCTTCTTCCCCTCTGCCATCCAATTCCTAAACGGACATTGAACCCGTGAACACTACCTCACTTTTTTAATATATATTATTTCTGTTTTCGCATTACTTTTAATCTATTCAATATATATTGTAATTGATTGATTGATTTATTCTCTTCTATATTATATATCGCATTGAACTGCTACTGCAAAGTTAACAAATTTCATGACACGTGCCGGTGAATATAAACCTGATTCTGATTCTAAAACTGTTATTAACTAAACCTTTGTTAACTAAAGTATCAACTATGGGAGCACTAAAACTGATATCATTTGCTATATGAACACAAGAATGTGAATGCCCCCCAACCTCATCAACAATAGACACTTCATTATTATCAGATATTGCAACAGCTCCAGAAAGGAGGAAGGAGATGCTCATCACTATCTTCCCTGGAATGGAGGTCTTTAGTTATAAGGAAAGATTGGATAGGCTGGGGATGTTCTCACAGGAGTGCAGGAATCTGAAGGCTTTATAAAAGAATGAGGGGAAGAGGTTGGGTACATAGTCACAGCATTTTTCCAGAGGTAGGGCATGGATTGAAGTGAGGAAGGAAAGGTTTAAAGGAGATCTGAGGAGAATGTTTTTCCCACAGGGTGGTGGATATGCGGGCAGAAGAAGGTAGAGGTGGTTCAATCCCAGCATTCTTGAAGCATTTGGACAGGTTGATGTGCAGGAAAGGAATAGAAGGATGAGGGCCAACGTGTAGATGAATTTCATGTCTAGCATGGACAACCTGGGTCAAAACTGGACTACTTTAGAGCTCTAAAACACTAGGGGAAGTCCTAACCCACTTATTTTCGAAATGTGAGAACCCGGAGGAAACACACGCTGTTAAAGGGACAACATGCAAACTACACGAGGTCTAGATTAAACCTGGTTTCTGACACTGTGAGGCAATGGCTCTACTAGAGTGGGATAGGACGTTTGCCTCTGGTAGGGTAAACCTCGGGTGACTTGACGTACCGCACTTGGTGTATTGCAGGTTATTTAATGGTGATGTGACTACAATATCTGAGCCAGCAAGGGTGAAGGGTGACTGCAGTGCTTTCAAGTCAAGAGGCCAAGTGGCCCGGAAGAGGACTGAAGCCTGACCAAACTTCCAGGCTCTGGCTGGAATATTAGAAAAATCAATCTCTTCAGGGCAAGGGGAATTCGATTTAAAATTACTCCTGTCATCTAAAGCAAAGAATAATGGGAAATGGATGATTTGGAAAGTGGAACATAAAATCAAAACATGCTGGAACTACTCAGTAGATCTGGCTGCATCTGTGGGAAGAGAAATGCAGTTAATGTTTCAGGCCAAAGATCGCTTGTCACAACTGGGACGGAGAGAAAAGAAGTTTGTCAAGATGTGGGGAGACTGGGGTGGGGTCTATGCTTCAGTTGGGGTAAAACTGGGATAAACGGTAAACAAAGTTATAAAACCAAAAGACAATATTTCTGCCCCGAACTGTAGGGAGTTTGTACGTTCTCCTCATGACCGTGTCGGTTTCCTCCCACAGTACAAAGTTGTTAGTTTAATTAGTCATTGTAAATTGTCCTGTCATTACGCTCGGGTTAAATCAGAGGCTCGTGGGCCAGAAGGGCTTATTCTTCACGGTATCTCAAGAAAAAGAATTTTAAAAGACATGGGAGCAGAATTAGGCAATTTGGTGCATCGAGTCTACTCTGCCATTCGATCATGGCTGATTAGTTTTCTCCTGCAATTTCTAACTTAATGCAATGCCTAGCCAGAAACAAATTCCCCATTGTGCGCTGTTATGTACAATTAGCAAATTTGACTTTTGCTTTCACTGGACAGCAGATGAATATGTACCCATCCCCTTCCCCACGACGTGCCACGGGAGATAAGTACACTCTGGTAGGAAGAGAAGAGCATTTGATTGCTGGGAAAAGCTAGTGCATGCCAGATATCTGGTCAATATGTAAATGGAAACAGTTAGAGAGTGAGAATACACACAAAAAATTCGAGGAGTTGTGCAATGCAGAACAGGGAGACATGCCTGACAAGTCAGGCTGGGCTTGTCCTCCACTTCCAGAAGGGAAAAAAGGAAAAACAGGAGAAATTAACAAATAAACTAAGCCAAATTCACTGGTGCATGATTGATACTGACTGAAAAAATCTAGTTTCCTGAAGCTGTAGAAGTGAACACTGAGGCTGCCACATCACCAACAGAGAATGAGGTATTTTTCATTATGGTTATGTTGGGCCTCATGTAGCAGGACTGATAGGTCATCTTGGGAATGGGATGGGGAATTAAAGTTGAAACCACAGAGAGGCTCAGGGTCATCCTGTGGACTGCAAAGCAGTCATGCCACCTGCATTAGGTGTCTCTAATGTTAGAGGGAAGTTATCGGAAAACACAAGGTAAGCTGACTGTTTGTATATTCGAGGAAATCTGCAGATGAAGGAAATTCAAACAACAACACACACAAAATGCTGGTGTGCTGGTGGAACACAGCAGGCCAGGCAGCATCTATAGGGAGAAGCACTGTCGACGTTTCGGGCTGAGACCCTTCGTCAGGACTAACCGAAAGGAAAGATAGTAAGAGATTTGAAAGTAGTGGGGGGAGGGGGAAATGTGAAATGATAGGAGAAGTCCGGAGGGGGTGGGATGAAGCTAAGAGCTGGAAAGGTGATTGGCGAAAGTGATACAGAACTGGAGAAGGGAAAGGATCATGGGACGGGAGGCCTCGGGAGAAAGAAAGGGTGGAGGGGGGGGAGCACCAGAGAGAGATGGAGAACAGGAAAGCAATTAAATATGTCAGGGATGGGGTAAGAAGGGGAGAAGGGGCATTAACGGAAGTTAGAGAAGTCAATGTTCATGCCATCAGGTTGGAGGCTACCCAGCCGGTATATAAGATGTTGTTCCTCCAACCTGAGTGTGGCTTCATCTTGACAGTAGAGGAGGCCATGGATAGACATATCAGAATGGGAATGGGACATGGAATTAAAATGTGTGGCCACTGGGAGATCCTGCTTTCTCTGGCGGACCGAGCGTAGGTGTTCAGCAAAACGGTCTCCCAGTCTGTGTCGGGTCTCACCAATATATAAAAGGCCACACCGGGAGCACCAGACGCAGTATACCACACCAGCCAACTCACAGGTGAAGTGTCGCCTCACCTGGAAGGACTGTCTGGGGCCCTGAATGGTGGTGAGGGAGGAAGTGTAAGGGCAGGTGTAGCACTTGTTCCGCTCACAAGGATAAGTGCCAGGAGGGGAAAAAAAGAAGAAAGGGGGGGGAGGGAAAAATGTGCTTGTGCTTTCCCTTCCCCCCTTTCTGCTTTTTGCAGGGATCGCTCCCTACGCAACTCCCTTGTCCACTTGTCCCCCCCATCCCTTCCCACCGATCTCCCTCTTGGCAATTATCCTTGTAAGCGGAACAAGTGCTACACCTGCCCTTACACTTCCTCCCTCACCACCATTCAGGGCCCCAGACAGTCCTTCCAGGTGAGGCGACACTTCACTTGTGAGTCGGCTGGTGTGGTATACTGTGTCTGGTGCTCCCGGTGTGGCCTTTTATATATTGGTGAGACCCGACACAGACTGGGAGACCGTTTCGCTGAACACCTACGCTCGGTCTGCCAGAGAAAGCAGGATCTCCCAGTGGCCACACATTTTAATTCCATGTCCCATTCCCATTCTGATATGTCTATCCATGGCCTCCTCTATTGTCAAAATGAATCCAAACTCAGGTTGGAGGAACAACACCTTGTATACCGGCTGGGTAGCCTCCAACCTGATGGCATGAACATTGACTTCTCTAACCTCCGTTAATGCCCCTCCTCCCCTTCTTACCCCATCCCTGACATATTTAGTTGTTTTCCTGTTCTCCATCTCCCTCTGGTGTTCCCCCCCCCCCCTTTCTCCTGAGGCGTCCCATCCCATGATCCTTTCCCTTCTCCAGCTCTGTATCACTTTCGCCAATCACCTTTCCAGCTCTTAGCTTCATCCCACCCCCTCCGGTCTTCTCCTATCATTCCGCATTTCCCCCTCCCCCCACTACTTTCAAATCTCTTACTATCTTTCCTTTCGGTTAGTCCTGACGAAGGGTCTCGGCCCAAGACGTCGACAGCGCTTCTCCCTATAGATGCTGCCTGGCCTGCCGTGTTCCACCAGCATTTTGTGTGTGTTGTTGCTTGTATATTCTTTGTGATACAGTGAATCGGAATCACTTTATTGCCAGTATGTGAGACCTACCAGAACTGACTGTGGTTCAGTGCCAAGCGTAAAGCACAGGACAATGCCATAACAGACAACAGATTAACAACCAACAATTTCCAAGACAACAGAGCGAACAGCCACAAGCGACCGACAATTAGCAGAAAGGTCACATGCACAAACGTCAACAATTAAACTTAAATAAATGTGAGCATCTGCACAGATTAAATAATTATCAACAGAACAAGGAAAGCAGAAAAGACCATTTAACGGATGTTGTGCACGGACAGTTAGAGTATTCCACCTGAATGAGATTTGTTGAGAAGCTGGACAGCTACAGGACAGAAACCTCGGAGATGACGTGTAGTACTGGTGGTGGTGGACTTGTAGCATCTTACTGATGGCAATTTGGTGAATAGGTTACTGCTAGGATGGGTGGAGTCAGCAGTAATTTTTTAGATCTTCTCTTCACTCTGGCAATGAACAGGTCTTCTATGATTGGTAGCTGACAGCCAATGGTCTTCTCCGCTGAGTGAACCGCTTGCTGCAACCTGGACTTGGAGAGGGAGAGGGAGGACGTGGCCGGAAACCAAACCATGATAGAGGTGGTCACAACACTGTCAATGACGGCTGAGTAAAAATCCAACAGGATACGCCCTGCGATGTTACGCGTCCTAAGCTGGCGTAGGAACAGCAACATCTGCTGGGCTTTCCTAGCAAAGAGTGGAACGTGCTTGTCCCACTTCAATGTATTGGCAATGGTAGTCCCAGGAATCTGAATGACTCAAGCACAGACACAACGTGACCATTCATTTCCAAAAGGGGCAAGGTAGGGTGTCGTCGGCGGAGTTCATCTTCATTTCCTCTGTCTTGATAGCATTAAACTCTGAGTTGTTACGAGCACACCATGCTGCAAAGTGGTCTACCTCTCTTTGATAGCAGGTCACGTCATTATTAGAGGTGAGACCAACGACGGTCATGTCATCTGCGAACTTTAGACGTTTTAGTGGATTTGTCTGTGGAGGTACAAACCCTCCACAGGATTTAAATGATATAAATGATTTATCAAGTGAGAGAACACAGACCTGGGGCCAGCCTGTGTTCACGGACATTGGATCGGACAAGGTGAAGCTCAGCCTCCTTCCTGTCAGAAAGACTGTAATCCACAGTCCCCGTAGGGTACAGCTCGCAGTGGAGCATCTCCAGCACAATAGTGTTGAAGGCGAAGCTAAAATCCTCAAGTAGATGTTGGAGGGCTCCAAGTGTTGAAGAATATAATGAAGACACAAGACAACTCATCCTCAAATGAACTGAAGAGAAGTTCTCTTCCATGCACCCTGTGCAACCAAGATCCACAAACACAGTTTGCAGAACGGAAACATGTGAGCACAGTGAATGGATTAAATAGTTCATCAGGCCATAAGACCAAAGGAAATCAGAGCAGAATTAGGCCATTCAGCCCATCTAGTCTGCTCCGCCATTCAATCATGGCTGACTTTGGATCATACATTAAAAATTCCAAAAGGAGTATTTTTTAATAAAAGAAAATGCTAAAAAAAAGTTCAACATTACTTGTTTCAAGCCTGGAAGCCTTTATCAGAAGTGAGCATCTCATGCTCTTGAGAAGCCAGTGGTAAGATACTCTCTTAAGCTGCTGACCTCTCTCTCATGAAGGCTTTACAGAGTTTTCCTGAATTCTAGCCCAACGAGGAAGCGCACACGACATATTTCCAAGTCAGCCCAGTGTGTGCTCGGGAGGACTTTCTGTAGGACCTGGCATCACCACACTCCTGTTCTGGGTGGTGGTGATCGCAGCTTTGAGGCTGATGGGGGTGGGAGGGTCCAAATGAAAAGCAACTTAGAAATAAAGAGAAAGGTGAACATCACGCAGAGTCCTGATGAAAGGTCTCTGTCCGAAACATCAGCTATTTACTCCTCTCCGTAGATGCTGCCTGAACTGGTGAGTTACTGCAGTGTTTTGTGTGTGTTACTCTGGATTTCCGGCATTTGCAGAATTCCCTGTATTTAGCATTAGGCAAAGTATGGCTACGTGAACGGGACAGAAAAGGACGTAGGACAATTGTGCAGCAGCAAACGAGACAAAGTCAAAAATAGTAATAAACCAGAATGAAAGCCTCTATCTGAATGCACGAAGAATTTGTAGCAGAATAGGTGAATTAGTAGCATAAATACACTCAGTGGACACATTATTAGGTACAGCAGTGTGGCAGAAGAACCCAGTCTGTTGCTGGAGCCCATCCACTTCAGGGTTTGACGTGTTGTGCATTCAGAACTGCTCTTCGGCACACCACTGTTGTAACATGTGGTCGTTTGACTTACTGACTCCCTCCTGTCAGCTTGAACCAGTCAAGCCATTCTTTCTGACTTCTTTCATTAATAAGGAATTTTCATCCACAGAACTAGATGCTTTTTGTTTCTCGCATCATTTTCTGTAAACTCTAACGACCGTTCTGTGTAAGAATTCCAGGAGATCAGTTTCTGAGATACTCAGACCACCCCGTATGGCACCAACAATACTTCCACAATCAAAGTCATTTAGATCACATTTCATATCCATTCTGATGATTGCTTTGAAAATACAACTGAATCTCTTGACCATGTCTGCATGCTTTTATGCACTGAATTGCTGCACACGATTGGCTGATTAGATATTTGCATTAACTAGCAGGTTTACAGGTGTACCTAATAAAGTGGCCACTGAGGGTAGAAATAAAGGGGTTTGAGGTGCATGCTCTATCGAGAGGATGCTCCGGTAAAAATAGCAAGAGGCTGAATCAGCATGATATTTTGGACAGATCAGCAGAATGGAAAGGCTGGGGTTGGGAATGAGAGCACGGGATGATATGAGGGCAATACAGAGATCTCTGCTCAGCAAAGCAGGAGGAGGCATGGAGAGGGTGAAAAAGCATTACTGGGAGCAATGGAAACTCCAGCATACGATATTGTCACTTCAGTTTCAAAATAATTCATTCAAATATGACATCTATGTCATGATTAATCTTCAGAGCATTTATTATGACAGGAGGGAAGGAAATGCTGGTTCTGCTAGAACAGTGGGTAAGCACCAAGGCCTTTCACATCCATCAACCTTGGGTCCATGGTGAAGATTTCACCATGTAGTCTCTCTCAAGAATCTCAGCCCACTGTTGTACTGAATAGGTGCTCAATTGCTGAAGGAAATATTTTTCAGAAGCGATGGGTATAATGGTGAATAAAATGGACCCCATGATGTAGGCTGAGAATTTGCCTCTAGAAGCTGCCGCTTTAGACAATAGACAGTAGGAGCAGGAGTAGGCCATTCGGCCCTTCTAGCCAGCACCGCCATTCACTGTGATCATGGCTGATCATACACAATTCCTGCCCTCTGCCCATATCCCTTGACCCCGCTATCTATAAGAGCTCTATCTAACTCTCTCTTGAATGTATCCAGAGACTTGGCCTCCACTGCCTTCTGGGGCAAAGCATTCCACATATCCACCACTCTCTGGGTGAGAAAGTTTTTCCGCATCTCTGTTCTAAATGGTCTACCCCTTATTCTTAAACTGTGGCCTCTAGTTCTGGACTCACCCATCAGCGGGAACATGCTTCCTGCCTCCAGCGTGTCCAACCCCTTAATAATCTTATATGTTTCTTATATGCTTTACTGAGCTCAATATTGCAGAAGGCTGTTTTTCACTTTGCTTCTCTAAAGTACCTTTGTCTCCTCGTTCAGAAATATGGTGCGCACACAGCCACTGTGGTAGTGCCCTGCAGTACAAGTGAGGCGGCCCAATAGTGTAGCTGTTAGCAAAATTATTTCATGGCACCAGCCTGTAAGTTTGGGGTTCAATTCCCGCCACCGCCCATAAGGAAATTTGTACATTCTCCCTGTGACCGCGTGGGGCTCATCTGGCTGCTTCAGTTTCTTCTCACATTACAACGACACACGCTTAGGGTGGGGTTCCTAAGTTGTGGGCCTGCTGTGTTGGCGCCAGAACTGTGCTGGCATCTGAGGGCTGCCAGGCAAACGATGCATTTCACTAACAAGAGAAAGCCTGCAGATGCTGGAAATCCGAGCAACACACACAAAATGCTGGAGAAACTCAGTAGGCCGGGCAGCATCTATGAAAAAGAGTCCAGTTGAAAGGTTTCAGCCTGAAAATTTGATGCATATGTACATGACAAATAAAGTTAATCTTCAAATCTTAAAAAAGCAACTGAGCAGTTGTTTTACCATCACTACCATTTCTCAGCACCAATCTGACGAGAAATATTCAACACTCAAGATTCAGGTACATTTATTATCAAAGAATTTATAAATTATACAACCTTGAGATTTGCTTGCTCACAGGCAGCCACAAAGCAAGAAACCCGGAAGAATCCAATTGAAGAAATAAAAATAAAAGACCAACAAGAGAAAGAAGATAAAGAATACAAGTCGTGCAAAGAATTGAAGTTAACAACAGCATTCCAACCAAAGCTGGGCCTCAGTTCCGAGGCCCAAAGCCCACCTTATCAGTTCATCATATTAGTGAGCATGGAGCACAGCCACCGGGGCAGTCTCCATTGCCTCAGCGCCATGGAGATGACCATAGCAGAGAACGAGCGAAATCAGCCCTCGTCCCAACCAACACCTTGTCTTTTCAGTCTATCTGGGCCAGCATTTAAATTGACCCAACAACAGAACAGCGACAGGCACTGGCGCCTTGGATAGAGGAGTGAACATCTCAGAGAGCGAGTGAAATCAGCCCTCGCCTCTGATCTGGGCCGGCGTTTAAATTGTCTAAAAGCACACCACACCTGGCGTTAGGACCCAGGCAAACTGCTGCAGAAGGCCCCGGGCCTAGACCACGCTGCCCGTGGTCTCGCTCCGGGCCCAGATTTCGTCGCCCAGCCCGAAGCCTCTCTCACGCTCTTCAAATGAGCTCGGCGCCCCGAGCGATCCAAGTTCGCTCCCCGGATAGCTGTGAACTCCGTCTACTTCATTCATCCCCCGAACCCGCCTCGTCATCAGTCGCCCCTTCACTATTTGTAGAGACAATGTAACACAACTTTCATCAGAAAAGGTATTTTTAGTGATGTTTGTAGTCGAATTCCTTAGCTTTTTGACTACCAGGAAGCTGTCACGCACGTTCAGTCAAGCCATCTTAACCAGAATAAAGTTAATCTTTAAATGTTAAAAAAAAGTGACTGAGGAATGGTTTTACCATCTCTCCCTGCAGTTGAGAAATATCCAACACTCAACCACGTAAACAACTTGAAAGGCCATTTATTCCGCAGTGCACTTCTCAGGCTGCCTGCATTAAGTACCACAGCGGACATATCCATGTGCTGTAAGATGCCCAAAGGCCTGGAAAAGTGCACTAACAACGTAACTTCTTACTTTCTCTGAGACCTCAGTTTGAATTCAGTCCTGGTGTAAGGAGAAACACCTCCCCTGGGTGGGAACAGGAGATGAATCAAGGGGGACCCAACTAAACAGAACATAGATGCTTCTTGGCCTGCTGAGCTCCTCCAGCAATCTGGGTGTGTTGCTTGGATTTCGAACATCTTCAGATCAAAATCAGAAAAATAATTTGGCTAAAATGATCTTGATAATCTTATAAACATTTGATTTGTTTGTATTTATTTTCTGGGAGTACCAATATCGGATACACAGTGATCAGCGCTTGGTAGCCCAGGGCAGCTAGATTGTTAGAGGTAATATTGAAGCTGGAGTCATAAGAAAACTTGTGCAGTAAAGGAAAGAAAGAATCCCTGAAAAACATGATTTCCTTTCACACATTAATAATTTAATAAATCACAGTTTCAATGCCTTTTCCCCTCATTATAGATAAATTGGTTAATATTACACTTAACAAAGTGTCAGGTGACCTTCTGTCCAGTTGTTTGTTTCAGCTTCGTTCTCATACATCTCGATATTTGCTTCAATGCCATTAACTTCACTGATATCTTCACATCAATGGTGGACCTGGTGTGTCCATGTATGTGGTAAAGACCATCGTATAAATGCAGTACATGGATGTAACAGGTTGAGGAGGAGATAGAAAGAAGGATCAGCCAATGGCAGAGCAGACTCGATGGGCCAGAGGGCCTAATTCTGTTCCTATGTCATATGGTTTTATCTGGCTGCTTCAGGATGTTGTACTGTGACCCTCAGAGCACTTTTGTATGTCCCAAGAGCTTTTTGGGGAGAAAGTACCAACGATAAGTCACATAACAAGACATAATGCGGCAACCAAATGCTTGAGAAGAGAGGCAGGATTTAATGGGGCACAAAATGAAAAGAAAGATTGAAATGAAAAGTTGCAACATAACTTTCCTGCTCTTAAACTTAATCACTCCAGCAATGATGGACAACCTTACAATTGCCTTCTTGATAACTTGTTGCACCTGCAAAGCAACTTTGTCTGACTTATGCAAAAGCACTTCTCAGAGAGCAGTGAATCTGTGGAATTCTCTGTGCAGGGAAGCAGTAGGGACTACCTCATTACATACACTTAAGACACAGATAGATTTTTGTATTGCTGGGGAATGACAAGTGGGCGGAGATGAGTCCACAGCCTGATCAGCCATGATCTCACTGTATGGTAGAGCTGGCTCGATGGGCCAGACAGCCTACTCCTGCTCCTGTATCGTAGGTTAAAGTGGTGAATTAAACTGAGAGGGAATTCCACCTCCTGTACACGGGCAGCTAAATTTACACCTGCTAACGAAAGGTTCAAAGGTTGTGCCCAAGTACAACTCTGAAATGTGTCTTCTCCAGATAGCCACAAAACAAGGAAAGGAACAGTGAAGCAAGAAGCCAGAAATGGAGGATGCAGGCATCTCTGCTGTAGAGCTTGAGGAATTCACAATGAAAGGGAACGCTGTGGCCACAACCTGACTCAAATTAGGGCTGGAACTTAATCTTGAGGTACAGCTGTAGCAGGAGCCAAAACAAGTGATAGAGCCAAAGTGTGTCAGGTGAACAAGAGGTGCTTCGAGTTAGGAGGACGAGGAGAGCAGAGTTTTGAATGAATTCAAGTTAAACAGTTTGAATAACTGGAGTCAGAGGAACACCAAAATGGTTTGTCATTCATTTCAAGAACATAAATGTGCTCGAAGCAGAATATGTACAGAATGAAGAAAAGCAGTTAGTGTATTCCTTAGCAACACATGGAGGAACTCAGCAGGTCAGGCAGCGTTGATGGAGATGAATAAACAGTTGATGTTTTGGGCTGAGACCCTTCGATAGACTCTTTACCGGTCCTGATGAAGGGTCTCGGCCCAAAGCATCCTCCAGCATTTTACGCGTGTTGCTCTGGATTTCCAGCCTGTGCAGATTTTTTGTTTATAGTTTATTGTTTATTGTAAATCCCAACACTAAATACAACTCAAACACAATGAATGAAAATCCAGAAAGACTGCAGGTGCTGAAAATCTGAAATAAAACAGAAAACTGCTGGAAACACTGAGCACCAATCCCACGGACACCGGCTGGCTCGCAGTGTACATTTTTCTGCCTTTATTTCATGACTTGTAAACACCTTCCTTAACCTCAGCATATTGCTCTCACTCCTGAACAACATTCTTGAAGAAAGTTGTGGGCTTTATTGCCACTGTTTTGCTTTCTCATTTGAACTTTTTTGTTTGGAAAAAAATTGCCAAACTAACAGATTTCAAGTTCATGTACACAGAAGTTATTCAAAACAGGTTTTGAGTATCTCACCTGTGGAAGGATTTGATGGGGCCCAGCAAATTCATCAAAATGCTTCCAAGACTTTGAAGATTAAATAAATGTGTTCTCTGTTCTTCACAGAGCTTCTTGGGCTGCTCCTTCTTCAACCATTGGTTCGTCAGAAACTCCAGCCAAATCACTGCTCCTCTTACCTCCCTCACCAAGCTACCTACCTCACGGATAACCTGGTCTGCTGCTACAGACCACACTTTGAAGGAACTCAAAGAGACGTGTCACCACCACTCCCTTTCTCCACCTTGTGTGATAGGGGTAGAGACATCTGACGTGGTTGCAGGGGCCATTCTCTCCCAGCGAGGAATGGACGTGAAGACACAACCTTGTTCCTTCTTCTCCCACAAGTTCAACTCTACACAGCACTGTTACAGAGGAACAGGCAGGGAGCTATTCGCCAGTAAATGGGCCTTGAAGGAACAGAGACATTGACTGATGGGAAACACTGATCTGGACTGAGCACCAGAACCTCATATCCATACAACAACTCAACCCATGTGAGGTTCGCTGAGCCCTTCTTCTTCAAGCAATCAAACTTCACCATCTCCTACTGACACGGCTTCAAGAACACTAAAATGGACGCCCTGTCACAACAGTTCAACTCAGCTGAAACAGAGATCGACCTCAGCCCATCATTCCATCCTCCCAGATCCTCGTCCCAATCCTTCATGACCAGATCCACCAGACCCTACAGCACAAGCCTGCTCTGGCCGGCACCCCTGACAACCACATGTATGTGCCAGTGGCCGTGCGCTCTGGTGGGCCCTGTCCGGCCAGCACGATGGACGCTGGACTTTCTGCTGTGCCAGTTCTGGTGGCTCACCATGTAGGTCAGTTCATCGCTGCCCGCCCTCAATGCGCCCAATCCAACTCCTCCAATCAGCGGCCCTCTGGGCTCCTGCAGCCCCTACTTGTCCCTCAACCCCCGTGGTCTCATACCGCCTTGCCACCTTCAGATGAGGCCAATGAGATCACAACTGTGGTGGCCCCATTCACTGCCCTCCCTAAAACTTTGCTGATTCTCCAACGTGTAGTTCGCCACCATGGTTTCCCTCAGGACATTGTGTCATATGGGGCCCACAATACACCCCTCACTTCTGACGAGCCTTCTGTTCCCTCCTCCACACTGAAGTGAGTTGCCCTCTGGCTATCATCCACAGACCACCGGGCAGTCAGGAAGAGCCCACTGGTAAGTGGAGAAGTTTCTGAGATGCTTCACCACCTCTAAACCTTCCTCATAGAAGAAGTATCTGCTCCGGGCCAAGCTGTCCCACAATTTACACACCTCCTCTGCCACAGGTTTGTAACCCTTTGAAGTGCTTCATGGCTATCAATTCCAGTCGTTCCCCACAGAAGAACCAACAGTGGAGGTCCCGTCCACCAGGGCCCTAAACCATCGCTGCCAGAAGAGGGCACAGGGGGCGTACTAGTTGCCAACCATGCTTACTGCTGCCAGCTGACTGCCGGTGGTCCCCAGCCAGACTACTCCCGTCTGGAGGCCATATCTCGCTTTCCACCCGAGATCTGTCCCTGCACACTGATTCTGCGAGCTCATCAATCCCTTCCTGATTACCCATCGCATCAATCCAGTCACTTACCATCTCCAGCTGCCGCTGTCCCTCAGGATCACACCTACCTTCCATGTGCCCAGCATCAAGCCTGTTGTCCTTGGACCATTCAACCACCTGAGCCCAGGATGGAGGAAGGTGATCCAGCATACACAGTTCACTGGTTGACGGATTCGTGTCACTGTGAACCGGATGTGCAGTACCTGGTCAACTGGGAAGGGTATGGCCGGAGGAGAGGTCTTGGACACCATCTAGTTTCATTTTGGATCTCACACTCATCAAAGTGTTCCAGCAGACCCATCCGGATCCCCACGGGCAGTTGGGTGCTGGCTATAGGAGTGGGGTGCTCCTGTCAGCTGCCTCCCAATCTCCACCTAGCTAACAGGAACCACTTGCCACTCGTCTCCAACTCGTGACCTGCAGCCTATTCAAACCCAGCTCTCTTCCACAGCCCTTTGTGCCAAGCAGTTCCACCTGAATTCTCTCATCAACTGCCCTGCTTGGTGGTGCAATAATATCAGCACCGGACTCGGGAGCGAAGGTTCCCGAGTTCGAATCCAGGTAGGGTTGAGCGTCAAGCTAGCAAATCGGCCTCGTAAAAACAAGAATAGCTTGCTACGGAAACACCATCACAACGGTGCCCCGGTAACTCCACTGCCGAGTTAAGGGTTCTTCTTCTTCTTCTTCTTCTTCTTCTTCTTCTTCTTCTTCTTCTTCTTCTTCTTCTTCTTCTTCTTCTTCTTCTTCTTCTTCTTCTATCAACTGTCCCACACACCAGACAATTCTGCACATAAAGTTGTATGGGGAGTTGCACCCCCTGCCTGTCATGTTTTCACCAATCAGCTTCCATTCCCTGACTGCATGAGCCAGTCTTCAAATTCACTCCGTCCTTAGTTAAAATAGCCTCATAAAAAACTTATTCCATTCTTTGTGGGCCTAATAATCTCACCTACATTGCACTCTTCTCCAGTGCCACTGCCAGCAGCAATGTCACCTCCTTTTCCTCGCATGGGAATGCTTTTCTCCATTCTGCACCGACTCCTGGCTCCATGTTGATATTATTCACTCTCAGGAACAAAGCACAAATGGCTGAGAGTTCCTGTAACACTTATGTTCATGGAAATCCCCACCACATCTACTGCCTGCCATCACTACTGCTCTCCTTGAAGGACCTGATTCTCTGTAACTTCAAACTTGATAACAATAACTTCTCAAGAATAAAAGTCCCATACTTGTCTGTCCATAAGCTTGCCTGTGCTGGTTTTCACTAAGGTGAGTAACAGGGTGGTGGGAGTAAAATATCGTCCTTCAATGGCGGCAATCAATTAACTGCAGCTGGTGGGACAACACTGTACCACATAGTCCTTTCACACACGCTCAGCGAGTGGCCACTTTATTGGGTACCTTGTTTGGTCTGAACAACAACTGAACCTCTTGACCATGTCTGCATGCTCTTATGCAGTGGGTTGCTGCCACATGATTGGCTGATTAGATATTTGCAGATGTACAATAAAGTGGCCACTGATTGTATACTATTTCAGGACCATGATTTTAGATGACAACCCAGCCATTCAGGAAGTTGCACCTTTTCACACAAATGGCAATACATTCCTTGAATTCTTGCTGATAACAACCTCTGGATATAGATATTATTAGAGAGCTCAGAACTAATGTGGGCAGAACGTTGCCATGCATGGATAGCAATTGTTAAACAGGGAAAGAACAAAGGTGGAATAAGTGCCCAGGTCAGGAAAGTCTGGCACAAAGATGGAGAATTGTGACGAGCTTCTAATGTTTCCCTGTAATACTCTTTGAAGTACTCTAAACAAGGAATTCACAATCTTTGCTTGAACTCAAGTAGACAATATCACCAATAAAAACACAAAATGCTGGCAGAACTCAGCAGGCCAGACAGCATCTATGGGAGGAGGTAGTGACGACGTTTCAGTTCTCCTGATGAAGGGTTTCGGCCCGAAACGTCGTCACTACCTCCTCTCATAGGTGCTGTCTGGCCTGCTGAGTTCTGCCAGCATTTTGTGTTTTTATTCATTTCCAGCATCTGCAGATTCACTCGTGTTGCCCAAGACAATATCACCTAAATGTTGTCAAATCTTCCCCCCAAAGAGGTGAAAGTCAACAATAAACTTTCGTCATCCAGATGCAATATCTGATCCAAAATTCCTTTGGGAGTTTTCCTTCAACCTCCATATGTCACTCATGAGTTTTACTAATCAGTATGTGAAAATTGACAGCCGAACTAATACTGGTACATTGGGCTTCAGAGTAATTTGGTTTGTTTCTTATCTATCAATCTATATAACCTGCTGTTCCATAATACCAGAATTAAAAGGCTTTCAAGCACACACATTAGCAGAGAACTGTTAGTTTAGCTCTCATTATACACTTTGAAATACAGTTAGGTCATGATTCAATTAGCAATCCTAAAACACCCAACGTCCAGTAACTGTTAAGTATGGCCATATGTCAAAAAGAGTAGCTTAATACTTACTCTAGACTGATTGCATGTACATAAAGAAGGAATTTGAGCAGAACTTTCTTTCAAAAGGTGAAATGTAACCTTTAGTAGAGTAGACTTGGAACAAATAGTTTTACACTATCGGGCCTTATTTCTCTTCATATGAGAAATGGTGATTGGTGTCATAGGGAAGGACTGTTTTACGGTTATAAGTAGCATTGAAAACAAGCAACCAGAAATATTCTGGCTCTCCAATACCATTTGGTTGAACAAGTCACAAAATACAACCATCATGCTACAGAAGCTGATGATTTGAATATATTATACATACAAATCATGGATAAGGGAAGATGAGACTTGCTATAAGCCAATTAAAAAACATAAGTTAAATTAGAAAAATAAATTAATTAGAAATTAGTACAGAGATAATCACAAGCAGATATCGGAGAAAATAATGTTGGATTTCAAGAATTGGCCATCTGTTGAATCTAAGTCTAAATTTTAATAACCAGGATGACTGAACTGTCAGAGTTTGAATTTATATATCCATGGAACACCAAGCCTCAATACATAAGTCTATCCTTTGAACTAGCAGAGACACAACTATAGACAATTATTGAGAAGCATTTGGACCAAAGTGATAGTGTGTCAACAATTCAGCTTCCAAACAACCTAATCCAAAGTGAAGATCAAATCCCAGATACATAGACTACACAAAGGGCACCAGGGTGAATCAAACTAAAGGCACTGTTGCTGAGCATTCTATTATAGGACACAATGGGCATTACTAAACTTCGGAACTGTACTGGGATTATCATTATATGAGATCTATTGTATATTAAAATTATATTGGTAGTTAGTTGTAAAATAAATACAGAGAGGCACAACAAGACAATTGTACAGAATATTGGCTTGTTATGCATTGTAGACAGACAATATATCATAATGCAATACAGTTTAGACTCATGCCACTCTCCCTCTATAATAAGGTGCTTCAAATTATTCTCCTCTTGGAATTGCCTTCAGCTACTTGATGTGGTGTTTCATGTCTCCTCAGTATACAGTACAATCGAATTACTGCTGTGTGGTCACCAGCTCGTTGCCGAGCTTTGAGGTCAGGTCTTATAACACTTTCTTCTGAGGCTACGTTCATTTTATTTTGGTATTTTCTTTAATGTGGTGCATTACAGGAAGTGAATTAGGGTAGGCAAAAGTCCTTCAGCAACCTGTTCCCAATGCAGAACGTCACTCTCTGTTCATGGTGCAGATTACTTCCCATATCTTGATGACAAAGACAATCACTGATGATTATTTCAACCATTGACTCCAGTGTGGGTGTTGGCCCTCTGAAAGAAGGAGTGATTGAACAAACATTTTGCTCAGAACTCTATTACAGCAAGAGGTTTCTAGCAAGACAGTGATAACACTCAGAAGACACACTTGGGCCTCCTAAAATGTAAATTACTTAGACACACCAAACAAATGGCAGCCATCAAACCATTCCTCCAGCCTTATTTATGCTAAGGAGCCCTACCATTAACTAAGGGGGTCTGTGGACCCTACGTTGGGAAGCCCTGGTTTCTTAGCAGCAATTTCCTTCAGTGTGGCAGTCATCCTTCAATCCAAAGGTTGGGAGTTAATGACTCAGCACACTTCAGTGCAATTTTGGGCGCTTGACCATGACTGGAAAATCTGTTCAGAATGGAGGTAAATTAAGTTATGGAATTATTTGTGAGAGTTGAGGATTTAACTCTTTAACCACAATAAAAATAGAGCTGATCTCGTGACTTAACTCACTACTATTGATGTGTTCTTGTTGTTTGAAATTTATTTTGCTTATTTTCCTTAAAATAAACTGTGATCTTATTAAATGGTGGAGCAGAATCAATCAGCAAAATGGCACCTTATTTTTCTTATGATTTTACCCTTTTTTATTACCTATAGTACTTGAAAACACTGAATGAAAGACATCTTATAAAGGTAAGGTCTTGCCTATCAACAATATGTCTCACATTTCTTTTTCAAGTTTTCTTAAAATAAAGATCTTTGCATGCTTCCTTTTGCTTATTTCTCCACTACACAAAGGCTAAAAAAATCTTTGCTATTTCTTTACTATTTAAAATATTTCAACTCAAGATATTAAAAACATGCTTCTCAATTTATATTCAAAATGCTCATTGGAAATAAACAGGTTCTTCAGCTGAATTGATTTTTTAGCCGACAACATGGAAACGTTTCAAGGCCAAAGGCTTATGACATTCCTATCCGAATGTCAAATCATTTACAGAAACCTTTGATATATATCCAATAATCCATATTCCATGCCTGAAACAGCATGACATTTCCCACAGATGCTTTATTTAAAGATATGTACACTGATCAGTTTAAGTACAGTGTAATTAATCAACTTATTTTGGTGGTAATCTTGCAAATTGCAGATTGGTTGAAAGTTTCAGACTTTGACCTACGAGATATCTGGAGCCAAGCTGGACTATATAAAGGGTCCAGTGTAACACCCAGACACCTGCAAAGCCATGGCTTTCCTTTGGATTCTCGCTTGCCTTGCCTTCGTTGGCACAACCTATGGTCAGTGTCAATTATAATAAGCACCAAGTATTTTAAGCTTTGAATATTTTAATTATGTGAGACTAAATCTGTTGTCTTTCATTCTAGGTTGTGGTGTCCCGGCCATCAGTCCTGTAATCTCAGGCTATGCACGAATTGTGAATGGTGAAAATGCAGTTCCTGGATCATGGCCTTGGCAGGTCTCCATGCAGGTAGGTCGAAGCAAAGGCTCCAAGTCTTGGTAATTCCTAGCATGACTTACATACCGTGTCTGTTTATAGAGATGGTCATTCCCACAAAGATCCAACATTCTCGGTCAATTTTCACTGAAGGTATCGGGCTAATTTTGGTAAACTTAGTGTAGCTGAAGGCTGAAGAGTACATAGAGGTGAAGTAAATTATTTTGCATTTGATAATTCAACAATGCTAAAGATAGATCATGATCCCGAAACAGAGAAATTTCGTTTCAAGGATGGAAAACCCATAATGTGACCTAATCTAGACACTTAGAATTAAGTGTGATCTTATCAAAGTAGGTATTTGCTGAAAAGTCACACCTCCAAACGAAGGGTTAAACACACCCATGTCCATTGGGACAAAGGTAACATCACGATTCAACAGAAAAAGCATTGCAAAAACAAACAGCCTGTCAGAAAAATCTTGAAGTTCATTATCAAAGACATCATGACAGGATACCTGGAAAATTAGACATAGCATCACACAAAATCATGTTTCGTAAGTCTAAGAAAATTTTGGGGATATAAATAACACGGTAATATTGGGGGAAGATACAGACTTGAGCTGCTTGTTCTTTGAAGGATATTTGTAAAGGTGCAGCACATATAGATACTAAACAAATTTTAGGTTTATAATAGTGATTGGAATATGACAGGGCATAAAATGCAGGAAAAAGTGGATAAGTTTGACCAACTATGGATGCCAGAAGAATCATTTATTTTCCCTTAGAAAAAAGAGCAATGGTGGATGAAATGAGGTTTGCTAATGATACACATAGGCTGTGAGTAGTATGTAAAGAGACAGTGAGAAGGAACAAACAATTCACTGGACAAGAGAGCAGCAGATAGTGTAAATTACAAAATGAGGCTTGGTAGGAAGAAAGGGGAAAGGATAAGTTGATATGCAGAGATATTTAGTGTTCTACGTGAAAAAATAACTTTGAGGTATAACAGCAACTAGGAAGGCAAATGGTACGTTTTATGGGGAATTAGTAGGAGAGTTTTGCCACAATAGTATGCGATTTCAGAGAGCTTATATCTGAAGTATTTACATGCATTTTTGTTGATGTATGCATGGAGGGACATATTTGCTGTAAGAGTAAACTAATTCTTCAGTGAGGGGATTTGAATAGGATGGGCCTGCATACTCTGTGCATAGAAGAAGGAGGTGATTCTGGATGGGATGAACTAAATAGATTCTGCTTAGCCTGCCAGGAGAGCTAGTATTAGGGACATTATTGTTTTAAACTGTGGGGCAAAAAGAACCTACTAACAGAATCTAATGGGTCAAATAGCATCTGCAGGGATTACAAGAGGATCAAAGCAAAGGACTAAAGAGATTTTATTGCAGTTATATTGGTGCCGATGCAACTGGAACATTGGGTATGTTTCGGCATTCCTCAGCTAAGAAGGAATCTGTTTATCCTAGAGTGGGTGCAGCTAGCCTGGAGCTAGAGTGGACTCACTAGGCTGCTTCCAGGCACGATAGGTTTGCCAGCAGAATCAGAACCAGGTTTATTATCACGGAATTAAACTTGCAATGACATTGCCCCAGCAAAGATGTAAAATTACAAAATAGGGCAAAAGAAAGGAATAACCAAGTAGTTCATGGACCATTTGGAAATCTGATAGGGCAGAGGAAGAAGTTTTCCTGAATTGTTGCATGTGGGTTGGCAGGTACCTGCACCAACTCCCTGACAAGGGCAAGTTCCTGGTTGATAATGGCCCCTAATGATGGAGGATGTCCTCACAATCAAACCCCATCATGATCTTGCACTTTGCTGACCTGCACTTCACTTTATTGGCATCTTCTATTCTTTATTCTGTGTACCTTATTCGGCCTCAATGCACCGTGTAATGGTTTAGTCTGTATGAACAGGCAAGCTTTTCACTGTGATAATAATAGACCAATATCATTACCAATGAGTATAATATGATAACGTAGTATGAGGAGAACAGGAGAAAAGCAAGCACAGGTTTCAAAAGCTCGCCGTATCTTTGAGCCTGATCGTGTCACTTAGTAAGAAATGTTTTTTCAAAGTCTTGCATAACTTAGACTATATTTTTATTCATATTTCTTTGGGTTATGGTTTTTAGTAACTTTACTATTCAACATTGTCAATACATTTTCATGTTATAAATAGCATTAATTAAAATCAATTTACAAACTAACTTTAGAAAAATTAAATCCCATTTTGCCTTAAGCCAGTTACTTAAAAGAAATTTGTTAAGTTTTCCTTGAGTTTTTTTAAAATTTATGAAAGGGAAAAACAGAGATTAATTCCCAGAAAGGTTAGCTAAACTGCTCTTTTCAAGAAAGGTTGGCTAAAACTTCACTCTCCACTCAAAAGAGCATTGACAGTTATTTTTGGATTTTTGATTCTACAACTTCCTGGTGACGCTAACTGTGGATATAGTAACTTTTATGCAGGGGCTCCCTGAGACCGCAAAATTATTTCAAGGGTTCCTCCAGGGCAAGAAGTTTGAGGATTTCTCGAGTTTGAGGATTTCATTGGAACATACAAACCTCTTGCAGAGCTCAGGAAGTGGATGCAGGGAGGTATGTCCCTTGACTGACCCAGCGAGGATATCTCCCTTTCCATAGCTTTGACATAAGGGCACACCATCTGGATCTGCGATGAGGTGAAACTTTGCTGATAGACTATCTTAGGAGTTATCTACCCTGGAAGATTGTGGAAAGACTGAACAGAAGAGAGGGAGGAGGTGAATAGGCAGGTGTATCACTTCTGTCACTACAGTTTCTCATGAGGAGAAACTTACTGGGTTTGAACCCTTGTGAGATTCTCTATTCCAAAGGACTGGGGATGTTCAGCTGAGTGTATTCAAAGCTGGACTCAGGGGTATAGGGCATGGGCAGGAAAATGCTGTTTGGTTATAAGGTCAGCAATGACTTTATCGAACAACAGAATGTACTCAAAGGGCATTCAGCTGTTCCTATATCCTATATTGCCATAAAACTTGCTGCTTCTTCATAATCCTGCCCCTCCCCCTCCGGTGCAAAGCTGGGTATTTGATGTAACTGCTCTCATGCAATATAACCTTAATAATGAAAATCAAAAATATGCAGATGGTGGAAATGCTGAAACACTCAGCAGATCAGACACTGCTCGAATGAGGAAACAGCACCTCACCTTCCACCAGGCAGCGTTGCAGCCTTCCAAAGTCATTCTCATTTCTATAACTTCAAATATCTCACTTTCTCCGTCGTTATCAGAACGGGTCATTTCTTCTGTTGAAACCGTCTGTTTGTAACACTGGCTCAGCTCCTCCCTTTCCGTTAGCACAGGCTGCCCTGCTGGGCACGTAGCACTGCTCCGCTTTTCACGGCATCTCCCTTCTGTTGCTGGCTCTCTCCCTCTCTGACCACCGCCATTTCAAAGCTTTTAAATTGATCAGGATACCTACGTCTAACAGTTTCCATCAACCATTATTGGGATGATCTTGCTTAAAACATATCCTCCTGGCATCTTCAGCCTCAGCCTATCAGAGATATTCCCTTTGTCCTATCCATCCCACCCCTCTCCAACAATGTGCTTTCTCTCTCACCCATCCGAAGAGGGAGTTCCTCTTTCTCTTTCTCTTTTTCCACCAATGCTTCCCGACCTGCCTTATATTGCTGTTATCATTTTCCATTTCAACAATAATGTTGTGCTTTCCGGATTTAATAACTGTTTCGCTTTCTACATTAGCAAACAAATGGCTTCCATTTCTGTGGTGGTTCCCTGATTAACGAAAACTGGGTTGTTACTGCTGCCCACTGCAGCGTGAGGTATGTTGAAAAAGCTTGAGAGCTTCAAAGTTTGTACTTACAGCACGAGGAGATACGGCAGTCACTGAATCTGATTTTCCTTCTGCAGCACCCGCCATGTTGTGGTTGTTGGAGAATACAACAAATGCTCACCAGATGCCAAAGCTCAGTTTATCCCTGTTGCTCAGGTAAGAATGCTCTGACTTTTATTGATGATTTGGAGAGAAGAGTTTAAAAAATGGATCGCCGATAGATTTTTAAAGAACTGTGGATGGTGTTCCTGGCAGAGTTTGATCATTTGTTTATTTGATCACTTGTATTACAGCATCACTTTCTAGTTAAACACCACACTCCGCACTAACAGCCCACGGGTTTCTCTTGCTGAAACAATTGCATGACCACTTTTTATTGAGAGTCTCAAATACATGCTCACTATCGACAACAAAAGACCAGGACCTACAACATCCTCACTGAAAGTTATGTGTGCGGTCATTTGTCAGGGCAAGCATGTCTATGAACAGCGAAAGACAAAGGTCAAGTTCCATGATATTGACCATCACTGGGGAAGGGTTGATCATTTCCATCAGATGAAACATGGGGAAAGGCTCAAAACACAGAACATGATCGAGTAAATATCCCAGAGCCATGAACAGAGGCTGTATGACAGGAATATCATCAGGGGCTGGTCAAAGCTATCGTGCAGAACGTGACCAGAAGATCACAAAACAGACCATCAGCTAGGGAAGGTTACTGACCGAAGCCCATAATACAAAGCACTTGTTGAATTAGAAACAATAAAATTGGAAGAGTTAATGGGGAAATGTTGGAGAAGCGCGAAGAAAGAACTGATTGTAACCTCATGTCTTACAGGCCATTACTCACCCCATGTGGAACCCGAGTACCATTGAACACGACATCACTCTTGTCAAGCTCTCAAGACCTGTTTCATTCAGTGCCGAGGTCTCTCCTGTCTGCCTTGCTTCAGCATACAAAACATTCAGTCCTGGCAAGCTGTGTGTCACTACCGGATGGGGTCTGACTCGCTACAACGGTACGGTAACAACACGGTTTCAGGGAGAGCAACAGCTGTAGGGAAGGGTCCCAGCCCAAAACCTTTACCGTTTACTCCCCTCCTGCCTGACCCGCTGAGTTCCGCCAGCATTTTGTGTGTGTGGAATTGTGGAGCTGGATCTCCCTGTTGATGTATTAAGTATCGATTACAAAAACTCTATTGATGATAGCATAGAATAATTTTATATATAATTCCCCCTTACATTGAAGAGCTACTTCCAAATGGCATAAACCTAGTTGAGAAAACGTTGTGTTGCCCAGTGCTCCCAACGGTTCTCTCTCTCTCTCTCTCTCTCTCTCTGCTTCGCTGTGGAGTAACTGATTTCCTGCGTCTGTGCACGATGCGAAAGGGGCTAGTGGAAGTCAGGCAAAAAGGGCACGGGGCAAATGCAAGTGAGGGCATTTCAATCACCCTATTAAAAATGTAGGATCACAGAGCTGTCTGAGGGAGGATGGAGGAATTGTAAAAAGGGAATGAAAGTAAGAAGGAGTCACTGCAGGTTTTCCTTGAAAAAACTGAATTAAATTGGTTAAATTTATTTATTTACTTATTGAGCTACAGTGTGGAATCAGCCCTCCTGGCCGTGCCGCCCAGCAACTCCCCCCAATTTAACCCTCGGCTAATCACAGGACAATTTACAATGACCAATTAGCCTACCAACCGGTACATTGCTGGACTGTGGGAAGAAACCAGAGCAGCCGGAGGAAACCCACGCAATCACGGGGAGAACGTGTAAATTCTTTTCGGGCAGCGGTAGGAATTGAACCTGGGTCGCCTATACGGTACGCTACCCTGAAGTATGTTGCAGACATGTTCTAAATGTAGTGGGGTAGGGGTATCAGAGTCATCGAGCACTACAGAAACAGGCCCTTCAGCCCATCAAATCCATGCCAAACTATTATTCTGTCCACTAACCTGCACTTGGACCATACCCTCCATATCCCTCCCGTCCATTAGCCATCTCATTTCTGGCGCATCAATCATTTGTAATGTGTGATGTCTGTGTAAGAATAAGGCATTTTTGTTTGTGTACATACTGCAGCAAAGATCCATATGTTCCTAGAATAAATCTTTAATAAACACCAATAATATTTTTATCGGGTCAGGAAAATCTAACGGTATATTTTATCTCCTTTCACCACACAGCTTTTCTTACACCTTGCACCCTGCAGCAGAGCTCTCTCCCTCTCCTGAGCAACGCTCAATGCCAGGAGTTCTGGGGCAACAAGATCGCTGAAACGATGATTTGTGCCGGTGCTGCTGGTGCCTCCTCCTGTATGGTAGGTTAACATTCCCCTCGGGAAAGTTTCCTTCAACTTCTCTCGGCACAGCAACTGAATCTCGTTTCTTTGTTTCCAGGGTGACTCAGGTGGACCGCTCGTCTGCCAGGACGGAGGAGCCTGGTACTTGACGGGAATTGTCTCCTGGGGTAGTGGCCGCTGCTCTACACAGATACCTGGAGTTTACGCCCGAGTGTCCGAACTCCGGACCTGGATCGATCAGACTCTCGCGAGTAACTAATAGGATGTCTATGCTATTGTGAACTTCAAATAAAGATTAATGATCAGCTATTTATGGTTTGGTCTCTGATATTTCTTTGCATTCTTGTTGTGCAGTGCGTTGAACTGAAACGATTTTTCACTAAACCGGCGTGATAGGTGCACAGTAAGTGGAAGGGAAGTCAAAAGGCTCCTGTCACAAGCCCAGCCCTAAAGTTCCTGAACCCACAACATCACATGTGAGTGCTGAGGTTCCACACCGTCACAGGAGCAGCAATCAGATTCAGACTTGGCCAGGAACATGAGAATGGAGTGAGCCACCGGCTCCTCATCACTGTTGTACCAACAAAACCCCATTGATTTATGCCTGCCTTTTTGTTGGCTTTGTGGAACAGTGCATGTTCCAACTCTATACGGGTATCCGTCCCCCTCTTTTCCTTCGCTACATCGACGACTGCATTGGCACTGCCTCCTGCATGCATGCTGAGCTTGTTGACTTCATTAACTTTGCCTCTAACTTTCACCCTGCCCTCAAATTTACCTGGTCCATTTCTGACACCTCCCTCCACTTTCTTGATCATTCTGTCTCCATCTCTGGAGACAGCTTATCTACTGATATCTACTATAAGCCTACAGACTCTCACAGCTACCTGGACTATTCCTCTCCCACCCTGTCTTTTGCAAAAATGCTATCCCCTTCTCACAATTCCTCCGTCTCTGCCGCATCTGCTCTCAGGATGAGGCTTTTCATTCCAGGATGAAGGAGATGTCTTCCCTTTTTAAACAAAGGGGCTTCCCTTCTTCCATCATCAACTCTGCTCTCAAATGCATCTCTCCCATTTCCCGCACATCTGCCCTCACCCCATCCGCCCACCATCCCACTCGGAATAGGGTTCCCCTTGTCCTCACCTACCACCCCACCAGCCTCCAGGTTCAACGTATAATTCTCCGTAATTTCCGCCACCTCCAATGGGATCCCACTACCAAGCACATTTTTCCCTCCCCCCCCCCCCTTCTGCTTTTCACAGGGATCGCTCCCTACGCGACTCCCTTGTCCACTCGTCCCCCCCATCCCTTCCCACCGATCTCCCTCCTGGCACTTATCCTTGTAACTGGAACAAGTGCTACACCTGCCCTTACACTTCCTCCCTCATCACCATTCAGGGCCCCAGACAGTCCTTCCAGGTGAGGCGACACTTCACCTGTGAGTCGGCTGGTGTGGTATACTGCGTCCGGTGCTCCCGGTGTGGCCTTTTATATATTGGTGAGACCCGACGCAGACTGGGAGACCGTTTCGCTGAACACCTACGCTCGGTCCGCCAGAGAAAGCAGGATCTCCCAGTGGCCACACATTTTAATTCCACGTCCCATTCCCATTCTGATATGTCTATCCATGGCCTCCTCTACTGTCAAGATGAATCCACACTCAGGTTGGAGGAACAACATCTTATATACCAGCTGGGTAGCCTCCAACCTGATGGCATGAACATTGACTTCTCTAACTGCCGTTAATGCCCCTCCTCCCCTTCTTACCCCATCCCTGACATATTTAGTTGTTTGATTTTTCTCTTTCTCTCTGCCCATCACCCTGCCTGTTCTCCATCTCCCTCTGGTGCTCCCCCCTCCACCTTTCTTTCTCCTGAGGCCTCCCGTCCCATGATCCTTTCCCTTCTCCAGCTCTGTATCACTTTTGCCAATCACCCTCCAGCTCTTAGCTTCATCCCACCCCCTCCGGTTTTCTCTTATCATATCGCATTTCCCCCTCCCCCACTACTTTCAAATCTCTTAGTATCTCTCCTTTGTTAGTCCTGACGAAGGGTCTCAGCCCAAAACATTGACAGTGCTTCTCCCTATAGATGCTGCCTGGCCTGCTGTGTTCCACCAGCATTTTGTGTGTGTTGTTGAATTCTATCTCACATCCATTTCATCTGTTTTTCTTTCCTGTAATATCTCTTCCACAAAACTTCATTTAATCCAGTCCCAATGGTGTATTGGTGAAAGATGACTGATCTCCCCTACACTGTAGCTGAAGAAGCCCATCCTGCTATCACCCCAAATACAAATTAAGGTTGTGAACTCTTGCTTTGAACTCTAACAGCAAACAGCTGGTGGCATAGTGGCATCAGCGCTGGACTTCGGGGTGGGAGGTTCCGAGTTCGAAGCCGGCCGGCTCCCTTACACGCTCTCCATCCGTGCCTGGGTTGAGTGTTGAGCTAGCAACTCGACCTCGTTAAAAAAAATCCCGGAGAGGGATGGGCTCCGTCAGGTTTCAGATGCCCAAGACACACCGTGTGATAAGCAATCACCAAAAAGATCAGTGCAAAATGCTTGTCATGACGGTGCCCCGACGACTCCACCAGGAGTTAAGGGCGCACAAACAAAATGGTTTCAATTAAATCGAATCCTATAATACTCTGAACATCTGATTCAGACCTGCCATTAATCTTGTGTACTCAAGGGGCTATAAGACTAGTGTTTATAAATAACTTTTTTAGCACCAAAATCATTCTGGTGAATTTTGCTTCTTGATGTGCCCAGAATGAAAAGAAAATTTCCAGATCTAATCAGAAACAAGAGAAATCCAAGCAACAGACTCAAACTGCTGAAGGAACTCAGCAGGCCAGGTAGCATCTATGGAAAAGAGTACAGTCGGCATTTTGGGCCGAGACCCTTCAGCGGGTCTGGAAAAAAAGATGAGGAGTAAGAGTTAGAAGGTGGGGGGAAGGGGAGGAAGAAACACAAGGTGAACGGTGAGTCCGGGGTTGGGGGTGGGGGGAAGAGGGGTGAAGTAAAGAGCTGGGAAGTTGATTAGTGAAAGAGATACAGGGATGGAGAAGGGGTAATCTAATAGGAGAGGTCAGAAGGCCATGGGAGAAAGAAAAAGGGGGAGGAGCACCAGAGAGAGGTGATGGACAGCCAAGGAGATAAGGTGAGAGAGGGAAAGGGGGATGGGGAATAGGGAAGGTGCAAGGACATTACCAAAAACTTGAGAAGTCGATGTTCATGCCACCAGGTTGGAGGCTACCCAGACAGAATATAAGGTGCTGCTCCTCGAACCTGAGTTTGGCCTCATCGTGACAGCAGAGGAGGCCAAGGATGGACATGTCATGATGGGAATGGGAAGAGGAGTTAAAATGGGTGGCCACTGGGAGACACCACTTTTTCTGGCAGATGGAGCGTAGATGCTCAGCAAAGCGGTCTCCCAGTCTACATTGGGTCCCACCGATATACAAGAGGCCACACCAGGAGCACCGGTAACAGTAGATGACCCCAACAGACTCACAGGTGAAGTGCCGGCTCACCTGGAAGAACTGTTTGGGGCCCTGAAGGGTAGTGAGGGAGGAGGTGTAAGGGCAAGTGTAGCACTTGTTCTGCTTGCAAGGATAACCAGCCCTAAATTTCTGCAATAGCATCGTACAAAATTACAATTCACTTTTTGGAATACTTCTTGTCACTGTCCATTAGCTTTGAAGATTTCTGTGCATATACATCTTCCAAGGTATATGTTAGAAAATAATTTTCTAGGAAGTTTTGCCAACATTCCTAATCTATTGTCGTGAATTTACTGAATTGGGAACAGTGCTAAACTCAGCTATAGGGTACTTTATTCTTCTAAAAGTCTGGATGGAAATGGTGAAAGGTTGAGGTCCCAGCACAGATCTGGGAGACACTGGTTTGCACTGCCTGCCAAATGGAATATGCAATCACCATCACCAACAAAGTGAATTTAAAATAAGTCTGTGCAAACAGTGTAGAGTACAAACGTGAGGGAAAGGAAAAGGCAAGAATGGTGCTGCCTGTTGGACTATATGAATACGTAAACCACAATTCCCAAGGGCTTTCCTCTTGCTCATCGCCTGCTCCATCATTCTCAGCTCAGACTGTGGACAGATAAATTCAATTTTAGAGTGTGTATCTTAACATTAATATTCCTTGGAAACCTGCTGCATTAAACTTGGGCTGTGGGCTTTCAGCCATCAGCCCTGTTGCCATTAATTACCCATGGGTTGTAAATGGTGAAACTTCTTCCCAGGATTCTAGCCTTGGCAGGTTTCTCTACGGCTAACAACACACACAAAATGCTGGTGGAACACAGCAGGCCAGGCAGCATCTACAGGGAGAAGCACTGTCGACGCTTCAGGCTGAGACCCTTCGTCAGGACTAACCGAAAGGAAAGATAGTAAGAGATTTGAAAGTAGTGGGGGGAGGGGGAAATGCGAAAATCTCTACGGCTATGTCAGTGCTGTCAATGTGCCAGGTAGAATATTATTTTTGACACATTTCCTTTAGAAAATAGCAATAAAATCAAGGGAAACACTCAAAGTGCTGATGAATTTCATGGTCTTTCTTTACTTTGAATCTGCTTTGTCGTTTTTCCTGTTTTCAATGATTTTTGCGGTTTTTCAGCAAAATGATCAACACCAAGTTTGTGACATTGACTGTCAAGAATGATGAGGGATTTCCTCTTCTCTGTCTGGACTGTAGAAGATTTCACCTAATGAGAAGTCTCCACACGTTGCATCATCTATGTCATCCACTGGTCGCTGTGCTTGTGTTGAATGAACCTCAGTAATAGAAACACGGATAAAGCACTTATCCCCATCCACCTTCTCAACAGGATCCTGCTGCACCCCTCCTCGCACTATCTGATAGTTCCTGAGTTTCTCAATATTCAACAATCTATCAATCTCTGTTCTGAATATCCACCGTGGCTGAATTCATTCGTCCTCTGAATAAAGGATTTTTTTCCTCACCTGTTTTGGAAGGTTGGCCCCTCATTTTGAGATTATGATCTCTGGCCCTAGTTGTTGAAAATATCTTCCCAACATTTACTTTGTCGAGGTCTGTGGGACTTCATTCTCCTAAACTCCAGAGAGTATAGATCATACCCATATAAAATCTTCAGTCTCCTTCATTTCTGGCTCAGGAATCCTCCTAATGGGTGCACAATTGACAGGACAATGTTTCTGTCTCCATCCGTAAAACTGTTTGTTTTGTTGACTATTTACTGACTGCTCAAAGAATTATGCAATATCCCAGTAACATCCAGATATTTCCAAAATTATACTTCACCAGCTGTTTCTGAAGGAACTGGATAAGTTTAGGAAGCATTTATAATAGTGGGAGTTTGGGGAAAAATCCAGAGAACAGGTCCAAGTGGAATTCCTACTGCACAGTACAGTGGGGCTGATGCATCAAATATACTTAAGTGGAAGCCAGAGAAGTACATAAGGGAAAATAAGAGAAGGATATGTTCATCCTGAAGAGGATAGAGGACAAAGAGCTAGAGTTAAAGTTCAAGTTTAATTGGCATTCAACCATACACATGCACACAGCGAAACACACCAGTGCAGCCAAGGTGTAACACTACCTCCAGTCACACACAGCACACAGCTCATATAGTTACGATGGCACATACAGTCTCAAAATAATATTAGCACCAGTCCCCGAGTGGGATGGCCTGAAGATTGATGGCGTATGGGATCACAAACAGAGAAAATCTGCAGATGTTGGAAATCCAAGAAACACACACAAAATGCTGGAGGAACTCAGCAGGCCTGCCCGAAATGTCAACTATACTCTTTTTCCATAGATGCTGCCTGGCCTACTGAGTTGCTCCAGCATTTTGTTTGTGGTGCATGGGATGTTGTGTTCAAAGAACAACACACAGCAGTTCCTCAGCTTGCACTGGGTCAGCCTGTCAAAGGGAGACTCGACTTGCTTTACGCTGGGTGAGCCTGTCAAAGGGTGACTCGACTTGCTTTACGCTGGGTGAGCCTGTCAAAGGGTGACTCGACTTGCTTTACACTGGGTGAGCCTGTCAAAGGGTGACTCGACTTGCTTTACGCTGGGTGAGCCTGTCAAAGGGTGACTCAGCTTGCTTTGCACTGGGTGAGCCTGTCAAAGGGTGACTCAGCTTGCTTTGCACTGGGTGAGCCTGTCAAAGGGTGACTCAGCTTGCTTTGCACTGGGTGAGCCTGTCAAAGGGTGACTCAGCTTGCTTTGCACTGGGTGAGCCTGTCAAAGGGTGACTCAGCTTGCTTTGCACTGGGTGAGCCTGTCAAAGGGTGACTCGACTTGCTTTACACTGGGTGAGCCTGTCAAAGGGTGACTCGACTTGCTTTACACTGGGTGAGCCTGTCAAAGGGTGACTCGGCTTGCTTTACACTGGGTGAGCCTGTCAAAGGGTGACTCAGCTTGCTTTACACTGGGTGAGCCTGTCAAAGGGTGACTCGACTTGCTTTACACTGGGTGAGCCTGTCAAAGGGTGACTCGACTTGCTTTACACTGGGTGAGCCTGTCAAAGGGTGACTCGACTTGCTTTACACTGGGTGAGCCTGTCAAAGGGTGACTCGACTTGCTTTACACTGGGTGAGCCTGTCAAAGGGTGACTCGACTTGCTTTACACTGGGTCAGCCTGTCAAAGGGTGACTCGACTTGCTTTACACTGGGTGAGCCTGTCAAAGGGTGACTCGACTTGCTTTACACTGGGTGAGCCTGTCAAAGGGTGACTCAGCTTGCTTTACACTGGGTGAGCCTGTCAAAGGGTGACTCGACTTGCTTTACACTGGGTGAGCCTGTCAAAGGGTGACTCGACTTGCTTTACACTGGGTGAGCCTGTCAAAGGGTGACCCGGCTTGCTTTACACTGGGTGAGCCTGTCAAAGGGTGACTCAGCTTGCTTTACACTGGGTGAGCCTGTCAAAGGGTGACTCGACTTGCTTTACACTGGGTGAGCCTGTCAAAGGGTGACTCGACTTGCTTTACACTGGGTGAGCCTGTCAAAGGGTGACTCGACTTGCTTTACACTGGGTGAGCCTGTCAAAGGGTGACTCGACTTGCTTTACACTGGGTGAGCCTGTCAAAGGGTGACCCGGCTTGCTTTACACTGGGTGAGCCTGTCAAAGGGTGACTCAGCTTGCTTTACGCTGGGTGAGCCTGTCAAAGGGTGACTCAGCTTGCTTTACACTGGGTGAGCCTGTCAAAGGGTGACTCGACTTGCTTTACGCTGGGTGAGCCTGTCAAAGGGTGACTCGACTTGCTTTACACTGGGTGAGCCTGTCAAAGGGTGACTCGACTTGCTTTACGCTGGGTGAGCCTGTCAAAGGGTGACTCGACTTGCTTTACACTGGGTGAGCCTGTCAAAGGGTGACTCAGCTTGCTTTACACTGGGTGAGCCTGTCAAAGGGTGACTCGACTTGCTTTACGCTGGGTGAGCCTGTCAAAGGGTGACTCAGCTTGCTTTACGCTGGGTGAGCCTGTCAAAGGGTGACTCAGATTGCTTTACGCTGGGTGAGCCTGTCAAAGGGTGACTCGACTTGCTTTACACTGGGTGAGCCTGTCAAAGGGTGACTCGACTTGCTTTACACTGGGTGAGCCTGTCAAAGGGTGACTCGACTTGCTTTACACTGGGTGAGCCTGTCAAAGGGTGACCCGACTTGCTTTACGCTGGGTGAGCCTGTCAAAGGGTGACCCGACTTGCTTTACGCTGGGTGAGCCTGTCAAAGGGTGACTCGACTTGCTTTACACTGGGTGAGCCTGTCAAAGGGTGACTCGACTTGCTTTACACTGGGTGAGCCTGTCAAAGGGTGACTCGACTTGCTTTACGCTGGGTGAGCCTGTCAAAGGGTGACTCGACTTGCTTTACACTGGGTGAGCCTGTCAAAGGGTGACTCGACTTGCTTTACGCTGGGTGAGCCTGTCAAAGGGTGACTCGGCTTGCTTTACACTGGGTGAGCCTGTCAAAGGGTGACTCAGGTTGCTTTACGCTGGGTGAGCCTGTCAAAGGGTGACTCGACTTGCATTACACTGGGTGAGCCTGTCAAAGGGTGACTCGACTTGCTTTACGCTGGGTGAGCCTGTCAAAGGGTGACTCAGCTTGCTTTACACTGGGTGAGCCTGTCAAAGGGTGACTCGACTTGCTTTACACTGGGTGAGCCTGTCAAAGGGTGACTCGACTTGCTTTGCACTGGGTGAGCCTGTCAAAGGGTGACTCGACTTGCTTTACACTGGGTGAGCCTGTCAAAGGGTGACTCGACTTGCTTTACACTGGGTGAGCCTGTCAAAGGGTGACTCGACTTGTTTTACACTGGGTGAGCCTGTCAAAGGGTGACTCGACTTGCTTTGCACTGGGTGAGCCTGTCAAAGGGTGACTCGACTTGCTTTACACTGGGTGAGCCTGTCAAAGGGTGACTCGACTTGCTTTACACTGGGTGAGCCTGTCAAAGGGTGACTCGACTTGCTTTACACTGGGTGAGCCTGTCAAAGGGTGACTCAGCTTGCTTTACACTGGGTGAGCCTGTCAAAGGGTGACTCAGCTTGCTTTACACTGGGTGAGCCTGCCAAAGGGTGACTCGACTTGCTTCACACTGGGTGAGCCTGTCAAAGGGTGACTCGACTTGCTTTACGCTGGGTGAGCCTGTCAAAGGGTGACTCGACTTGCTTTACACTGGGTGAGCCTGTCAAAGGGTGACTCAGCTTGCTTTACACTGGGTGAGCCTGTCAAAGGGTGACTCGACTTGCTTTACACTGGGTGAGCCTGTCAAAGGGTGACTCGACTTGCTTTACACTGGGTGAGCCTGTCAAAGGGTGACTCAGCTTGCTTTACACTGGGTGAGCCTGTCAAAGGGTGACTCAGCTTGCTTTACACTGGGTGAGCCTGTCAAAGGGTGACTCGGCTTGCTTTACACTGGGTGAGCCTGTCAAAGGGTGACTCGACTTGCTTTACGCGGGGTGAGCCTGTCAAAGGGTGACTCGACTTGCTTTACGCTGGGTGAGCCTGTCAAAGGGTGACTCGACTTGCTTTACACTGGGTGAGCCTGTCAAAGGGTGACTCGACTTGCTTTACACTGGGTGAGCCTGTCAAAGGGTGACTCGACTTGCTTTACACTGGGTCAGCCTGTCAAAGGGTGACTCAGCTTGCTTTACACTGGGTGAGCCTGTCAAAGGGTGACTCAGCTTGCTTTACACTGGGTGAGCCTGTCAAAGGGTGACTCGACTTGCTTTACACTGGGTGAGCCTGTCAAAGGGTGACTCGGCTTGCTTTACACTGGGTGAGCCTGTCAAAGGGTGACTCAGCTTGCTTTACACTGGGTGAGCCTGTCAAAGGGTGACTCGACTTGCTTTACGCTGGGTGAGCCTGTCAAAGGGTGACTCGACTTGCTTTACACTGGGTGAGCCTGTCAAAGGGTGACTCGACTTGCTTTACACTGGGTGAGCCTGTCAAAGGGTGACTCGGCTTGCTTTACACTGGGTGAGCCTGTCAAAGGGTGACTCAGCTTGCTTTACACTGGGTGAGCCTGTCAAAGGGTGACTCGACTTGCTTTACGCTGGGTGAGCCTGTCAAAGGGTGACTCGACTTACTTTACGCTGGGTGAGCCTGTCAAAGGGTGACTCGACTTGCTTTACGCTGGGTGAGCCTGTCAAAGGGTGACTCGACTTGCTTTACACTGGGTGAGCCTGTCAAAGGGTGACTCGACTTGCTTTACGCTGGGTGAGCCTGTCAAAGGGTGACTCGACTTGCTTTACACTGGGTGAGCCTGTCAAAGGGTGACTCGACTTGCTTTACACTGGGTGAGCCTGTCAAAGGCTGACTCGACTTGCTTTACACTGGGTGAGCCTGTCAAAGGGTGACTCGACTTGCTTTACGCTGGGTGAGCCTGTCAAAGGGTGACTCGACTTGCTTTACACTGGGTGAGCCTGTCAAAGGGTGACTCGACTTGCTTTACACTGGGTGAGCCTGTCAAAGGGTGACTCGACTTGCTTTACACTGGGTGAGCCTGTCAAAGGGTGACCCAGCATGCTTTACACTGGGTGAGCCTGTCAAAGGGTGACTCGACTTGCTTTACACTGGGTGAGCCTGTCAAAGGGTGACTCAGCTTGCTTTACACTGGGTGAGCCTGTCAAAGGGTGACTCGACTTGCTTTACACTGGGTGAGCCTGTCAAAGGGTGACTCGACTTGCTTTACGCTGGGTGAGCCTGTCAAAGGGTGACTCGACTTGCTTTACACTGGGTGAGCCTGTCAAAGGGTGACTCGACTTGCTTTACGCTGGGTGAGCCTGTCAAAGGGTGACTCGACTTGCTTTGCACTGGGTGAGCCTGTCAAAGGGTGACTCGACTTGCTTTACACTGGGTGAGCCTGTCAAAGGGTGACTCGACTTGCTTTGCACTGGGTGAGCCTGTCAAAGGGTGACTCGGCTTGCTTTACACTGGGTGAGCCTGTCAAAGGGTGACTCAGCTTGCTTTACACTGGGTGAGCCTGTCAAAGGGTGACTCGGCTTGCTTTACACTGGGTGAGCCTGTCAAAGGGTGACTCGACTTGCTTTGCACTGGGTGAGCCTGTCAAAGGGTGACTCAGCTTGCTTTACACTGGGTGAGCCTGTCAAAGGGTGACTCAGCTTGCTTTACACTGGGTGAGCCTGTCAAAGGGTGACTCAGCTTGCTTTACACTGGGTGAGCCTGTCAAAGGGTGACTCGACTTGCTTTACGCTGGGTGAGCCTGTCAAAGGGTGACTCGACTTGCTTTACGCTGGGTGAGCCTGTCAAAGGGTGACTCAGCTTGCTTTACACTGGGTGAGCCTGTCAAAGGGTGACTCGACTTGCTTTACACTGGGTGAGCCTGTCAAAGGGTGACTCAGCTTGCTTTACACTGGGTGAGCCTGTCAAAGGGTGACTCGACTTGCTTTACACTGGGTGAGCCTGTCAAAGGGTGACTCAGCTTGCTTTACACTGGGTGAGCCTGTCAAAGGGTGACTCAGCTTGCTTTACACTGGGTGAGCCTGTCAAAGGGTGACTCAGCTTGCTTTACACTGGGTGAGCCTGTCAAAGGGTGACTCAGCTTGCTTTACACTGGGTGAGCCTGTCAAAGGGTGACTCAGCTTGCTTTACACTGGGTGAGCCTGTCAAAGGGTGACTCAGCTTGCTTTACACTGGGTGAGCCTGTCAAAGGGTGACTCAGCTTGCTTTACACTGGGTGAGCCTGTCAAAGGGTGACTCAGCTTGCTTTACACTGGGTGAGCCTGTCAAAGGGTGACTCAGCTTGCTTTACACTGGGTGAGCCTGTCAAAGGGTGACTCAGCTTGCTTTACACTGGGTGAGCCTGTCAAAGGGTGACTCAGCTTGCTTTACACTGGGTGAGCCTGTCAAAGGGTGACTCAGCTTGCTTTACACTGGGTGAGCCTGTCAAAGGGTGACTCAGCTTGCTTTACACTGGGTGAGCCTGTCAAAGGGTGACTCGACTTGCTTTACACTGGGTGAGCCTGTCAAAGGGTGACTCGACTTGCTTTGCACTGGGTGAGCCTGTCAAAGGGTGACTCGACTTGCTTTGCACTGGGTGAGCCTGTCAAAGGGTGACTCGACTTGCTTTACACTGGGTGAGCCTGTCAAAGGGTGACTCGACTTGCTTTACACTGGGTGAGCCTGTCAAAGGGTGACTCAACTTGTTTTACACTGGGTGAGCCTGTCAAAGGGTGACTCGACTTGCTTTGCACTGGGTGAGCCTGTCAAAGGGTGACTCGACTTGCTTTACACTGGGTGAGCCTGTCAAAGGGTGACTCGACTTGCTTTACACTGGGTGAGCCTGTCAAAGGGTGACTCGACTTGCTTTACACTGGGTGAGCCTGTCAAAGGGTGACTCGACTTGCTTTACACTGGGTGAGCCTGTCAAAGGGTGACTCAGCTTGCTTTACACTGGGTGAGCCTGTCAAAGGGTGACTCAGCTTGCTTTACACTGGGTGAGCCTGTCAAAGGGTGACTCGACTTGCTTTACACTGGGTGAGCCTGCCAAAGGGTGACTCGACTTGCTTCACACTGGGTGAGCCTGTCAAAGGGTGACTCAGCTTGCTTTACACTGGGTGAGCCTGCCAAAGGGTGACTCGACTTGCTTCACACTGGGTGAGCCTGTGAAAGGGTGACTCGACTTGCTTTACACTGGGTGAGCCTGTCAAAGGGTGACTCGACTTGCTTTACACTGGGTGAGCCTGTCAAAGGGTGACTCGACTTGCTTCACACTGGGTGAGCCTGTCAAAGGGTGACTCGACTTGCTTTACACTGGGTGAGCCTGTCAAAGGGTGACTCGACTTGCTTCACACTGGGTGAGCCTGTCAAAGGGTGACTCAGCTTGCTTTACACTGGGTGAGCCTGTCAAAGGGTGACTCGACTTGCTTTACACTGGGTGAGCCTGCCAAAGGGTGACTCGACTTGCTTCACACTGGGTGAGCCTGTCAAAGGGTGACTCAGCTTGCTTTACACTGGGTGAGCCTGTCAAAGGGTGACTCGACTTGCTTCACACTGGGTGAGCCTGTCAAAGGGTGACTCAGCTTGCTTTACACTGGGTGAGCCTGTCAAAGGGTGACTCGACTTGCTTCACACTGGGTGAGCCTGTCAAAGGGTGACTCGACTTGCTTTACACTGGGTGAGCCTGTCAAAGGGTGACTCGACTTGCTTTACACTGGGTGAGCCTGTCAAAGGGTGACTCAGCTTGCTTTACACTGGGTGAGCCTGTCAAAGGGTGACTCAGCTTGCTTTACACTGGGTGAGCCTGTCAAAGGGTGACTCGACTTGCTTTACACTGGGTGAGCCTGTCAAAGGGTGACTCGACTTGCTTTACACTGGGTGAGCCTGTCAAAGGGTGACTCGACTTGCTTTACACTGGGTGAGCCTGTCAAAGGGTGACCCAGCTTGCTTTACACTGGGTGAGCCTGTCAAAGGGTGACTCAACTTGCTTTACACTGGGTGAGCCTGTCAAAGGGTGACTCGACTTGCTTTGCACTGGGTCAGCCTGTCAAAGGGTGACTCGACTTGCTTTACACTGGGTGAGCCTGTCAAAGGGTGACTCAGCTTGCTTTACACTGGGTGAGCCTGTCAAAGGGTGACTCGACTTGCTTCACACTGGGTGAGCCTGTCAAAGGGTGACTCGACTTGCTTTACACTGGGTGAGCCTGTCAAAGGGTGACTCGACTTGCTTTACACTGGGTGAGCCTGTCAAAGGGTGACTCAGCTTGCTTTACACTGGGTGAGCCTGTCAAAGGGTGACTCAGCTTGCTTTACACTGGGTGAGCCTGTCAAAGGGTGACTCGACTTGCTTTACACTGGGTGAGCCTGTCAAAGGGTGACTCGACTTGCTTTACACTGGGTGAGCCTGTCAAAGGGTGACTCGACTTGCTTTACACTGGGTGAGCCTGTCAAAGGGTGACTCGACTTGCTTTACACTGGGTGAGCCTGTCAAAGGGTGACTCGACTTGCTTTACACTGGGTGAGCCTGTCAAAGGGTGACTCAGCTTGCTTTACACTGGGTGAGCCTGTCAAAGGGTGACTCAGCTTGCTTTACACTGGGTGAGCCTGTCAAAGGGTGACCCAGCTTGTTTTGCACTGGGTGAGCCTGTCAAAGGGTGACTCGACTTGCTTTACGCTGGGTGAGCCTGTCAAAGGGTGACTCGACTTGCTTTACACTGGGTGAGCCTGTCAAAGGGTGACTCGACTTGCTTTGCACTGGGTGAGCCTGTCAAAGGGTGACTCGACTTGCTTTACACTGGGTGAGCCTGTCAAAGGGTGACTCAGCTTGCTTTGCACTGGGTGAGCCTGTCAAAGGGTGACTCGACTTGCTTTGCACTGGGTGAGCCTGTCAAAGGGTGACTCAGCTTGCTTTACACTGGGTGAGCCTGTCAAAGGGTGACTCGACTTGCTTTACACTGGGTGAGCCTGTCAAAGGGTGACTCGACTTGCTTTACACTGGGTGAGCCTGTCAAAGGGTGACTCGACTTGCTTTACACTGGGTGAACCTGTCAAAGGGTGACTCGACTTGCTTTACACTGGGTGAGCCTGACAAAGGGTGACTCGACTTGCTTTACACTGGGTGAACCTGTCAAAGGGTGACTCGACTTGCTTTACGCTGGGTGAGCCTGTCAAAGGGTGACTCGACTTGCTTTACACTGGGTGAGCCTGTCAAAGGGTGACTCGACTTGCTTTACGCTGGGTGAGCCTGTCAAAGGGTGACTCGACTTGCTTTACGCTGGGTCAGCCTGTCAAAGGGTGACTCGACTTGCTTTACACTGGGTGAGCCTGTCAAAGGGTGACTCGACTTGCTTTACACTGGGTGAGCCTGTCAAAGGGTGACTCGACTTGCTTTAGGCTGGGTGAGCCTGTCAAAGGGTGACTCGACTTGCTTTACACTGGGTGAGCCTGTCAAAGGGTGACTCAGCTTGCTTTGCACTGGGTGAGCCTGTCAAAGGGTGACTCAGCTTGCTTTACACTGGGTGAGCCTGTCAAAGGGTGACTCGACTTGCTTCACACTGGGTGAGCCTGTCAAAGGGTGACTCGACTTGCTTTACGCTGGGTGAGCCTGTCAAAGGGTGACTCGACTTGCTTTACACTGGGTGAGCCTGTCAAAGGGTGACTCGACTTGCTTTACACTGGGTGAGCCTGTCAAAGGGTGACTCGACTTGCTTTACGCTGGGTGAGCCTGTCAAAGGGTGACTCGACTTGCTTTACACTGGGTGAGCCTGTCAAAGGGTGACTCGACTTGCTTTACACTGGGTGAGCCTGTCAAAGGGTGACTCGACTTGCTTTACACTGGGTGAGCCTGTCAAAGGGTGACTCGACTTGCTTTACACTGGGTGAGCCTGTCAAAGGGTGACTCGACTTGCTTTACACTGGGTGAGCCTGTCAAAGGGTGACTCGACTTGCTTTACACTGGGTGAGCCTGTCAAAGGGTGACTCGACTTGCTTTACACTGGGTGAGCCTGTCAAAGGGTGACTCGACTTGCTTTACACTGGGTGAGCCTGTCAAAGGGTGACTCGACTTGCTTTACGCTGGGTGAGCCTGTCAAAGGGTGACTCGACTTGCTTTACACTGGGTGAGCCTGTCAAAGGGTGACTCGACTTGCTTTACACTGGGTGAGCCTGTCAAAGGGTGACTCGACTTGCTTTACGCTGGGTGAGCCTGTCAAAGGGTGACTCGACTTGCTTTACACTGGGTGAGCCTGTCAAAGGGTGACTCGACTTGCTTTACGCTGGGTGAGCCTGTCAAAGGGTGACTCGACTTGCTTTACGCTGGGTGAGCCTGTCAAAGGGTGACTCGACTTGCTTTGCACTGGGTGAGCCTGTCAAAGGGTGACTCGACTTGCTTTACACTGGGTGAGCCTGTCAAAGGGTGACTCAGCTTGCTTTACACTGGGTGAGCCTGTCAAAGGGTGACTCGACTTGCTTTACACTGGGTGAGCCTGTCAAAGGGTGACTCGACTTGCTTTACACTGGGTGAGCCTGTCAAAGGGTGACCCGACTTGCTTTACGCTGGGTGAGCCTGTCAAAGGGTGACTCAGCTTGCTTTACACTGGGTGAGCCTGTCAAAGGGTGACTCAGCTTGCTTTACACTGGGTGAGCCTGTCAAAGGGTGACTCGACTTGCTTTACGCTGGGTGAGCCTGTCAAAGGGTGACTCGACTTGCTTTACGCTGGGTGAGCCTGTCAAAGGGTGACTCAGCTTGCTTTGCACTGGGTGAGCCTGTCAAAGGGTGACTCGACTTGCTTTACGCTGGGTGAGCCTGTCAAAGGGTGACTCGACTTGCTTTACGCTGGGTGAGCCTGTCAAAGGGTGACTCGACTTGCTTTACGCTGGGTGAGCCTGTCAAAGGGTGACTCGACTTGCTTTACGCTGGGTGAGCCTGTCAAAGGGTGACTCGACTTGCTTTACGCTGGGTGAGCCTGTCAAAGGGTGACTCGACTTGCTTTACGCTGGGTGAGCCTGTCAAAGGGTGACTCAGCTTGCTTTACACTGGGTGAGCCTGTCAAAGGGTGACTCAGCTTGCTTTGCACTGGGTGAGCCTGTCAAAGGGTGACTCGACTTGCTTTACACTGGGTGAGCCTGTCAAAGGGTGACTCGACTTGCTTTACACTGGGTGAGCCTGTCAAAGGGTGACTCGACTTGCTTTACGCTGGGTGAGCCTGTCAAAGGGTGACTCGACTTGCTTTACGCTGGATGAGCCTGTCAAAGGGTGACTCGACTTGATTTACGCTGGGTGAGCCTGTCAAAGGGTGACTCGACTTGCTTTACACTGGGTGAGTCTGTCAAAGGGTGACTCGACTTGCTTTACGCTGGGTGAGCCTGTCAAAGGGTGACTCGACTTGCTTTACGCTGGGTGAGCCTGTCAAAGGGTGACTCGACTTGCTTTACGCTGGGTGAGCCTGTCAAAGGGTGACCCGACTTGCTTTACGCTGGGTGAGCCTGTCAAAGGGTGACTCAGCTTGCTTTGCACTGGGTGAGCCTGTCAAAGGGTGACTCGACTTGCTTTACACTGGGTGAGCCTGTCAAAGGGTGACCCAGCTTGCTTTGCACTGGGTGAGCCTGTCAAAGGGTGACTCGACTTGCTTTACGCTGGGTGAGCCTGTCAAAGGGTGACTCGACTTGCTTTACACTGGGTGAGCCTGTCAAAGGGTGACTCGACTTGCTTTGCACTGGGTGAGCCTGTCAAAGAGTGACTCGACTTGCTTTACGCTGGGTGAGCCTGTCAAAGGGTGACTCGACTTGCTTCACACTGGGTGAGCCTGTCAAAGGGTGACTCGACTTGCTTTACACTGGGTGAGCCTGTCAAAGGGTGACTCGACTTGCTTTACACTGGGTGAGCCTGTCAAAGGGTGACTCGACTTGCTTTACACTGGGTGAGCCTGTCAAAGGGTGACTCAGGTTGCTTTACACTGAGTGAGCCTGTCAAAGGGTGACTCGACTTGCTTTGCACTGGGTGAGCCTGTCAAAGGGTGACTCGACTTGCTTTGCACTGGGTGAGCCTGTCAAAGGGTGACTCGACTTGCTTTACACTGAGTGAGCCTGTCAAAGGGTGACTCGACTTGCTTTACACTGGGTGAGCCTGTCAAAGGGTGACTCGACTTGCTTTACACTGAGTGAGCCTGTCAAAGGGGGACTCGACTTGCTTTACACTGGGTGAGCCTGTCAAAGGGTGACTCGACTTGCTTTACACTGGGTGAGCCTGTCAAAGGGTGACTCGACTTGCTTTGCACTGGGTGAGCCTGTCAAAGGGTGACTCGACTTGCTTTACACTGAGTGAGCCTGTCAAAGGGTGACTCGACTTGCTTTACACTGGGTGAGCCTGTCAAAGGGTGACTCGACTTGCTTTACACTGGGTGAGCCTGTCAAAGGGTGACCCAGCTTGCTTTACACTGGGTGAGCCTGTCAAAGGGTGACCCAGCTTGCTTTACACTGGGTGAGCCTGTCAAAGGGTGACCCAGCTTGCTTTACACTGGGTGAGCCTGTCAAAGGGTGACTCAGCTTGCTTTACACTGGGTGAGCCTGTCAAAGGGTGACCCAGCTTGTTTTACACAGGGTGAGCCTGTCAAAGGGTGACCCAGCTTGCTTTACACTGGGTGAGCCTGTCAAAGGGTGACCCAGCTTGCTTTACCCTGGGTGAGCCTGTCAAAGGGTGACTCGACTTGCTTTACACTGGGTGAGCCTGTCAAAGGGTGACTCGACTTGCTTTACGCTGGGTGAGCCTGTAAAAGGGTGACCCGACTTGCTTTACGCTGGGTGAGCCTGTCAAAGGGTGACCCGACTTGCTTTACGCTGGGTGAGCCTGTCAAAGGGTGACTCGACTTGCTTTACACTGGGTGAGCCTGTCAAAGGGTGACTCGACTTGCTTTACACTGGGTGTGCCTGTCAAAGGGTGACTCGACTTGCTTTACACTGGGTGAGCCTGTCAAAGGGTGACCCGACTTGCTTTACGCTGGGTGAGCCTGTCAAAGGGTGACTCGACTTGCTTTACACTGGGTGAGCCTGTCAAAGGGTGACTCGACTTGCTTTACACTGGGTGAGCCTGTCAAAGGGTGACTCGACTTGCTTTACACTGGGTGAGCCTGTCAAAGGGTGACTCGACTTGCTTTACACTGGGTGAGCCTGTCAAAGGGTGACTCGACTTGCTTTGCACTGGGTGAGCCTGTCAAAGGGTGACCCAGCTTGCTTTACACTGGGTGAGCCTGTCAAAGGGTGACTCGACTTGCTTTACACTGGGTGAGCCTGTCAAAGGGTGACTCGACTTGCTTTACGCTGGGTGAGCCTCTCAAAGGGTGACTCGACTTGCTTTACACTGGGTGAGCCTGTCAAAGGGTGACTCGACTTGCTTTGCACTGGGTGAGCCTGTCAAAGGGTGACTCAGCTTGCTTTACACTGGGTGAGCCTGTCAAAGGGTGACTCGACTTGCTTTACGCTGGGTGAGCCTGTCAAAGGGTGACTCAGCTTGCTTTACACTGGGTGAGCCTGTCAAAGGGTGACTCGACTTGCTTTGCACTGGGTGAGCCTGTCAAAGGGTGACTCAGCTTGCTTTGCACTGGGTGAGCCTGTCAAAGGGTGACTCGACTTGCTTTACGCTGGGTGAGCCTGTCAAAGGGTGACTCGACTTGCATTACACTGGGTGAGCCTGTCAAAGGGTGACCCGACTTGCTTTACACTGGGTGAGCCTGTCAAAGGGTGACTCGACTTGCTTTGCACTGGGTGAGCCTGTCAAAGGGTGACTCGACTTGCTTTACACTGGGTGAGACTGTCAAAGGGTGACTCGACTTGCTTTACACTGGGTGAGCCTGTCAAAGGGTGACTCGACTTGCTTTACACTGGGTGAGCCTGTCAAAGGGTGACCCAGCTTGCTTTACACTGGGTGAGCCTGTCAAAGGGTGACTCGACTTGCTTTACACTGGGTGAGCCTGTCAAAGGGTGACTCAGCTTGCTTTACACTGGGTGAGCCTGTCAAAGGGTGACTCAGCTTGCTTTACACTGGGTGAGCCTGCCAAAGGGTGACTCGACTTGCTTCACACTGGGTGAGCCTGTCAAAGGGTGACTCGACTTGCTTCACACTGGGTGAGCCTGTCAAAGGGTGACTCGACTTGCTTTACACTGGGTGAGCCTGCCAAAGGGTGACTCGACTTGCTTCACACTGGGTGAGCTTGTCAAAGGGTGACTCAGCTTGCTTTACACTGGGTGAGCCTGCCAAAGGGTGACTCGACTTGCTTCACACTGGGTGAGCCTCTCAAAGGGTGACTCAGCTTGCTTTACACTGGGTGAGCCTGCCAAAGGGTGACTCGACTTGCTTCACACTGGGTGAGCCTGTCAAAGGGTGACTCGACTTGCTTTACACTGGGTGAGCCTGTCAAAGGGTGACTCGACTTGCTTTACACTGGGTGAGCCTGTCAAAGGGTGACTCGACTTGCTTTACGCTGGGTGAGCCTGTCAAAGGGTGACCCGACTTGCTTTACGCTGGGTGAGCCTGTCAAAGTGTGAGTCGACTTGCTTTACACTGGGTGAGCCTGTCAAAGGGTGACTCGACTTGCTTTACACTGGGTGAGCCTGTCAAAGGGTGACTCGACTTGCTTTACACTGGGTGAGCCTGTCAAAGGGTGACCCGACTTGCTTTACGCTGGGTGAGCCTGTCAAAGGGTGACTCGACTTGCTTTACACTGGGTGAGCCTGTCAAAGGGTGACTCGACTTGCTTTACACTGGGTGAGCCTGTCAAAGGGTGACTCGACTTGCTTTACACTGGGTGAGCCTGTCAAAGGGTGACTCGACTTGCTTTGCACTGGGTGAGCCTGTCAAAGGGTGACTCAGCTTGCTTTACACTGGGTGAGCCTGTCAAAGGGTGACTCGTCTTGCTTTACGCTGGGTGAGCCTGTCAAAGGGTGACTCGACTTGCTTTACACTGGGTGAGCCTGTCAAAGGGTGACCCGACTTGCTTTACACTGGGTGAGCCTGTCAAAGGGTGACCCGACTTGCTTTACACTGGGTGAGCCTGTCAAAGGGTGACCCGACTTGCTTTACACTGGGTGAGCCTGTCAAAGGGTGACCCGACTTGCTTTACACTGGGTGAGCCTGTCAAAGGGTGACTCGACTTGCTTTACACTGGGTGAGCCTGTCAAAGGGTGACCCGACTTGCTTTACACTGGGTGAGCCTGTCAAAGGGTGACTCGACTTGCTTTACACTGGGTCAGCCTGTCAAAGGGTGACTCGACTTGCTTTACACTGGGTGAGCCTGTCAAAGGGTGACTCGACTTGCTTTACACTGGGTCAGCCTGTCAAAGGGTGACTCGACTTGCTTTACACTGGGTGAGCCTGTCAAAGGGTGACTCGACTTGCTTTACACTGGGTCAGCCTGTCAAAGGGTGACTCGACTTGCTTTACACTGGGTGAGCCTGTCAAAGGGTGACTCGACTTGCTTTGCACTGGGTGAGCCTGTCAAAGGGTGACTCAGCTTGCTTTACACTGGGTGAGCCTGTCAAAGGGTGACTCGACTTGCTTTACGCTGGGTGAGCCTGTCAAAGGGTGACTCGACTTGCTTTACGCTGGGTGAGCCTGTCAAAGGGTGACTCGACTTACTTTACACTGGGTGAGCCTGTCAAAGGGTGACTCGACTTGCTTTGCACTGGGTGAGCCTGTCAAAGGGTGACTCGACTTGCTTTGCACTGGGTGAGCCTGTCAAAGGGTGACTCGACTTGCTTTACACTGGGTGAGCCTGTCAAAGGGTGACTCGACTTGCTTTACGCTGGGTGAGCCTGTCAAAGGGTGACTCGACTTGCTTTACGCTGGGTGAGCCTGTCAAAGGGTGACTCGACTTGCTTTACACTGGGTGAGCCTGTCAAAGGGTGACCCGACTTGCTTTACACTGGGTGAGCCTGTCAAAGGGTGACTCGGCTTGCTTTACACTGGGTGAGCCTGTCAAAGGGTGACTCAGCTTGCTTTACACTGGGTGAGCCTGCCAAAGGGTGACTCGACTTGCTTTACACTGGGTGAGCCTGTCAAAGGGTGACTCAACTTGCTTTACACTGGGTGAGCCTGTCAAAGGGTGACTCGACTTGCTTTACACTGGGTGAGCCTGTCAAAGGGTGACTCGACTTGCTTTACACTGGGTGAGCCTGTCAAAGGGTGACTCAGCTTGCTTTACACTGGGTGAGCCTGTCAAAGGGTGACTCAGCTTGCTTTACACTGGGTGAGCCTGCCAAAGGGTGACTCGACTTGCTTTACACTGGGTGAGCCTGTCAAAGGGTGACTCAACTTGCTTTACACTGGGTGAGCCTGTCAAAGGGTGACTCGACTTGCTTTACACTGGGTGAGCCTGTCAAAGGGTGACTCAACTTGCTTTACACTGGGTGAGCCTGTCAAAGGGTGACTCGACTTGCTTTGCACTGGGTGAGCCTGTCAAAGGGTGACTCAGCTTGCTTTACACTGGGTGAGCCTGCCAAAGGGTGACTCGACTTGCTTTACACTGGGTGAGCCTGTCAAAGGGTGACTCGACTTGCTTTACACTGGGTGAGCCTGTCAAAGGGTGACTCGACTTACTTTACACTGGGTGAGCCTGTCAAAGGGTGACTCGACTTGCTTTACACTGGGTGAGCCTGTCAAAGGGTGACCCAGCTTGCTTTGCACTGGGTGAGCCTGTCAAAGGGTGACTCGACTTGCTTTGCACTGGGTGAGCCTGTCAAAGGGTGACTCAGCTTGCTTTACACTGGGTGAGCCTGTCAAAGGGTGACTCGACTTGCTTTACACTGGGTGAGCCTGTCAAAGGGTGACTCGACTTGCTTTGCACTGGGTGAGCCTGTCAAAGAGTGACTCGACTTGCTTTACGCTGGGTGAGCCTGTCAAAGGGTGACTCGACTTGCTTCACACTGGGTGAGCCTGTCAAAGGGTGACTCGACTTGCTTTACACTGGGTGAGCCTGTCAAAGGTTGACTCGACTTGCTTTACACTGGGTGAGCCTGTCAAAGGGTGACTCGACTTGCTTTACACTGGGTGAGCCTGTCAAAGGGTGACTCAGCTTGCTTTACACTGGGTGAGCCTGTCAAAGGGTGACTCAGGTTGCTTTACACTGGGTGAGCCTGTCAAAGGGTGACTCGACTTGCTTTGCACTGGGTGAGCCTGTCAAAGGGTGACTCGACTTGCTTTGCACTGGGTGAGCCTGTCAAAGGGTGACTCGACTTGCTTTACACTGAGTGAGCCTGTCAAAGGGTGACTCGACTTGCTTTACACTGGGTGAGCCTGTCAAAGGGTGACTCGACTTGCTTTACACTGGGTGAGCCTGTCAAAGGGTGACTCGACTTGCTTTGCACTGGGTGAGCCTGTCAAAGGGTGACTCGACTTGCTTTACACTGAGTGAGCCTGTCAAAGGGTGACTCGACTTGCTTTACACTGGGTGAGCCTGTCAAAGGGTGACTCGACTTGCTTTACACTGGGTGAGCCTGTCAAAGGGTGACCCAGCTTGCTTTACACTGGGTGAGCCTGTCAAAGGGTGACCCAGCTTGCTTTACACTGGGTGAGCCTGTCAAAGGGTGACCCAGCTTGCTTTACACTGGGTGAGCCTGTCAAAGGGTGACTCAGCTTGCTTTACACTGGGTGAGCCTGTCAAAGGGTGACCCAGCTTGTTTTACACTGGGTGAGCCTGTCAAAGGGTGACCCAGCTTGCTTTACACTGGGTGAGCCTGTCAAAGGGTGACCCAGCTTGCTTTACCCTGGGTGAGCCTGTCAAAGGGTGACCCGACTTGCTTTACACTGGGTGAGCCTGTCAAAGGGTGACTCGACTTGCTTTACACTGGGTGAGCCTGTCAAAGGGTGACTCGACTTGCTTTACGCTGGGTGAGCCTGTAAAAGGGTGACCCGACTTGCTTTACGCTGGGTGAGCCTGTCAAAGGGTGACCCGACTTGCTTTACACTGGGTGAGCCTGTCAAAGGGTGACCCGACTTGCTTTACGCTGGGTGAGCCTGTCAAAGGGTGACTCAGCTTGCTTTACACTGGGTGAGCCTGTCAAAGGGTGACTCGACTTGCTTTACACTGGGTGAGCCTGTCAAAGGGTGACTCGACTTGCTTTACGCTGGGTGAGCCTGTCAAAGGGTGACCCGACTTGCTTTACGCTGGGTGAGCCTGTCAAAGGGTGACTCGACTTGCTTTACACTGGGTGAGCCTGTCAAAGGGTGACTCGACTTGCTTTACACTGGGTGAGCCTGTCAAAGGGTGACTCGACTTGCTTTACACTGGGTGAGCCTGTCAAAGGGTGACTCGACTTGCTTTACACTGGGTGAGCCTGTCAAAGGGTGACCCGACTTGCTTTACGCTGGGTGAGCCTGTCAAAGGGTGACTCGACTTGCTTTACACTGGGTGAGCCTGTCAAAGGGTGACTCGACTTGCTTTACACTGGGTGAGCCTGTCAAAGGGTGACTCGACTTGCTTTACACTGGGTGAGCCTGTCAAAGGGTGACTTGACTTGCTTTACACTGGGTGAGCCTGTCAAAGGGTGACTCGACTTGCTTTGCACTGGGTGAGCCTGTCAAAGGGTGACCCAGCTTGCTTTACACTGGGTGAGCCTGTCAAAGGGTGACTCAGCTTGCTTTACGCTGGGTGAGCCTGTCAAAGGGTGACTCGACTTGCTTTACACTGGGTGAGCCTGTCAAAGGGTGACTCGACTTGCTTTACGCTGGGTGAGCCTGTCAAAGGGTGACTCGACTTGCTTTACACTGGGTGAGCCTGTCAAAGGGTGACTCGACTTGCTTTGCACTGGGTGAGCCTGTCAAAGGGTGACTCAGCTTGCTTTACACTGGGTGAGCCTGTCAAAGGGTGACTCGACTTGCTTTACGCTGGGTGAGCCTGTCAAAGGGTGACTCAGCTTGCTTTACACTGGGTGAGCCTGTCAAAGGGTGACTCGACTTGCTTTGCACTGGGTGAGCCTGTCAAAGGGTGACTCAGCTTGCTTTACACTGGGTGAGCCTGTCAAAGGGTGACTCGACTTGCTTTACGCTGGGTGAGCCTTTCAAAGGGTGACTCGACTTGCTTTACACTGGGTGAGCCTGTCAAAGGGTGACCCGACTTGCTTTACACTGGGTGAGCCTGTCAAAGGGTGACTCGACTTGCTTTACACTGGGTGAGCCTGTCAAAGGGTGACTCGACTTGCTTTACACTGGGTGAGCCTGTCAAAGGGTGACCCGACTTGCTTTACACTGGGTGAGCCTGTCAAAGGGTGACTCGACTTGCTTTACGCTGGGTGAGCCTGTCAAAGGGTGACTCAGCTTGCTTTACACTGGGTGAGCCTGTCAAAGGGTGACTCGACTTGCTTTGCACTGGGTGAGCCTGTCAAAGGGTGACTCAGCTTGCTTTACACTGGGTGAGCCTGTCAAAGGGTGACTCGACTTGCTTTACACTGGGTGAGCCTGTCAAAGGGTGACTCGACTTGCTTTGCACTGGGTGAGCCTGTCAAAGAGTGACTCGACTTGCTTTACGCTGGGTGAGCCTGTCAAAGGGTGACTCGACTTGCTTCACACTGGGTGAGCCTGTCAAAGGGTGACTCGACTTGCTTTACACTGGGTGAGCCTGTCAAAGGTTGACTCGACTTGCTTTACACTGGGTGAGCCTGTCAAAGGGTGACTCGACTTGCTTTACACAGGGTGAGCCTGTCAAAGGGTGACTCAGCTTGCTTTACACTGGGTGAGCCTGTCAAAGGGTGACTCAGGTTGCTTTACACTGGGTGAGCCTGTCAAAGGGTGACTCGACTTGCTTTGCACTGGGTGAGCCTGTCAAAGGGTGACTCGACTTGCTTTGCACTGGGTGAGCCTGTCAAAGGGTGACTCGACTTGCTTTACACTGAGTGAGCCTGTCAAAGGATGACTCGACTTGCTTTACACTGGGTGAGCCTGTCAAAGGGTGACTCGACTTGCTTTACACTGGGTGAGCCTGTCAAAGGGTGACTCGACTTGCTTTGCACTGGGTGAGCCTGTCAAAGGGTGACTCGACTTGCTTTACACTGAGTGAGCCTGTCAAAGGGTGACTCGACTTGCTTTACACTGGGTGAGCCTGTCAAAGGGTGACTCGACTTGCTTTACACTGGGTGAGCCTGTCAAAGGGTGACCCAGCTTGCTTTACACTGGGTGAGCCTGTCAAAGGGTGACCCAGCTTGCTTTACACTGGGTGAGCCTGTCAAAGGGTGACCCAGCTTGCTTTACACTGGGTGAGCCTGTCAAAGGGTGACTCAGCTTGCTTTACACTGGGTGAGCCTGTCAAAGGGTGACCCAGCTTGTTTTACACTGGGTGAGCCTGTCAAAGGGTGACCCAGCTTGCTTTACACTGGGTGAGCCTGTCAAAGGGTGACCCAGCTTGCTTTACCCTGGTTGAGCCTGTCAAAGGGTGACCCGACTTGCTTTACACTGGGTGAGCCTGTCAAAGGGTGACTCGACTTGCTTTACACTGGGTGAGCCTGTCAAAGGGTGACTCGACTTGCTTTACGCTGGGTGAGCCTGTAAAAGGGTGACCCGACTTGCTTTACGCTGGGTGAGCCTGTCAAAGGGTGACTCGACTTGCTTTACACTGGGTGAGCCTGTCAAAGGGTGACCCGACTTGCTTTACGCTGGGTGAGCCTGTCAAAGGGTGACTCAGCTTGCTTTACACTGGGTGAGCCTGTCAAAGGGTGACTCGACTTGCTTTACACTGGGTGAGCCTGTCAAAGGGTGACTCGACTTGCTTTACGCTGGGTGAGCCTGTCAAAGGGTGACCCGACTTGCTTTACGCTGGGTGAGCCTGTCAAAGGGTGACTCGACTTGCTTTACACTGGGTGAGCCTGTCAAAGGGTGACTCGACTTGCTTTACACTGGGTGAGCCTGTCAAAGGGTGACTCGACTTGCTTTACACTGGGTGAGCCTGTCAAAGGGTGACTCGACTTGCTTTACACTGGGTGAGCCTGTCAAAGGGTGACCCGACTTGCTTTACGCTGGGTGAGCCTGTCAAAGGGTGACTCGACTTGCTTTACACTGGGTGAGCCTGTCAAAGGGTGACTCGACTTGCTTTACACTGGGTGAGCCTGTCAAAGGGTGACTCGACTTGCTTTACACTGGGTGAGCCTGTCAAAGGGTGACTTGACTTGCTTTACACTGGGTGAGCCTGTCAAAGGGTGACTCGACTTGCTTTGCACTGGGTGAGCCTGTCAAAGGGTGACCCAGCTTGCTTTACACTGGGTGAGCCTGTCAAAGGGTGACTCAGCTTGCTTTACGCTGGGTGAGCCTGTCAAAGGGTGACTCGACTTGCTTTACACTGGGTGAGCCTGTCAAAGGGTGACTCGACTTGCTTTACGCTGGGTGAGCCTGTCAAAGGGTGACTCGACTTGCTTTACACTGGGTGAGCCTGTCAAAGGGTGACTCGACTTGCTTTGCACTGGGTGAGCCTGTCAAAGGGTGACTCAGCTTGCTTTACACTGGGTGAGCCTGTCAAAGGGTGACTCGACTTGCTTTACGCTGGGTGAGCCTGTCAAAGGGTGACTCAGCTTGCTTTACACTGGGTGAGCCTGTCAAAGGGTGACTCGACTTGCTTTGCACTGGGTGAGCCTGTCAAAGGGTGACTCAGC